>NC_062280.1:106636104-106939135 GCF_902655055.1 Lutra lutra
GGACTGGAAGAATTAATATTGTTAAAATGTCCATATTACCCAAAGCCATCCATAAATTCAATGCAACTCCTGTCAAAATACCAGTAGAATTTTTCACAAAACTGTAAGAACCCTAAAATTTGTATGGAGGAACAAAAGACTGTAAACTGCGGAAAAACCAGGAAAAAAAGCAGAACAAAGCCAGAGGTATCACAATTCCGGATTTCAAGATATATAATAAAGACATGCTAGTCAAAACAGTATGGTACCAACACAAAAACTGACATATAGGTCAATGGAACAGAACAGAGAGCCTAGAAATAAGCCAATGTTTATATAGTTAATTAATCTATGACAAAGGAAGCAAGACTATACAATGGGGAAAAGACTGTCTTTTCAATAAATAATGTTGGTTCTGAAACTAGTATTACACTGTATGTTAACTAACTATAACTTAAATAAAAACTTGAAACAACAGGAGGTGCCTAAGTGGTTCAGTTTGTCTGCCTTTGGCTCAGGTCATGATCTCAGGGTCCTGGCTTCTCCTCCCTCTGCCATTCACCTCCTCCCGCCACCTGCGCTCTCTGACTCTCTTTGTCAAATAAATCAAATCTTTAAAAAAAACAAAAAAAAAACCTTCAAACTACAAAATAAATGTTTGTTGGGAAAACTGCAGAGCTACATGCAAAAGAATTAAACTGAACCACTTTTTTACACTATACACAAAAATAAACTCAAAATGAATTAAGGACCTAAATGTGAGACCTGAAACTATAAAACTCTTAAAAGAAAACACAGGTAGTAATTTCCTGGACATCAACCTTAGCAACATTTTCATAGATTACAAGAGGAACAAAAGCAAAAATAAACTATCAGTACTACATCAAAATAGAAAACTTTTGTAGAGCAAAGGAAACCATCAACAAAACAAAAAGGCAGTCTACTGAATGGGAGAAGATATCTACAAATGCTTTATTCAATGCAAAATTAATATCCACATACATAGATAACTTTTACAATTAAACACCAAAACACCAAACAATCCAATTAAAACATGGGCAGGAATCTGAATAGACATTTTACCAAAGACATATAGATGCCAAGAGACACATGAGAAGATGTTCAACATCACTGATCATCAGGGAAACTCAAATCAAAACCATAATTAGATATCACCTTACACCTGTCATATGGATAAAATCAAAAAAATAAGAAATAACAAGTGCTGGCAAATATGTAGAGAAGGAACCCTTGTGCACTATTCATGGGAATGTAAATTTGTGCAGCCACTGTGGAAAATAATTTGGAGGTTCCTCAAAAAATTAGAAATAACCATATTACCCTAGTAATTCCATTCCTGGGTATTTACCAAGACAAAACAAAAACACTAATTCAAAAAGATATAAAAATTCAAAAAGATATATGCACCCCTATGTTTTTACTATGTTTACTGTAGCATTATAGCCAAGATATGAAAGCAACCTAAATGTTGAATGGATAAAGAAGATGGTGGGTATGTGTGGGTGTGGGTGTGCATGTGGGGAGGGTATATATGGGTGGGTGTGTGGGGGTGTCTACTCTGCCATAAAAAAGAATGAGAGCTGGGCACCTGGTGGCTCAGTCAGTTAAGTGTCTGCCTTCAGCTCAGGTCAAGATCCCAGGGCCCTGGGATTGAGCCCCACGTTAGGCTCCCTGCTCAGTGTGGGTTCTGTTTCCTCCCTCTGCCTCTGCCCCTCCCCCCACTCATGCTCCCTCTCTTTCTCTCTCTCAAATAAGTAAAATCTTAACAAAAAATGAGATCTTATCATTTGTAACAATGTGAATGGACTTAAAGGGTATTATGTTAAGTGAAACAAATCAGAAAGACAAATACCATATGATTTTACTTAACATGTGTAATTTTAAAAACAAAACAAATGAATGAACCCAGAAACAAAGAGAGGAAACAGACTCATATAGGGAACAAACTGATAGTTGCCAGAGGAGCAGGGAGTAGGAAAATGGCCAATGGGTGAAGGGGAATGAAAGGTTCGGGCTCCCAGTTATGGAATGAATAAATCATGGGGATGAAACGTACAGCATAAGGAATACAGTCAATGGTACTGTAAAAGTGCTGTATGGTGACAGATGGTGGTGGCACTCTACAACATCAGAGTTGTCGAATCACTATGCTGTGGACCTGAAACTAATGTAACCCTGTGTGCCAACCATACTTCAATTTATAAATAAATAAATAAATAACACAAACAACCTTAAAAAAAAAAAAAAAAGGACAAAGGAACTCAACAGACATTTTTCTTTTTTTTTTCTTTCCTTTTTTTTTTTTTAAAGATTCTACTTATTTATTTGACAGACAGAGATCACAAGTAGGCAGAGAGAGAGAGAGGAGGAAGCAGGCTCCCTGCTGAGCAAAGAGCCCGACGCGGGGCTCGATCCCAGGACCCTAGGATCATGACCCGAGCCGAAGGCAGAGGCTTCAACCCACTGAGCCACCCAGGTGCCCCTCAACAGACATTTTTCTAAAGAGGATTTAAAAATGGCCAACAAGCACATGAAAAAATGCTCAACATCACTAGTCATCAGGGAAATGCAAATCAAAACCATAATGACAACACTTCACACCCACCAGGATGATTATAATCAAAGAAACAGACAATAACAAGTATTGATGTAAATATGAATAAATTACAACTTTCATACATTGTCGTTGAGAACGTAAAATGGTGCAGCCACTTGGAAAACAAGGTGCCAGTTAGGCAAAGGTTAAATACAGAGTTACCACAGGAGCCAACATTCTACTGCAAGGTATATACACGGGAGAAATGAAAACATCTCCACATAAAAACTTTCAAATATTCCTGGTACCACTGTTCACAAGAATTAAAAAGTAGAAACTCAAATGTCTATGAACTGATGAGTGGGTAAACATAAGGAGGTATATCCATACAATGGTGAAATATTATTCAGCTATAAAAAGTAATGAAGTTCTAATACATGCTATCCCATGGGTGAATCCTTAAAACATTATGCTAAGTGAAAGAAGCCATACAGAAAAAGCCATATGTTGTGTGATTCCATTTATATAAAATGTCCTGAATAGGCAAATCCCTTGAAACAGAAAGTAGGTTGCCAGGGACTGGGAGGAGAAGGAAACTGGGAGTGCTAATGATCACAGGTATTCTTTGGGGGTGATAAAAATATCCTGGAATTAGATAATTGCACAATTTTGTGAATACACACACAAAAAAATTATACACTTTAAAAAAAGTAAATTTTTGGTATAGACTTATCTCAATATTTAAAATACACTGATAATTGCCCCCCCAAAATAATCCAACACTCACTTCTAATAAAAATTTAGATAAAAAGGAATAGATGAGAACTACCTCACATTTTGCTAAAGAAGATCTACAAAAAACGTACAATTAACATCACACTTAGTTGTGAAAGACCTAAGACTGGGAACCAGAGGGCTCCTCCCACCACCTCTAATTATGTAGAAGAGGAAATTCTAGCCAGTGCAATAAGGCAAGAAAAGAAGTAGGGGCGCCTGGGTGGCCCAGTGGGTTAAGCCTCTGCCTTCAGCTCAGGTCATGATCTCAGGGTCCTGGGATCAACCCCCACATCAGGCTCTCTGCTCAGCAGGGAGCCTTCTTCCCTTCCTCTCTCTGCCTGCCTCTCTGCCTACTTGTGATTTCTCTCTGTAACAAATAAGTAAATAAAATCTTTTTAAAAAGTAAGTAATACATAAATCTGAGAGAGATAAAACTACTCCTAGTTGCAGATGATTTGTCTATGCAGAAAATGACAAGAAATCTATGACAACTCCAAGAACTAATGGGAAACTTGAGAAAGGTCACAGTGTACCTATATAAGCAGCAAACTGAAGACAGCAGAGCGTGGAGAGCTGAGAAGAAGTAGAGCAGTCAGTGGTCTGACGTGCAGGGTTCAAAAACTGGTTATACTGGGAGTCAGTGAACCAAAAAAAAAACCAAAAAATTAGAGGAGGGTTTTATTATGTTCCGAATGAGGTTTCTCTATGCTATCTAAATGTTCACTGACTTGAGCAAAGCAGGAGAGTAGGTGGTTTTCTTTTGACAGCTGCTGGACATCTTACCAGTCTCTCAAAGTTACCATAGAAAGACCAAACTTATCTGGATTAAGAATTCTAAAATCTTAATACATACCCTTTTACGTGATTCTGTTTTGGTTCCAACAATTAAATAGTAATACTACATACAGACAGCAAAAAGCTGAAATTTTAAAGGCCTCCAGTTAAGTCTTAATTCAAGATTTCCTGCCATCTGCTATTTTTAACACAGATGCCTGGAAGAACTGTCTTCATTCTCAATCCTACCCCTTTACCACATACACATACATATATGGATTTGCAGGACAATATTTACGACACATGGAAGGTTTAGAATGAAATGTTGTTGTGACACACCCAAAGCCACAGGATTTTAGTGCTCTTGACTGAATCATGTGTGTCGTGTTCATTAAAACTCAAAGAGTATACAAAGGCTCTCCTGGGGAAGGCCTCCAGCATGGGTGTGTTTCTCCTCCCCAGTGCCAGTATTATAATGAGATTCTGTTTCATAGTTATGATTTATAACACAGGCTATAAAGCACAAACTCACTTTTCACCCACCACCACTACCTCTTTATCTTGTACTTTTTATCATGGTACCAACAAGTACCAAGGTTTAAACTGGGAAACCACACCAACTACACAAATTCACACACACACAGAATTAAAAGCTCATGTCTGGCAACTGGCTGGGCAGCCTTGCCCATGTACGCCATCAACACCGCTCACCACAGGAGAATAAGTCCCCCATGGCTAGGATTCTGGTTCTAACTCTACCAGGAATGCACTGGAAAGCACATATAAAAGTATGTATACAAGTAGGGGGCACCTGGCTGGCTCAGGCACTAGAGTGTGTTACTTGATCTCAGGCTTTTAAGATCGAATTCCATGTTGGATACAGACACAACTTAAAAATAAAATCTTGGGGGCGCCTGGGTGGCTCAGTGGGTTAAGCCTCTGCCTTCAGCTCAGGTCACGATCCCAGGGTCCTGAGATCGAGCCCCACATCGGGCTCTCTGCTCTCTCTCTCTCTCTCTGCCTGCCTCTCTGCCTACTTGTGATCTCTGTCTGTCAAATAAATAAATGAATAATCTTTAAAAAATAATAATAAAATAAAATAAAATCTTAAAAAAAAGTAGGAGGCAATGTACAGAAGTTATGCCATGATAAAATTATATACAAATTATACAGTGACAGACAAATGAATTTTAAGTGAGTATGAAAAAATGAACACTGATGATAGCAGAATTACTGTAAATACTTTTTCTGCCCTTTTAATATTCTGTTTTTATAAACATATGGAAGAGAAATAAGGGGGGATTAGTGAAAGCATGTGTAGAACTCTTTAATCAGTCTCTAAGAAACATAATATACAGACAAATTCCTTACTGGTAATGACAGGTACACAGGAGAGGAGGACTTAAAGATCTACATCCTGTTCCCTGCTCGGTCCCTACGTAGTAGCAGTGACATTCCCCCAAGTGAAAAACTTTTATTATGACTTCAAGTTTTCAAAATTTGACAGCTATGCTGTGATCTAAGATCCCTAGCAATTCAGAAATTGCTATGATGCAATGAGGTATCCAAAAGTTAGAAAAAGGGGTGCCTGGGTGGCTCAGTGGGTTAAGCCTCTGACTTCAGCTCATGGGAGGGCCGGGGGGGGGGGAGCCTCTCTGCTCAGCAGGGAGCCTACTTCCCCTTCTCTCTCTGCCTGCCTCTCTGCCTCCTTGTGATCTCTGTCAAATAAATAAATAAAATCTTAAAAAAAAAAAAAAAAAAGGAACCAAAGTTAGAAAAAGTTCTTGGTGGCAACTGCTTTGTGAGGACTTTACTCATACATTCATACACACTTATGCATCAAATTCACTTGCCTTTTCTTCACCTTCTGGAATCACAAGAAATAACCACTTGTCCTCAACCATCATCACAAAGTACAGTAAAAGAAATTTAAGTACCAGAAACATTAAGTCACAATTCAAGTCTCAGTCACTATTCTGTTTATTTATTTGACAATATTTACTGGATACCTATACCACAAGCCAGGGACTCTTGAGGCACTCAGGATAAGGAAGGGAATAATACAATGTCCTCGCCCCCATGGATAAACAAACTATTTTGCAGTGATACGCAGTAAGAAAGAACATTAAACAGAATGAAGGCACAGAGTTCTCTTAGAACGTTAGACGTGCTATCCTGGCTGGCCTTGGGAATAAGGTGTGTGTGCAGCCGAGGTCTGGGTGGGATGAGGAGGAGGAGGAGGAGGAGGGCCACAGAGACCCCCGAGGACAAATGTTTCAAGCAGAAAGAATCATAAGCACTGAGGCCCTGAAGCAGAAGCTTGGAATGTTCAAAATTAGCAAGGAGGTCAACATGACGGGAGCCAAGAGAACTCTGGGGAAGAACACCAGATGACATGAGAACGGTGGTCAGCATCAGATCATGTGCAGGGCCTGGTGGGCCAGGGTGAGCCAATGAGCCGCAGTCTCCATGTGATGAAAACCTCGGGAGGATTCTGAACCGGGGATTAACATCATAAGAGTTACATCCGAAAAGGATTACTTGAGGGGTGCCTGGCTGCCGGAGTGGACAAAACATGAGACTCAATCCCAGGGTCATGAGTTCAAGTTCCACACTGGGTGTGGAACCTACTTAAAAAATTTTTTTACTTAAAAATAATAAAAATGGAAGAACTATTCTGATTGTTGTGTGAAAAACAGCCTGTAGGTACTTGGGGAGAGTAACAGCAAGGACGCTGGTCAGAAGGCCACCGTGACAGCACAGGTAAAAGACTATAAGGACTTGCACTAGGAGCAGAGCGGCAGCTACAGTCAGAATTGCCCAGGTCTCCAAGCTCCTGAGTTCAGTGTGCGCTCCAAAAGAAAGTCGGCAACAACACCACAGTTTCTGGCCTGGGAAAGTGGGTACATGGAGGTAAGACTTCAGACCTAGACACTGTCTCAAGATATCAAATTCAGCTGTTCAGACCTAGCATATTACTGACCTAAAACTGAAAAGGCAAAAATAGAAAGACTGCTTTTTCTACTTACCGTTTGCTGACTGTATCATGTTTCCAGATTTTTGGACTTCATCAAATTTTGTAAAAATTACATTCAACCTGTATGAGAAAAAAAATACACTTGTATATATAGAAACTATTAACTATCACCATTTACAGTCAATTATGTTAAAACACTAATGTGAAGATGAGGCACACCCCCCACAAAAAATCAAGGATACAAACCCACCTAATAACAAAAACAGTAACTACATTAATAACATTAATAACATCCAACAATAATCGAGCACTTATTATAGACTAAGCACTGGCTTAGGACTCTCTCTGAAAAATCTCAATCCTTACAATAGCCATATGCAAGATTATTATCATCTCCATTTCATAGATGAGGAAACCAGAAAACTTACTCTAGCTAACATGGTGAGTTCAGGTGGAGATGGCAGCCCTGAGAGTAAGAATCCAGAGCTCAGGATCTCAGGCACTGTATTAAATGGTTGACCGCTCTACACAAAATGTATACATTATGAAAAGCGTATGTTTCTCCTATTTCTGTCTAAGCACAGACTGGTGATCACTTAGGATAAAGATTTTCAGAATCCGCTGACATTACAATATAAAGGCTTTCCTGTGATTTACGCTTAATCTAAAAATGCTCTAAATAATTTCTCCAGAAACAAGCACTGTGACTAGATTCTTTAGCTGAAAAAAATCTACATTTATTTTCTGTTAATGGATCAATGTCACCTTGACACTGAAATTGAAACAAAACCAGTCAAAACATTCCACCCTAGTGACCAGTAATGAGAGAAAAACTGGGAGTAGGATGGGGTGCAGGGGTGCTAATCTTGCCTGGAAGAAGTCAAGAAAAAAACGAGGCTTTCTGAAGCAAAACACAGACACGGTGGAATAAGAGTGAAGGATGAGAGTCTCAACGCAATGTACTTCTGCGTTCAGAGCCACACCACCCATTTCCAGGACCAGACTAAAAATTTTAGCACTTGCTTATAAACTGTCCTGTCAGACAAGCTGTAATTAGTTCAAACATGTTTGTCTTTTCTTCACAACTACAACGGACTCTCCTTTGGGATAGGGATGGGAACTATATACTTCTGGTGTTCTGTATTCATCAAATACCATGTCATGCAGGAGCGTTACATCCCTGCGTGAATCCTGTTCCTGTCCTCACTATGGAAACTAGGTACATCCTGGCCTCCATTCATCCATAGTTCATTCACTGAGTCCAGCACCGAGCTGGCCAGAGGATAAGTGTATAACGTTCTTAACTTCTAAAGCTTCTACTTCATTCTTTTCTTCTTAGAATGTCACATTCTAAGCAAGAGGGGAGCCAAAAGTACACATCAGCAAGGAGACGTAAAGTGAGGGGGATGAAGGAGCTGAAATACTGCCTTCCCCCCCATTCTCGTTCCATGGCAGATATCAATCTTTTTTGCCCATCTTTCCATCTAAAGCCCAGATGGAGCCTCAAAATCCTTCTCAAAGCCACTCCAGGCAGCCACTACCAATGAATCAAAGATGGCACTGAATTATAAAAATCTTGTCATCTCAGGACCAGATAGGAGTAAAACTCACTTTCAAATCCAGAGGTTACTAAAAGATCTGGAAAAAATGCCTCAGAATCAATTTCTTATGATGTTTCCATCACCTTCCCTCTTAAAAGCACCAAAGATCTCCAGTGGCTTACAAAGCGTGTGAATAATGTCACTACACAGGTTGCCAGGGCATATGCCCTGACCAACTTCCCACTTTATTGTGTCACAACTATACCCTCTGATGTGAGCAGGCCTGCAAGTTTGCAAGTTAGGAACAAGGCAGCCCTCCCACCTTGGCTGTTCCTAAAATTCCTGCAAGAGGCAAGAATTTCACCCATTGTTGGTTAGAGTAGTCACCATTCTCAGGGGCCACTGTGGGAGAGTCTGCAGATGCTCTCGCTGTGGCAATGTCTACTCACTGGGGCCACATTACCCACACCTACAACAAGCTACCCACAGGCTGGCCCAAACAACTAGGTATGAGAATGCACAACACAGATTACTACTTTTGGTACTACACTTTAATTCAGAATTTCCTCAGGCAGGTGTGCCTCACCCTCTACTCACACTTCTGTCTCACTAGCCTCATTCTCTGCTCAGTGATGTCTATACAGGGGATCCCTAAGAAGCTTACCACCTCAGGAGGGCAGTAAGCTGGCTTCAGGACAGTCTAACACCAACAAAGAATTCCTGAGGAGTGGCTTCTTTGCCTTTAGCTCTGAACACAGCAATATGAAATGCCTCTCTGGGACCAACAAATTTGCACAAACCTTAAAGGGTGAGTTTTATACATTCAAAGACACTGCATATATAACTAAGGATTACTCTTGAAAGGCACCAACTTTTTTTTTTCTTTCATTTTTCATTTTAAATCTCTGGATCTCAAATTTAAATTTTGACAAGTAACCAATACCATTTTCCCCTGGTTTTTCTGAATTCAAAATTTATATTCAACTCTTCAATCGAACTGGCATTTATTTTACTATAAGATCTAGATCTAATTATTCCTTCCTAGAATATCTTATAAATTTAGGGGCACCTGAGTGGCTCATTTGGTCGGGCGTCCGACTCTTGATTTCAGCTCAGGTCATGATCTCAGGGTCATGAGATTGAACCCCATGTCTGGCTCTGTGCTGGGTGTGGAACCTGCTCAAGATTCTCTCTCTCCCTCTCCCTCCTAATCCCATGACTCTCTCTCAAATATTAACAAATTTTAAAAATTAAAATAATTTCATAAAAGCAAATACTAGTCTGTTCACAATCAACAAGACCCATCCATACACTCAGAACTTTTCACTGACTTTTTAGTCCACTACTCTTAAATATGAGCAGATAACCAAGCATTCAAAGACACACGAGCAAAGTTTTTAAAGTGAAAGAGACCAACATGAATAAATACATACTCCAAAATCACAATACAGAGGAAAGAAGAGGCAATGAGAAGTTTTTAAAATATATCATTAATACTTCCCAACAGATCAAGAAAATACTGCAATTATAAAAACATGAAAGGAGCCCTTCAAAATGACAGAATAAGGACCCCTGAAAATCTGTTCCTCCAAAGAAGCAAATAAAACATTGGCAAAAATCTGTCAAAATCAAGTTTTTCAGGCTCTGAAAACAAAGGCTTGCAACAATCCAATGAGCATTCTTCAAGAAAAATGGCTAATCTTGGTAAGGACAACAAGCTTTTCACTGTTTTGCTGTATCTTATCTCCATCTCCAAATGACTAGCTAAATAATCAACAGCCCAAATCATGGCAGTTTGAAAACCAGCAGCCTTAAAGCCACTGGGGGGAGCTGAACCAAGTGTGCAGCAGCATAAAAATCCCCATTCTAAGAGAACTGTAATTATTTCACCTGTCTGGCATATTCCAGAATCCCCATTCACAGTGTTTTACTCGACCTGATTCACAGCATGCTTCGTGGTTGAGACTCTTTTCCCTGAAGCCATGATCAAAAAGAATCCACAGCAGCTGTTTAACATGGCAGCTGCCTGAGATGATAAAACTGGAGCAAAGACACTGACCAAAAACTTACAAAGAAAAATGGAGAAAGATATCTTC
Source organism: Lutra lutra (assembly GCF_902655055.1). Lineage (NCBI taxonomy): Eukaryota > Metazoa > Chordata > Mammalia > Carnivora > Mustelidae > Lutra > Lutra lutra. The sequence continues at coordinate 106,646,806 of NC_062280.1, forward strand.
GCAAGGAACTTTGAAAAAATCTGACATATTTCTGGGAATCTGCAAGGCTACATATATGTGCAAGACACTAAGAAAGACTGAGGAAACAACTCACTAAGTCACTAAGGTCTCATGCCTGGCTGACCTTGAGGCTCTGCACAAGCAGCCAATAAAGGGGAAGGCAGCGATGTAAAAACTGCCTGCTAGAACACCGAAAACATTCCTTAACATACCCAGACAGCCCTTCACCAAATGCTACGAGATTTACTGGTTAAAGGCATTCAAGGAAATCTCTGTCTAATCATTAGCTGAACACTAAGTTAACCAAACAGAGACTTCAGTAGGCATACACATAAAAAAATAAAAATAAAAATACAGACTATATGCAATTAGTTCAGGAAAATCACTTAAGCAAGGAACAACAAAAACAACAACCACCACCAACAACAAATGTGAAGAGAGAGCAAACAGGATTTCCAAAGTTGTCACAACAGATTATTGTAAATGACCAGTTTCAGCTGGTCAAGTATAAAAAAATTACACATGTAAAAAACAAGAAAATATGGCCCATACAGGGAGAAAAAAAATTAGTCAACGGAAACTATCCTTAAAGGAAGCCCAGACACTGAACTTAATAGATGAATACTTAAAATCAACTATTATAAATGTGTTGGAAGAACTAGAGGAAATTACTTCTAAAGAATTAAAAGAAAATATAAGAACAATGTATCACCAAATAGAGAATATCAATGAAGAAACAGAAAAAAACAAGAATCATAGAGAAGTTCTAAAAATGAAAAGTATAGGGGCGCCTGGGTGGCTCAGTGGGTTAAGCCGCTGCCTTCGGCTCAGGTCATGATCCCAGGTCCTGGGTTCGAGCCCCACATCGGGCTTTCTGCTCAGCGGAGAGCCTGCTTCCTCCTCTCTCTCTGCCTGCCTCTCTGCTTGCTTGTGATTTCTCTCTGTCAAATAAATAAATAAAATCTTAAAAATAAATAAATAAATAAATAAATAAATAAATAAAAATAAAAATGAAAAGTATAAAAACTGAAATAAGAAATTCACTAGAGGGGTGCCTGGGTGGCTCAGCGGGTTAACCCACTGCCTTCGTCTCAGGGCATGATCTCAGGGTCCTGGGATCAAGCCCCACATCCGGCTCTTTGCTCAGCGGGGAGACTGCTTCTCTCTCTCTCTCTGCCTGCCTCTCTGCCTACTTGTGATCTCTGTCTGAAATCTTTAAAAAGAAAAAAAGAAAGAAAGAAAGAAATTCACTAGATAGGGCATCTGGCTGGCTTGGTCAGTAGAGCATGCAACTTTTGATCTCTGGGTTGTGGGTTCAAGCCCCATGTTGGTATAGAGATTACCTAAAAAAATAAAACCTTTTAAAAAATTTCACAAGAGGGCTCAACAACAAATTTTTGCTGGGGGAAGAAAAAAGCTGCAAACTTGAAGATGAATCAATTGGCAATACCCTGAGAAACAAAAAAAGGACAGAGCCCAAGAGTTATATATACCAATGTATATATAACTTATAATACCAATGTACCAACATACATATAATGGGAATTACCAGAAGAGAGAAAAAAGGCAGAATACATGGTGAAATAATGGCCAAAAACTTCACACATTTTATATAAAATTTTAATCTACATGTTCAAGAAACAAACGTCAAATGGGATAAACTTAAAGAGATCCTAACCTAGACAAAAGAGAAACAAACTGTTGGAAGAAAAGACAAAGAGAAAATCTTGAATGCAACAATAAACAAGTCAGGAAACAACAAATGTTGGCGCGGAGGCAGAGAAAGGGGAACCCTCTTACACTGTTGGTAGGAATGCAAGCTGAGGCAACCACTCTGAAAAACAGTATGGAGGTTCCTCAAAAAGTTGAAAATAGAGCTACCCTATGACCCAGCAATCGCACTAATGGGTATTTACTCCAAAAAGACAAATGTAGTGATCCAAAGGGGCACCTGCACCCCGATGTTTATAGTAGCAATGTCCACAATAGCCAAACTCTGGAAACAGCCCAGATGTCCACTGACAGATGAATGGATAAAGATGTGGTATGTGTACACGTACACACACACACACACACTCACACACACACACGGTATATTACTCAGACATTAGAAAGAATGAAATCTTACCATACATCAACATGGATGGAACTGAAGGGTATTATACTGAGCAAAATAAGTCAATCAGACAAAGACAATTATCATATGATCTCACTCACGTGTGGAATATAAGAAACAGTGCAGAGGATCATAGAAGAAGGGAGGGAAAAACGGGAAGAAATCAGAGAGGGAGACAAACCATGAGAGACTCTTAACTATGGGAAAGAAACTGAGGGTTGCTGGAGGGAAGGTGGGTGAGAGAACAGGGTAAGTGGGTGATGGGCATTAAGGAGGGCACATAATGTGATGAGCACTGGGTCTTATATCCAACTGAAGAATTACTGAACACTACATCTGAAACTAATGATGTACTCTATGTTGGCTAATTGAATTTAAATTTAAAAAAAAGAGAAAGCAACAAAAGAGAAGCCACTCACTGCATACAAAAAATTCTCAATGAGATAATTAATTTCTCACTTAAAAAAAAAAAAAGAAACAGTGGAGACCAGGTGGCACTGGGATAACATATTCCGTCTTGAAATTTGAAATCTCAACCAAGTATACTTCAATAATTTGAAAATAAGCAAGCAAATACATACACACATAAAATAAAACCTAAAAAGCTCAACCAAGAATTCTACATCCAACAAAATTATCCTTCAAAAATGAAGCAGAGAATCTTCTCCGGACCAAAGATATTTCAGTCTTTACATGAAATCATACTACCAAATATAATGAATTGCAGACTCTGAGTGGGGGAAAAATGAAGGAAAACTTAAGACATTTTTAGATAAATGAAAAATTAGACAAGCCCTTCAGTTTGAAATGAAAGAAGCCAATAATACATTAGCCCAAAACCACATGACAGTATAAAACCACCACTAAAAGTAACTACAAAGGTAAAGATAAAATCTAGGTAAATACAATAGTATAAATGTATGTTTTGTTTTTAACTTTTTTCTTATCTTACATGACTTAAAAGTAAACTACATAAAGCAAGAAGTCTAAAACTGGGGTGCCTGGGTGGCTCAGTGGGTTAAGCCTCTGCCTTGGGCTCAGGTCATGACCCCAGGGTCCTGGGATTGAGCCTCGCATTAGGCTTTCTGCTCAGCAGGGAGCCTGCTTCCCCCTCTCTCTGCCTGCCTCTGCCTACTTGTGATCTCTCTCTGACAAATAAATAAATAAAATCTTTAGGAAAAAAAAGTATAAAACTGTATGTGTTGGTGGGCTTAATATACAAAGATGTATAGATAAACATAGCAGAAGAAGAAACAAGGGGAGAAAACAGAACTATGTAAGAGTAAAGTTTTTAATACTGAAATTAATTAAGGGTAATAATTCTAACTAGGCTTCTATAAATTATGATGGCAACTGAAATCCCCAAACACTAAAAAATAAAACAAAACAATCCAAAACCCAAAATAACAACTGTTGGCACTGCTGGTGGGAATGCAAAATGGTGCAACAGCTGTGGAAAGCATAATGGTGGTTCCTCAAAATACTAAACATAGCAGTGTATTTGATCCAGCAGCTTCACTTCTGAAATCTAACCATAAGAGCTGAATGCAAGTAATGTAAGAAAGATCTGTACAACCACTTTCACAGCAGCATTATTCACAATAGCCAAGAAATAGAAGCAAGTGTCTATCCACAGAGGAATGGAGAAACAAAATGTGAAATCTACACACAGTGGAATTTTATTCAGCAATACAAAGGAATGACTCATGGTATAATATGGTTGAACTTTGAAGATACTTTGGTAAGTGAAAGAAGGCAGTCAAGAAAAAGTTACATTTTGTGTGATTTCCATGAAATGTCCCAAAATAGGCAAATCTATAGAAATAAAAAGTAGACTAGTCGTTGTCAGGAACTAGGGAGAAGAAAGGAATAGAGAGTGACTGCTGATGGATACAGGGATTCTTTTCAAATGTTCTACTGATAGCAATGACTGCCACACAACTTTCTGAATATACTAGAAACAACTGAACTGTTCATTTTAAAGGAGATACGGTAAATTATAAAAATATGAAAATTATGGTATAGGAATATTTCAAGAAGGCTCTTATTTAAAAAACAGAAATGGAATACTATAAAAAGGGACCATACAACTGGAACAAGAAAGGCAAATTTTTAAATCAAATACCCAATATTCAAGTGGTCATAGTATAACTATCATACTTGTAAATATAAGTTTTATATTTACATACTACCTATATTTATAAATATAGTAGCCATATTCCTAAAGTACCTTACTCAGAAGACATGAGGTTCTAGAAGGAAAAGCCCTCCAAGTACACCATGCAAATAAATGAAAATGGTCTCTCAGACAAGACCCATCATCATGAAGTTTCAAACCAAGAAAATCAAAGTTATCTACATAGGATGAAGAAACAGAATGGCTTTAGAATTCTCCATGGAAACACTGAAAGCTGTAATGACTCAATGAGGCACTGGCTTTAACATTCTGAATGACAGGAGCCTGAGTGGCTCAATCAGTTAATAAGCATCTGATTTTAGCTCAGGGCATGATCTCAGGATCCTGGGAGCAAGCCCCATGTTAGGCTCCCCCACTGTCTACTTGTCCCTCTGCCCCTCCCCCTGTTCGTTTTCTCTCTCAATAAATGAGATCTTTAAAAAAAAAAAAAAGTGACTTTAGCTACCAGATAGACAAGACTCAAATAACAACCAAATGCATGGCCCAAAAGTGAAATTCCAGTTCCTCCAAAGTGAAGCAGAAGAAAGGACTGGTCTCCTCCCAACTGTGAAAGGGAAAAAGGAGCTACACCTCAAGGCACATTTTTTATCTTAATGCTTATGTCACTTAGCTGATATTATCAAGACATTTTATTCATCACACATTTCCTAGAGATAGAATTAATCTTCTCAAACACAGCACTCAGTGGACAAACTTTTAATAGAGCAACATTTTCATTTCAGGATGAAATGCACGTTTCAGAAAGCACCACGCATATCCCACACGTTATTAGTCCTATGGCATATCTTGCTAAGCCGAAAATCTGTGATGCTCACATAACAGCAAAACAGATATATATAAATGACTAACAGAAGTCTAGAATGTTCAAGTATTCCCATCAGCCACTTGGAGCCACAGACAGCAGACAATGAATCTTCTAAACAACGGCAGAATTCTTCCAAGGTCTCATTCCACTCGCATGTCTCACTGGCAAAATCAAGCTAAAGAAATACGAAGAAACACGAAGTTTCAGCCTCTTTCGCCAGAGTAATGCCTCTGAAGCACCAACAGCCTCCTTCTCCAGGCACCGTGTCTACCAGAGTTTTACAGCGACAACCGAGAAGGACGTGGGCCCATTTCCCTAGGACCACCCTCTGCATGTGGTCTACAAATTTTAGGAAGGATTTTAAGTCACATCAGGGATCAGAAACCTCATTCCCATTCACAGAAGACCAAACTAACTCTTCTGCAGCTTTTCATTTAAAAAAAAAAAAAAAAAAAAGGGAGGGTGGTGGTATAAAAACCAATCACTAGGAGTCTGAATGAGAAGGTTCTAGCCCCCGGTCTGGTTGGCATTAACTGCCCCCTGGAGCCTGACTTCAATCACCCTCTCTGTTGGGGTCCCCAAGTCCACACCCAGGTTTAATGACTGCCTGAGAGGACTCAGGGCTCGGTGCACATTCACACTCATGGCCATCACTATCATACTTAGGACACTCCAAGAAATAAGCAAAGGGAGAAGGTACAGGGGGAGAGGTCTGCAGGAAACCAGGCACAAGCTTCCCAGAGCCCCTCCCGGTGCAGTGGCGTCACAGAAGACATGCTTATCCCCAGCAACAGGCTGTGACAATGACAACAGTGTGCCGTGCTATCTTCCAGGGCTCTGGTCATGCAGACACTCCCTAGGGTAGCACTTAGCAACATGCCAGACTCCCCAAAGGAAAGCAGATGTTCAGTGTAACACACACTGCTGGGGCACGGTGAGCTACTCTTGCCCACTCCTTGGAAATGGGAAGTCCCCCCAGATCAAAGCTTCTAGCCGCCAGCCCAGGGGCAGCATTGCAAGCCGGCCTCCCCTAAGGACAGCAGTTTCCTCTGAGCACTCGTCTCTCCAGACCTCAGTGTCACCATGTCACCTCCCAGGAGTATGGGCTTGGTATAGAAGCCTTCAGACAGAACACAGATGTCCCACTAGGTGAGACGGTCTGCTCATAGCCTAAAGCCCCTGGGAGCTACCCAGCCTGGTGAGGCCCCCACCCCCAGCAGAAAAGGACTTCACTGCTCATAGCCTGTCTTCCCAATGATGACACTGACATCATGAGTAAACAGCCCTCTCCCGCCAGTCCTGCCCTCCCTGCTGACCTGGGCCCTCCAATTTTCCCTAGGACACTATGTAGGGTTTTTGTCTTTAAGTTTGTCTTTCTCCTAAACGTTCTCCCATATACTCAAAGACAAGAAAGCTGAGGTTCATAAAACACAGGGACAAAATAAGTCTATTCTCACAGATTACCTGTTATAAAAAACATGAAAACAGTTTTATACCCACCTAATAATCTTGCACATAGCTCAGGGGCCATCGTGAGAGCAACCTGGGAGACAGGACTCTCAACAACAGTAAGTAAAGCCCCAGCTGCCTGCTCACAGAACCCCTACTTTAGGGTAAAGGGCCTGCTTCCATCATAGGTAATTAAGGGACATCAAGATAGAGGACTCCAGTATATTTCAAAATCCCAACCCATATGTAGACTCCCAATATTCTGTAAACTCTTGTGAAATGGGGTAGAGAAAATTAAAAGGGGAGTCAAAAGAACAGGGCTTCCCTCTGAGCTCTGACTCTTGCTGTGTGCTCTCCCAAGTCACTTCATGGGTCCTTCTATCTCCTGGACACAATGACAGGCTCAGACAAGCTGCTCCAGAAGCCCAGGCCATGTGTAGCTCCCCAGGACTTGCGCATTACTCTCTCCCTTAAAGGAATGGGGCGAAGCACAAAGGGTCTAAGATTCCCCCACCATAGTTAAAATTATAGATATCCAGTTGTTCATTATTTTTTTAAAACGCTGACAACAAGAGAGACATCTGTGGACTCACTTGGTCTTGGATCTGATGAGATGCGGATGCCCTTGCACTGGCCTCTATGAATTGAGACTGGCAGAAAATGACCTTTTCAAAGATGCTTTTCAGAATTATTACTTCTTTATTTCTATCCAGGCTCATTCTGGAAAGGCTTCATTAATCCAAACAAATATATTTGAAGCACCTACTGCACCAGGTACTTGATGCAAACAAGATATAACTACACAAGCCAAAAAATGCTTAAATTGTTCAATACCTTTCAATTTTAAACATGCTTCTAGAATCAATACATGGCATGAGATGTGGCTAGATGTCTGGGTGACAGTCCTCCTTTTGAGTAAATGGAATGGGAGGGGCCCCGACACACGATCTGAGTAAGGCCTCCGACCACCAATCCTCTGACCACATATTCTTTTAATATAATCACCACTGTAAATTAAGTAATGCAAACCAGGTGGTTAACTGAAGAAAGAAGATGAGAAGAGCAGAAGGAAGGAAGACAGTCTGAACTCACCGGGACTGCGGCAATCCTTTCTTACTGAGGTCTGCCCTCACACGTTCTCCCACGTGTCTGTAAATCTCCACTAAGCTGTTTATTGCTGCGTCTCGAACCTAGATGTAAAAGAAGAGATCTTACAGCTGCTCTGTGTCAGTCCACAGTGCTTTCTGCTGGGGCACAACAGGCCGTACACCACCCCGAGTTTATCACCAATCTGCCAATGCAACTGCGATACAATCCCTTATGGATGTTTGACTAGACAAAGCCATGATGCTGGTACAATTCCAAAGGGGAAATTCAAGCCCCTCCCTGTAGATGTGTTAAAGTCCACATCCCTTAGTGCTTTCAATTTTTTCAGAGGAAATCAGGAATCCACAATTTTCAGATCACTTTCCCAAAACAAAAAATACTACAAATAAATGAATTATACTAAAAACAAAACATGTAAAAAGCTTTCTAGATTGAACTCAATAAAATAGTGAACAAAAAAAAGGGTAGTAAAAGCCATTATACATAGAGCCCTGTATTCAAGAAGCTAACACTCCTAAAAGGGGCTTGGTGGAGGGGAGGGAGGGGGGCGGTAGTCCATAAATTCTTCATTTAATACAGAGCAGGATGTAGTATATATCATACAGAAGTGCAAAGAACTCACACAGTTTAGAGAAGGGAGCAAATATACTAGATGATAGCAAGGAACATCCTCTGAAAGAGGAAGGAACCACTTAAAATGTGCTTAAGGGACAGCATTTTACCAGATAAAGATGGAACGAGATAGGTTCCAAACAAGGTACAGCCTGTGTGCAAAGGCATGAAAGCAGAGACACATGGCATGTGCTTCAGGAAGAGCAAGTAAGTAGTTGGAAAAACACAAATACAAACTAAGATAAGAAAGCAGCAAAAAATAAAGCTTAAGAAACAGAACAGATTTAAAACAAACAAAAACAGGGAAATCTGAATACAGATTGTACATAAAATGTTACCATTTTTAGCAATATTGAATTTCTTAGATACGAAAATAACATGTAATTCTATAAGAAAATATCCTTGTTATTTAGAGATATAAACGGATGTATCTCAGAGCAAAAACATCAGGTCAGAGCAAAAATATCATGGTTCAGGAAAAAAAAAAAAGAGTGCGTTTCTATGTGTGGGTATGTGTATACATACAGGGAGAAAGAAAACAAATGTGACAAAAATGTTAACTGGTAAATACAAATATTACTATTAGTCCTAGTATTTTTCTGTAGGTTTAAAAGTTTGCCAATAAACACACGGTGGGCAGCAGGTGGGGGGGTACAACTTTCCAGTATACCCTGGAACCAAGGCCAGCCTGTGAAGGTTGGGGAGGAGCGGGGAAGGGTACTTACTTCGGTAGGCAAAGAGAGGGGAGCAACATGCGTTTGTGTTTGGTCTCAAGCAATGACATCAAAATAACAGAGAATAAAAGGCAGAGGAAGGAAGCAGGGACACAATTTATAATTCTCAATACTGCCGGCTACTCCTGATTTAAGGGTTTACAGGTTATAGGACAGGTAACTTCACAGACCATTTTTCCTCTATGGTGGAAAAGGGCAAATGTTATGTTACAGACTGTTCACATTCCCACCCCCAATATATTGAAGTCCTAATCCCCCAGCACGACTGCACTTAGAGACAGGACCTATAAGCACATAACTGAGGTTAAACAAAGTCATAAAAATAGGGCCCTGACACAAGAGGTTTGGTGTCCTTCAAGAAAAGACACCCACAAGCTGGCTCCATTCTCCACACAGGCACAGAGAGGTCATGTGAGCACACAGTGAGGGAGCAGTCTGTAGACCAGGAAGAGACCCCTCCCCCCACTTCCAGAACCAGACAATACTGGCACCCTGATCCCAAACTACCAGGCTTCAGAACTGTGAGAAATGTATTTCTGTTCAAGCCACCGATCTATAGAATTTTGCTTTGGTGGCCCAAGCCAACTAATAGATTATCAGTTTACTTGGGAAAAGAAAGACCTTCTGAATTTAGGCACCATTTTTATACAGAAACATGGATTTACTATATAAGCTGTTAATGCCACTGTCTCCTGAAAATGACTCAGCCCGCTTTCTAATGAATGATATCTGCTCAGAGCCCATTACCTGAATGAGCAAGCAACATCCTATCCTACTTAGAAAGTCTGGACCAACATCAGTTTAAGAGATTTAGTGGGAAAATGACCAGCCTTAGAATCAAAGCACAGCTGAGTACCTCCTTGGCCCTTTAGAAACAGTGTAATCCCAGATCCAATATATAAACTATTTTAGTCTCCACTTTCTCCTTGTGAGCTGAGGGCTGCTTGGAGGGCTAGAAAAAACAACAAATTCATTCCACAAGTATCTGAGCGTCTAGTAGATGCCAAAGTAAAGTGCCTCAATGGCCCAGGCGGGGACCTGGTAGCTGGTATACAGTGACAAATGACTCTGGCAGGGGACCCTGCTGGCAGAGAGAAGAGGGAACATGGAGGGGGTCGGGCAAACAGGCCGCCGTCACCCAGCCTGGGAGGAATGTAGGTATGGGTCTGCCATATGTAATCTTTCAAGAGAAATCAGGAATACGAATCTTTCAAATATAAGAACACCAAAACTCTTAAACATAAAGCTAAAACGCTGTGCAGACACACGCACCCACACATGAGGCTACGATCAGGTTTCAGGCCAGCAGTGTGGAACCTATGTATTGCGTGTATAAAACACTCAGCATGCGACTAGTGGAAGGAGTACATCTACATCTTCTGAACCAATCTCCTTAGCCTTCAAAATCATCATTCCTCAGGCTCCAAAGCTATCGGGTCAGACAGCATTTGAGGGTCTAGAGCACCCTCGATTCAGGAAATAGGGCAGAACATGTTTTCTTCATTTTCTTCGGTCTACAAAGTACTACACTCCAACTGCCAAGGGACATTCTGTAAAAGCAGCTCGCTCAGGGACGCCTGGGTGGCTCAGTTGGTTAAGCAGCTGCCTTCGGCTCAGGTCATGATCCCAGCGTCCTGGGATCGAGTCCCACATCGGGCTCCTTGCTCATCAGGGAGCCTGCTTCTCCCTCTGTCTCTGCTTGCCATTCTGTCTGCCTGTGCTTGCTCTCTCTCCCTCTCTCTCTCTGACAAATAAATAAATAAAATCTTTAAAAAAAAAAAAAAAAAAAAGCAGCTCGCTCAGGCTGAAGGCACAGCACGGCGCTCACTAACACAGCCACGCGGGCCCCACACTGCTTCCGCCCACCGGCAGGCTCACCATTAAAAAGGAACCCCAACATTTCAGGCCACTGGGAGTACACAAGAGCCCCAGTACATTAAACACTAACTGGCAGGCACAAGTTGAATGCTCTACAGAATCTGAGCTCTTCAGATCTGTGGTCTCCTGCGCAGGTCAGCTGTTGACTGGAATATAGAGGAGGCTAGCCCCCTGCTGGAGCCCACAGCAGGAAAGACTGATGAAAAGTTTAAAGGAAAGGCAAGAGCACAGGCACGTGCAACATATACACACAGCCCAAGAAGAGGAATGATTCCGTGCATTAGCAGCAGAGAAGCGAGTGGTACTTTCCTGGCTGGAGGGCTCTGGGAGACATGGACTGCGTGTATACGGGTGCAAATAAACCTTCCTAAGGCAGGTGGGGTTCAACGGATGACCATCTGAGTGCACAGTCTGGGGTACTCCAGCTCTGTCCGCGACAGACTGCCCAAGGATGCCCACCGAGCACCCACCTCACTGCGTGCCAATGCTCAGGGTCCCAGGGGCCCACCACGTGGAGTCACATCACCCAAGTGGCCCATGACAGCACCTGAGTTAGGAACAAGAACTTCAGCTAGCCTGGCTGGCTTTCCCGCTGGACTTAAGGATACCATGTGATAGCAGCAATCACCTAATGTGTGACCTCAATAAGGGATTTTTTTCTTCCCACAGAAAACAAAAATGGAAACAAGACCAAAAAGGGAGAAAACGCAAAACAACCCATTTGGTAACTTAGAATTTTTTAAAAAAATTGTTTCTTTTCAAATTAACATTGAAACATAAAAGCGTGATTCAGTAAATTGAAACATCTCAAAATTCCACTTCCAGTGTCCTATACTTTCAATGAAGGCTGGATAAAGGAGTGGATGGCAAGAGGAAAGCAAATGAGATCAAAAGAGACCCGGAGAACCCACAGACAGTGCACAGAGGGGCTGGGGCCGGGAAAAGCAGCAACAGAGATAAGAAAGGGCAAAGCCGAGGAAGAAAGAAGGACAAGAGCCGGAGGGCCCAGAGCCACAGGGACCCGGGAGCCAGGGAGCCAGGGATCCAGGGAAGGTGGAAGCGAGCTAGCACAACCTCTGTGGGGACATGTCAGCAATGATCAGTCAGGGTTTAAAATGAGATGCCTACGTACTACGTGTATTTCTTTGGTTACTGTTCCAATTTCGGCCCCTTTATCTAATGAGGTGTTTTTCTTATGAGTTCATATGAGCTAATTATCATAAAAATGGCTCTCAGTGATAAACGGAACTGAACCCGTGGGAGAACAGGCACTTCTAAGGCCCAAGCTTGGAAAGTTCTGTGACCTGCCTGGTGACTGCCCACGGATTACCAGCTCTTCTACACCTACATTAAGGAAGTGGTGCTTCGGTGTTTGGTGTCTGGATTTACCTAAGATCTACATAAAATACCATCTGTGCCTCATTAGGGTTCAAGGAATTTCATACACCATCGTATTATACAGCACCCGAACAAAATACAGGAAGTCTCCATCCCCTCAGAACAGGTCCCTTAGGCCCCTTCCAATCAATCACCCGACCCCAAGAGGCAAAGCCTGACTGACTGCAATCAGCATTGATCACTTTTCCCCAAGACCACCCCGTTTTGGCTGGAGAGTGAGGGACCAGAGGGACGGTATCTCAGAGCCTGGTCTGGGTGACATCACTTTAAAGGATAGCAAGGCCTCAGCCATATAGAGAACAGGGCAGCGTGACCACCATATTCACCAGTGCTAAAGGGCATTAGTGCTCATTATTTGGAACAATTATCTGAGCATTATAAACAGGAATAGAGTCCCGCCCACCTATCAGGTACACACAGAACACCAGAATGCATCTTAAGGGTCTATAACCAATATTCTTCTTTCTCACTAAAATACACTCACCTGGCTGTTTGGATCTCCAAGTAAATTACATATATGTGGCACAATCTTGCTTAGTGTTAAAGTATGTGCTCCAGAGCTGAAAACAAAAGGAGTGTTTTACTGTTGGTGAGAACAAAGAAAAAGAAATACCCCACACACACACACCTCCAGGGCCTTCTCGCCCCCTCACACCTCCACTCCCCTTCCTTCCCATCTTCTGCCCACCGAGTTCCCAAATAAGCATGCCACAAAGGCCCCACCCCTTGGCACAGAGTTCAAAACCTTTTTGTGCTGCTCGCTGACCATGCCTTCTCCCTGGCACTCGGGGCGCTCTCCATTCTGGCTCCCAACCTGCGATACCAAGCCAGGGCCCCAGCCTTTCCTGCAGCCCTGCCTGCCTCACACATGGCTGCCCCTGCATTATTATTCTGTCATGCAGGAGTTCCTATTTTGCTCAGCTCAGTGTTTTCAACTAAATGGCAAATCCCCTGAAGGTCCTCCTCACTTAACTCTCCACCTGAGCATAGATGAGGCTCAGTGAACAACTGCTCCATGGGAAGACCCTGACAGTGGTCACAGAGGGTTCCAGCAAAACCTTGCCCTGCGGGACAGCATGGGAATCACCGACCACCTTTCACCGTCATAAATGCCAGCACAAATAGCCCTTGTGAATGCCATTCTCTCTGTTAATCTGATGACTTCTTAGGATACATTCTCAGAAGTGAAACCACTGCGATCAAAACTAGAACATTTTTAAGAGATACAAATCTGGGAAAATTTAATGGTACTGAAAAGGCTTAACATATGGAGTGGAAAAATTTATAAGGTGACATAAATCTTATTATCCTAGTTCTGTCTTTGAAGTAATATAACTTTACAGGTTGAACTAAAAACGCACTACAAGTTAACCATGATTGTGTGAAGGTGGTAGAAATATACCAGATCATTATTTTCTTCCTGACGTAAATTTTCTGACATATACAGTATCACTTTTATAATCAGAAAAGGTGACTTGTAATTTTTCTATTTTAAAGATAGAAAAATTGGTGGGCTTGGTGGGTTAAGCCTCTGCCTTCGGCTAGGGTCATGATCAAATGTAGACCACAAAGAGATACCACTACATACCCATCAAAATGACTAAAAGGAAAAAAAAGAACACTCAGTGCTAACAAGAATCTGAAAAAACGGAATTATTCATACACTGCTGGTGGGAATGTAAAACGGTACAGACAACTCTGGAAAACAGTTCGGTGGTTTCGTTAAAATTAAAGCTACAGAGGACCCCGCAGTGGCACTCTTGGGCACCAACCCAAGAGAAATGCAAGCTTATGCGCTGCGGGATACACAGTTACGCGTCCGCAGCAGCTCTGCTTGTAGCAGCCGGAAACTAGAAACTACTTGAACATCCTGCGACAGGTGAATGGGGACTCAAAGAGATGTTTGTACCACGGAGTTCTCCTCGGCCGTAAGAAGACATCAAGTACTGTTCAGGCAATGCCCACCATGTGCAACCCCAAAGAAGTTACGCTGAGCGAAAGAAGTTAATCTCAGAAGCTCACGTTCTGTTTGATTCCATTTATATAACGTTCTTGAAATAAAACCACAGAGCTGGTGAGCAGATCAGTGGCTGCGGGGCAGGGCGTGGCATGAGAGAGGCTGGTATGCTGCACAGGTCTGTACCTCATGGTGTGTGTTGGGGAGGGGTCCCTGGAGTGACACACAGGACAGGATGGGACAGAACTGCACACCCAATGCATGTGTGTCACCAGAGGAATCCGTGTCAGCCCTGGGCATTGCCTCAGTATTGCTCTCCTGGCGCTATCAGTGCATGGTACGCATGTAAAGTGGAAAGAGTAAAGGACCATGGGGGAAGGGTGCACGGCACTTCCCCGGACATTTCTCTGCAGTCTCCAGAAGTCCATAGTCACTTTGAAACACAAAGTCACAAATAAAAACGCTCAGCCAAGGAAATCCCCCCGCCCCGCCTGGACTTACGCATTGAGTGTAGCAACAAGGCAGAGGCACGTGCCTTCCCGAGTCCGGAAATTCTTGTGCTTGAAGCCTCCCAGCATTCGGTCCCACACATACTGTAGGGGACAGAGGACAGGTGAGAAGAGGAGGAGCCTTTCACTTGACACAGGGACGACAGAAAGGGACCTCTCAACAGGTGCCAGGTCAGCCCCAGCCACAACCAACCCATTTCATCTCCTCAAGGGCATACTGAAAAATGCTAACTTGTATTTTGTATCAAGTCAGAGTTTTTCCAAACACATTCCTTTATATAATTGCATTTAGTTATGCCAACGGCTCCAAAAGAAAAGTGTAACCATCTCCATTTCATGGGTGAGGAAAGTAAGGGAAAGCAAGGCTTGGGTCACCTGCGAGAGAGCACACAGTGCTACTGCTCTTCTGGTCTGGACAGCTGTCCCCGCCTTAGCCACAAGTCACACATGTGCTCATCTTTGAAGACGTTCTGGGTTTTACCTTCCCTGGATGGCTTTTCCTAATCTCTCCGCCATCCCACCCACCTATACATTACAGAGCGAGAGCCTGGAAGATAGGGCTGTGTCCCTCTGTCCATCTATCCGCCGGCAGCCCCAGCTCACTAGCAGATAGGAATGAGGTAGCTCTAGCCAGCCTCCTGCCTCCCCAGACACCACAACCACCTCTTCTCAGAGAAACTGAGACAGTTACACAAACGAGCTCAAGAGTCTAATAGATTCAACCAAGCACTCGATACCCATGTTAAGCCCACTATTTTAATCAAAGTATACCCTTTGCTATTTATGATTTTTTTAAAACAAATTCTATGGGGGCGGGGGGGGAGGGGCAGTGCGGTTCGACAGTGACAGATTAAATGTTATGAAAATTTTCATGTGAAACACATCAGCTTAAAAGAAATTAAACCTTGAGAGATCTGGGTGGCTCAGTCAGTGAAAGCATCCTATTCTTGATTTTGACCTAGGTCATGAGATCAAGCCCCAAGATGGGCTCCATGCTGGGCATGGAGCTGCTTAAGATTCTCTCTCTGTCCCTCTGCCCTCTGCCCCTCCCGCGCACACATTCTCTCTCTCTCTAAAATAAAAATTATATAAATAAAGAGGTAAGTAAATTTAAAAAGTAAATAAAAAATAAAAGAAATTAAATCTATTTTTAAGATTTAATTTAATCTCCCCCCAACCCCGCCAGAGAAAGAGCATGCACGTACTGGGAGAGGGGTTTGCAAACAGAGGGGGAGAAAGAGCATCTCAAGCAGACCCCCCACCGAGCAGAGCACCTCCCCCCACTACCTGGGGATTAGCAGCTTGATCCATGATCTTCAGCAGCAAAGTCTGGTCTTGCTCTCGCACAGAGTCTTTAGCGTCTCCCAGTCTGTCTATTAAACTTGGCAGCACTGAAAAATCGAAACGCAAATTGATCAAACCAAAGCCAATTTTGGAGAGTCTGCAGTTACCAAGTGGGTATTTCAATTACTGGGAAGACAAAATGCTGGCCTAAATGTGGTACACCATCCTAGAACCACCAATCCTCACAATTCTACTCTTCTCACTAAAACCTTTTCGAGCTACTATAAGAATGTGCAAAACCGGGCGCCTGGGTGGCTCAGTGGGTTAAGCCTCTGCCTTCGGCTCAGGTCATGGGATGGAGCCCGAATCGGGCTCTCTGCTCAGTGGGGAGCCTGCTACCCACCCCCGCCTCTCTGCCTAGTTGTGATCTGTGTGTGTGTGTATGTGTGTGTGTGTGTGGTTAAATAAATAAATAAAATCTCTAAAAGAAAAAAAGATTAAAAAAAAGAAGAAGAATGTGCAAAACCCTTTGCATGGACACACCACTTGTCTTCGTCCTTAACCGACCTTCCTCCAGCTAGCTCCCCGCATGTTTTAAGCTGGTGAAATATTAAGGATGTCAGTGGAAGACCCTGGCAGGATGGAGTCAACACATAAGGAACTTTATGTAAGAGAGGGCTCCAGCACATTCGCTGGGGATACAAGGAGCAGGCACTTACAACTCAGACTCTCGTCTACACTGTGTCTGTCCTTTCACAGAGTATATATACACGCATGTGTATTACACTCCAGCTGTGACTATCAGCTAGTGCTCCAAGGGCATTTACCTACCAGAAGTCAGTTTACTTAGCTGCTTCTAAGAGTCTATAAACCTTTCTTTTACAAGAAATATCCCTGAACAACTCAGCTAACTTATGAGGAAAATGGAATGTTATTAAAATATCAAATATCTAAAAGTAAGGGAGGTTTAATGCCAGTTAATGACATTTAATGTTAATGACACTTAATGCCCTAGGAAAAGAATTCTTAACCTTATCTGAAAAAGCGTATTGACCAGAAAGTTAACAGAAAATAACAAATACACATGTAGCAACCAAAACTGAGAAGTTCTGTAAGGAAATCCTTGTACAAACAGAGCTGCTTGGTGCTTATATTGTCATTATGAAATTCTAGAGGTCAGGAATTTAGAAATGACTAAATCATCTCTTAAATGATGAAACCTGCTTATTTTTTATTTCATTTTGCTGACATCCTTTTCCCTCCAAAATAAAGAGTGATCACTTAAGGTGCACTTGTAACAACATTTATGATCAAAATGGAAACAGTTAACACCTAGGATATGATCTGGAAAAAACACAGCCACATCGGATTTGCAGACCTTCTCAAGATGGGAAAGCAATGCCTCTCAACCGGGGCAAATACAATTCTGTCCGCACTAAAATGTGATAGTTGATCTGTATAAAGAATCTGTGTAAGAATAAAAGAATTAGGGGCCCCTGGGTGGCTCAGTGGGTTAAGCCTCTGCCTTCAGCTCAGGTCATGATCTCAGGCTCCTGGGATCGAGGCCCACATCTCTGCTCAGCAGGGAGCCTGCTTCTTCCTCTCTCTCTCTCTGTGCCTGCTGCTCTGCCTACTTGTGATCTCTCTCTCTGTCAAATAAATAAATAAAATCTTTAAAAAAGAATAAAAGAATTAGCAGTAATGCCGTGTATTACAACACAAACGCTGGAAGAAGCCAGCAGAAAGGTATGGTAAAAACAAAAAGCATGAAAATGCCAGCAGATGTGATGAGGTGGCTGGATCTGGGGTGACCCCAGGAGGGGAGGAGGAGCAGTGTGCAGCCCCAGCAAGCAGGAGATTGAAGGAGGACTCAAGGGCTGGCTGGGAGGGTGGGAGGACTAAAGCGGAAGGGTGGGTGCGGTGGGGGGGTGAGGGCTGGGTACCGCTATGTGGAGGATTTGGGGACACTGAGCGAAGGCTGGGGGCTGGACGGTGTAGAATGTGGGGCCCCGCTCCACACCTACCCACAGCTTACCTGTGCCAATCTGTGCCTTGAACCGGTCCTGCAGCCGGGTGACCAGTGCGGACAGGATGTCCATGCCGAGAAGAACCACCTGCAAGGGGAAACACCGGGAACCCATTAGCCGCTGGCCTCGGAGCCCACGCTCTGGTCCACCAGCTCCCAGGACGCTCCCCCATTCCTGGCGCAGTCCAATAGACCGGAAAGCGCATGCCGACTAGCAGAATAAACTGGTTGTCAAGAGGGCCGCTCTGATACACAAGGCGCTGTTCACAGCTTAAACACAAAACGTAAGGTGGTATGAAAGGAAATAAAAAACAGCCAGAGGGGGATACACCCAAGGCGCCAGCGGACCAGCGTGGAAGCCTGCGCCGCGGCGCCGCCCCCTACCGGCCTCGCCGCGAGTAGGGCGTATGCAAATTACTCGCAGCTGGTGCGTAGCCTTCTGGGTAAAACCAAGCAGCCTGTTCGCGACCTTCAGAAGCCTCAGAAAACAAGAAGCTGCTGATTTGCTTTCGGCAGCTGTGCTCAACACAGGTACACTAGCTACTAGGCGGCTAGGCCGGGCGTTTCGGATTAGTCACCCCAACCCTACCCGGTATTGGGGCTTCCTGCTTGCAGCGCACGCCCAAAAGCCACCAACCATCCTTTTCTTGGGGTTGTGCTACTGTCCAATGAACGTCTAGTGAGGACAGTACTGCTAACGCCTAAACAACACACTCGCATCAACTAAAGCTTTGCTTTATCTTGGTGCAATTTTTGGAAAAAACAAAACCTTTTTTCCCCCCAGATTTGAAAGTATAAAAAACAGATTAATATTTAAATAAAGTAAGTATATTACCACATCGTAACGCTAGAGGCTGCTCTAGCTCAAATCAAGCTCTACATCACCATTTAATCTTTACTCGTAGCTTTTCTCAAAACTTCCACTTGGTAATTACTTTTAACTCCTGAAAGTTAATTTCAATTCAACAGTTCTATTTCTCCTTCATCCCTGTTTATCCAGGAATGTTGACTCACCTACTTAACGAATTCTAAGTAAAAGTAAACCTGCTTCATAAAACTCAGCTTTTGCACCTCACTAAGTGATTAGCAGACATACTTGAGACATGTTTAAAAAGGTATGACGCGGGCGCCTGGGTGGCTCAGTGGGTTAAGCCGCTGCCTTCGGCTCAGGTCATGATCTCAGGGTCCTGGGATCGAGTCCCGCATCGGGCTCTCTGCTCAGCAGGGAGCCTGCTTCCCTTCCTCTCTCTCTGCCTGCCTCTCTGCCTACTTGTGATCTCTGTCTGTCAAATAAATAAATAAAAAAATCTTTAAAAAAAAAAAAAAAAGGTATGACGCCACCTTAAAAATGACAATCCTCCCTACAAACCCTTTCTCAGTAGGAAGCAGTTTTGCTTTGTGCAACTTTCCTTAAAATATGGTTCAAAACTAAATGAAGTAGCCCAGTAACTTACAGAACCAATAAATGAACAAGACTGAAGCAATGATAACCCTAACATCAAGCGTTGTCATTGTCTCCTTTCATCTGTCACTGCAGCTTGTAAATTCAAACACTGCAGGCTTTTTTCTACTCAGCTTGGAATCCACTACCTCAAAACTGCCGGGTCAGAACCTAAACTGTCCTTGCAAGGACTGGCACCTTGAAGATATAAAAGGAAGTAATTCTTAAAATTCTTTATAAAGAGAACATTAGTTGGGAGTTTTTTTTAATATGTAATGGTATAAAACATTTAAAAATAGTGGCTTTACTTATCAGCTAAAGAGGATTTAGGTATCATACACTGATTTCCTCCAAAGACTACAGTACGGAAGTAAAGGGGAATATTTTTACAGTGGAGAAACCTGAAAACCACCACCTCAAGCAGACAATGGGGTCAATATCAACAGTCGCAATTCATGTTGAACAGCACTTGCTGTTGTGTTAATTAAAATGACACTTTACATCTGTGAGGTCCTCCTCCAAACCCTTAAGCCCAATTTAATCATGAGTAAAACATCAAATTCCCATAGACAGACATCCTACAAAATAACCCGACCAGCACTGCCAAGGCATCTAAAACATGGAAGTCCAGGAAACTGTCATAACTTAGAGGTGTCTGGAGACACATGATGACTAAATGTGATGTGGTGTCCTGGGTGGGATCCTGGAACAGATAAAAGCCAGCAGGAAAAAAGTG
This sequence comes from Lutra lutra, assembly GCF_902655055.1. NCBI lineage: Eukaryota > Metazoa > Chordata > Mammalia > Carnivora > Mustelidae > Lutra > Lutra lutra. Next base: position 106,667,055 of record NC_062280.1, read on the forward strand.
AGGAACTCTAAATGAACTTTGTCAGGACCTGAGTTAATAATGATGTATCAGTATTGGTTTATAATTGTAACTATAACATACTAATGTTAGATGTTACTATAGAGACTGGGTGTGGTGTACATGGACACTCTCTACACCACCCTCATTTTTCTATAGATCCAAAACTGTCCTAAACATTAAATCTTGTATTTTAAAAAGAGAAGCCCATCACTTAATCAGAACTGGCTTTTCCCTGATGAAATCCTAAGCATGAGTGTGGCCGCATTGCTGGTTGGAGGTTGGAGGGTTATTCATTACAGTAATAGTGAGAATGCTGCCTTCAAATGCTCACCACATCCCTTCAGAACGCATTCAAGACTAAGGTGTAAGAGGGCAATTACACATTCATTTTGAATGAATTCAAAATTCTGTCAGATATCACAGCCCTTGTTGGTGAAGCTATATGTGGAATTTGAGGGAACACTGTCTTTCATCTTTTCCAGGATGGAAGTTTACTTGGTTGTTTTGATCAGTTCAGGCCTAGCTCAATCCTAAAAAGAAAATTCCAAAACGTCTTGCCCAGACAGACTGGGGAGTCCAGAGACCCACCACCACCACCAAGAAGCCTAGGTTGGCAGATGCTGCCAAAACCCAGTGAAATAGGACAGGAGAGGACAGAACAGAGCCCCGTGCACCTTCACCGCAGAATAAACTACTCTGGAAGGAAGCAGAGGGCTCTTTTATAGTTGTCTAGTTCACCCTGAGTCACAGCCCCAGTGGGCAAGGAAGGGAATCATCACCCACAAATGTTTATCTTCACAGCTCAGGCCCTGCTCCTATGTTTCCATTTCCCTACTGAAGACAGGGCTACATGAATAACTCATTGCCCAGAAGACCCCAATTATTGGCTGTGAAGATTCTGTGTGCCTCAATTTCCTACCTATAAAACGCGGACAGCAGCAGCAGCAGACTCACAGGTCACTGTGTGTATGGAAGTGCAGGATATAATGCTTGGTGCGTGGTAAGGGCTAGCCTCCACCCCTGCTGGCTGTTACCACCAGCTTACTGTCACTGCCAGCACCGTGGACAACAGGTACAATCGGTGCTCCGGTGAAGCCTACGATTCGACAAGGGACTCGGCTGGGATAGAAGGCTTCCCAGAAAGAGTCACACTACATGAGGCTAAGTTTTGAAAAACCAGCCTTGCACCAGAGGAAGACACGACCTCAAGGCAGAGAGAAGTGCGCAGGCAAAGGTGTGAGACCGTTGCCACGATGGGGGGGGGGGGGGGGGGACAGCTGGAGCTGAGGGCAAGGCTGGGAAGCCACAGGGGACATGGCTGCCGAAGGGCCTCAGACATGTCTGCAGGATGATAGGGCAGCCATTGAAGGGCTGGATTGGTAAACAGGGAGTGACAGGGAGCTGGAGATTTCGACAGGGCACAGCGAACAGCATGAGGAAGCCAGCCTGGGAGAGAGAGGGCAGAGACTTTGGGGGAGAGGGGCTCACACCCAACACTTACTGCCTTTAGTTTCCACCAAGCCATTAACTCTGCATTACCTTCAAGCACCTCCTTCAATATTCCATTTCATTTTCTGAGTTTATGCTTGATTCCACAGCAAAACTCTTTGAATGTAGGAATACTGTGCTTTGTGTTTCCTCAAAATTCCCCTAATAAATATAGCACAACAGTGGATTCATGGTAAACAGTCAATAAACCCCTTGTATACAAAACAAAAATAAGCTAGTTTACTGATTAGTAATGAATTCATTTGAAACGGATGAGTTCTCAAGGTACAACACAATGCCTTTATCCTACAATTTTAAAAACATGCTTTCAAAAGAAGTGAGTAATTGCTAAGTACCTCAAACTAACCCTCATGCTGAAAATAACTAAAAATGCTAAATTATAAAAGAACATCTGCTTGGAAACATCAGAGAACAAGGAAGGTGAAGAAAGTTACCAGGTCCTGAAACACAAGTAAACTAAAATCCAAAGGGATAAGCATGCAGCAAATAGTTCACTTTTGCCCTTGGGCCGTTTAAACACTTGGAAGGGACAACCAGGGCAGTGAAAACTGCTTTCAGTGACCACATGGGTCTAGGAGAACAGAGGTTGGATTTCAGAGCCCTCAAAGGCTGGTAGCCTGGATAGACTCCTACAACCTCGGTTAGAAATCCAAATGGCTATACCTTAGGAGAGTGAATTGAAAGTAAAATAGTCTTCAGATGGACCACAGACCAGCTTCCAAGAATCCTAATGGCCAAATAAATATCAATCCCTAACATCAGATGGAAATGATCTTAGCTTAGGTGGTGCCCTAAAAACCTTGGCAGATGGAAACCCACATCACTTCCAGATAGAGAGAACATCATGCTCTCTGGTCCTCAATTTACCTCTCTGAACACTTTTCAAATGCAATGTCCAAACACAACCAAAGATAACCAGGCACACCAAACAACTATAACTGAAAAGTAGGAGAAACACAGACACACATGAATTAGGTACATGAAAATAATTAGAAATGGATATGAAAATGGTAATTCTGGGATTCCTGGCTGGTTTAGTCAGTAGAGCATGTCTCTTGAGTTCAAGCCCTACTTTGGACACAGAGCTTACTTAATAATTCTTGCTATGAGTAAGAACATAAAATATGTGATTAAAATTGGGAGAGAGAAGTTACAACTTTTAAAAAAAAGGGGTGTCTGGGTGGCTCAGTAGGTTAAAGTCTCTGCCTTTGGCTCAGGTCATGATCCCCAGATTCTGGGATCAAGCCCAGTATCAGTATCGGTATCAGGCTCTCTGCTCCGTGGGAAGCCTGCTTCCCCCGCTCTCTCTCTGCCTACCTGTGATCTCTGTCAAATAAATAAATGAAATCTTAAAAAAAAAAAAAGTGACATCGATTTTTTAAAAGCACCAAATAATACAATACAATACCAAAAATCAGTACTCCATGGATGGGCCTAAAAACACACTGGACACTAAGTCTGCAGGAGAAACAAAAACAAAAACAAAACCAGAATGAAATAAAAGAGGCAAAAAGATGAAAAAATTTTAAAAGTAGATAAGAGACAAAGGACAGAGAGAAAAGAACTAACAAGTTTAAATGGAGCTCAAAAAGGAGAGTAGCAACATCAGGGAAAAAGCAATAGCTGACACAAATGTGGATCACTATTTTAACAAAAAAGGCAAGAAGGAAGGGTGGGAGGGAAGGAGGGAGAGAAGAAAAAAATAACAAGTGTTGGGGAGGACATGGGGAATTAGAATTCTTGGTATACTACTGGTAGGAATATAAAATGGAAATATAAATGGAATATAAATGGAAAATAATAGGGTGCATACTCCAAGAATGAAACACAAAATTACCATATGATCCAGCAATTCTGTTTCTGGGTAAATACCCAAAAGGAGTGAAAGCAGGATTCCAACAGATATTTATATACCTATGTTCCTAGCAACATTATTCAAAATAGCCAGTGGAAAGAGCCAAATTTTGAACCAAGTGTCAAATCAAGCATCATACTTAATGATGAAATACTGGCGGGAAAAAAGAAAAAAATTAAAAGTATAAAACTCACAAAGAAGCAAACTGTCATTATTAATGGAAAATATAAGTAGAAAATCTAAAAGATCTACAGGTGTATTTAAAATTTAAAACTGAGCTAATTAAACAAGACCAAATAACCCAAAGTCAATACACAAGAGAATCAATTACACATCCATATCAACAAGCCAAAAGGGAAGTTTTTTTGTTTCCATATTTAATTCAATAAAAATAAACACCTAGGAAAAAATCTAGGCAAATAAGTATCTACTCAAAAAGCCAATGTAACGATAGAAATAAATAAAGAGGACTAAAATAAATGGAAAGATAAACTACAGGTTGGAATACTCAGTACTGTGAAATTTTCATTTCTCCCCAACCGATCTACAGTAAAATTTCACTCAAAATCCCAACTATGTATTTTTTAAAGAACTCCACAAGTTGGGCGCCTGCATGGCTCAATCGGTTAAGCATCTGCCTTCAGCTCAGGTTGTGATCTCGTTATCCTGGGATGGAGCCCCACGTTGAGCTCCCTGCTCAGCAGGGAGTCTGCTTCTCCTTCTCCCTCTGCCCCTCCACCTGCTCATACTCTGTCTCTCTCCCTCTCTCAAATAAATAAATAAATAAAATCTTAAAAAAAAAAAAAAAGAACTTCACAAGTTGATTACAAAATCTATGTGGAAATGGCAATAGCAAGATGAGGTGATAAAACTTGCTCCCACTGGATTTCAAGATTATAAAATGGCAGTAATTCAGGCAATGTGCTATCCGATCAAGGAAAGACAGATATATCAACAGAACAGAATGAAGAAAAGAGACTCTGGCATATATGGGCACTTAATTTATGACAAAGTGGGCACTACAGAGCAGAAAGAACAGAGCTGCTCTTTTAAATAAATGCCCCTGGGTAACTGAATATATGGAATAAAAAATTTTTTAAAAACTTGACTCCTATCTCAAACCATACACATAAATGAATTCCTGGTAATAGAGATAAGTGTAGGAAAGCAAAACAAAAAAGCTTTTAGAAAATTACTTAAGAAAATAGGGCATAATAAATACAAACGCTAAAGGGAAAGACTGATGAAATAGATAAAAGTGAAATTAAGAACCTTGGCATAACAAACACTGTAAAAAAGTGAGAGGCAAGTTATATAGAAAGAAGATATTTATGAAACAAGCAACAACAGGCCTGATCCTAGAATATATATATATGTAGATTGTCTACAAACCAATCAATAGGCAACCCAGAACAAAAATGGGCAAAATATTTGAATAGACACTTCATAAAAGACAGCAATGGTCAGAATTATACAAAAAGTGGTGCAGCCTCCATTAGTCAACAGAGAAATGCAAATTAAAAATAAAAAGAGATGCTATGACATACTCCTCAGAATGGCTAAAATTAAAGACTGACAAGATCAAGTGTTGACGAGAACATGGAAACTCTCATATATGCTGGTAGAAATTTAAATGTAAACCAACACTTTAGAAAACATGTTGGTTTTACCAAATTTGCAGCGAGTCCACCACTAGGAATAGGTCCAACAGACAGACATGCACACATACAACAGGTGAAATGTACAAAGTTTCTCAGAGCACAAGCTATTTGTAATAGCCTAAAACTAGAACCCCATGTGTCCATCTACTGTTGAATGTACGACCTTTGGTTTTCCTACCAAAGAAAACAATAAATAGTAATAATAAATGAATCACAACAATGCTCAACAATACACATAAAATTCATGATGAAAGGCCAAATACAAAGTAACTGCACACTTGTATGAAGTTTGAAAACAAGCAAACATAAACTATAATTTTAAGGTGCATATTTAGGTAATTAAACGATAAAGAAAAGCAAGAAAGTGATAAAAGCCAGGAGTGGTTACTTAGGGGAATGCTAGCAATGTTCTACTTCTTTTCCAGAGTACAATTAAACAGCTGCTAGCTTTATCATAACTCAGAAAGCTGTGTCTTTGTGTTTCATGCACTTTCTGTATACAGTTCACGATTTTTTTTGAAGTTTAAAAACTAGAAAAGTGGGAGTATTTCTGAACCCCTTGACCTGTAAGTCCATGGCAAGTGGCTAGACTTTGTCTCTGCTTCCTTACTTTTCCAAACCACCAACAAAAGTGCCAGAAGAGAGTTCTGGTCACCACAGTCCTCCTTCTAGAGCATGACATCTGCTCATTGATCAAAGAAAGAAATATTAAATCCTTTCCCCAAAAAACATCCATAAGAGACAATCTAGGTAGGCAGACAACTGCATTTCTTAAGCTTCAGAAGACTGAACTGGTTTGGGTAATTTAATGTTTCGCACTCATATTGTACCTTATTGTTTTTAAGGCACTTTTGGGTGAACCTGAACCATCTCACCCTGAGATGCAGACCATACCATCCTGAATTTGCAAAAGAGGAAAATAAAGATCAAAGAGGTCAAAAGATTACCCGAAGCCATGAAGCTGGGATAGTGACCAAACTGAAAATAAACCCAAGCCTCCTGACTTTATCAAGGCCATTTTCAGTACAGCAAAATCACAGTATCCCGCACCCCGTGTCTATCGTCTTTCTCATCTCTCTCTAGCTAGCTTACATATGACCTCGAACAAGATACAGTACTTCTCTGTCACTAATACCAGATAAACTCTCAGGTCGGCCTCAGCTCTAAACTTCTCTGATGCCCTGATAGTGCCCAGAACAGGAGAAAGTGCAGGGCTCTGTCACACAGATCTGGAATTGAATACCAGCTCTATCTACCACCCCTACTGGCTGGGCTGGGCAGCTCCACCTCCAGCCTTCACATGCTTCCTCAGTACAATCAGAACAAAAATACCTTACAGAATATACATGAGGGTTAAGAGTTTTAACACAGCACCTGGAATATAGTAGGCACTCAGTAAGTGCCCGTTCCCTTCTTTATGAGCGCACCACTTCAAAAAACTTAAAAACTTAAAAAAAAAAAAAAAAAGCAAGGCTGGTCTTATGGGAGAGGAACATAGTCCGAAGAAGAAAGTAAGGTTGCCCCAAATCCCATCACTCAGCAATAACTGTTAACATCTGATGACTGTCCCACAAGACATCTCAGCATATGCACACTTGCATGTGAATTCTCCATGAACAAGTGAGAGAGAGGTAGACAGGTACAGAGAGTTTCTCACACAATATGCCATGGAGTCTTCCTCAATTAATGGATAAGGATCTATACCCCCATTTTCAGTGGCTGTCTGATACCCTACTGTATCTCAGTATCATAAATACTATCCAGTCTCCCCAACCCATGCTGGAATTCAGGTTTGGTTAGAATTTTTTGCTAGTGGAAACAAGACTGTGATGGGTACTGACTCCACACACGTACAGTTATCTCCTTAGGACAAATTCTGAAAAGGACAACTGCTAGGTCAAAGAGAACACACAGACCCCTTGATGAGCTAGCTCTATTTTTAGCATAATGCACTAGGTGCCCTGTGGGGCTACAGGCTGCTGACTCCTACAAATTTGTTGGTTATTTTAAAAGACTCTACATTGCAACCTTCTTAAATGAGGAAATTAATTACCACTCGATGCTGCACTCACTTTTAATTCCAAGAATAAGAGCACAACAAAAATACAAAAAAAAAAAAAGAAGAAGAAGAAGAAGAAGTGTGATAAAGTCAGTGATTTTGTGTATTCACACGTCAGATGGGAGAATTATTCACCCAAACCAGTCGTCCTTCAAAGAAGTCACTGACGGAGTACCTGGGACACTCAACCCAGTGATAAGGCCAGTGGGCATTCCTCTGGAATGGCCTCCAGAGACAGTTTATGAGCCCTAAGTCTGTTAAAATATCAGTAATTAACAGTAGATTAATGGGGACTAACCAAGTTATCGGCTTATTACCTGACGTTGCCCATATATAAGGACTTTCCCAATGGTAAAGGAACTCAGGAGCACCACATCACTTTGTTCTACACACGTGCAGCAACAGGCCAAGCGAAGAGAGGGGGCGAGGTATGAATACAGAGAGAGGCAGTCAGTAACCACTGCGGATCTGGTCGAGTACAACTTTCAGCAGGGACAGAAACGTTCTGCCTGCACTGTCCAACACAGCAGCTGCTGGCCACATGTGGCTACTGAGCAACTGAAATGTGAGTGTGAATGAGAAACAGAACTCTAAAGTTTACTAGAGACACAAAATTACTTAACTTTGAATAGCCCCAGGAGGCATATGGCCACCCTGTTGGACAGCACAGCTCTACTCTGATGGTTGCAAATCCCAGCAGGTAAAAACTCAGGTGAGCGTGTGAGAAGGGCAAGGGACCACCTCTTCACGCTCTGCTCACTTGACACCATATAAGAAGGAAGGTCACTGTGGCTAGATCTCGATTTTAAACACTGATAACTTACTGAATGAATTCTAAGGGACTGGGGAACCCAAAGAAAACATGCTGTGGGTCCAATCCAGCCAAAGACCCCGAAATCTGCATCTTCTCTCTTCCAGATACACCTTATAAATATAAGATTAGGCACCAAAGCATTCACAGTTGTCTAAGGCATTATAAGCAAAGATCCCACTTGCCTGCCTGGGCTGCACAACCCCAGCCAGTCAGCAAGGCTCAGAGCTCTGTCCTCTCCTCCAGACTTTCCTACAAGTCTCCCCATGTTCCTCCCCCAAGCCCCAGGTCCTGATATTTCCAACAGAACTTGCGGCTAGCCCAGTCTAGGAGGTCTTCCAGTCTCCTCAATCCACCCAGGCCAAGACCTGTCCCTCTCTCCAGGTCCTTTCTATGCGTCTCTCCAAAACCACTACTCCCTACTCAAAGCAGGGTGGTTCCTCATACAGCCTTTCTCATTCCCATCCACTTCCCCAGAGATAACAAAGGGCTGGGGGGTAAAAGGCTGGGAAGGCGCAAGGCCAATCAACTGTTACCCTCCGTATATTCTCTTTATTGTATTATTTCATCCGCACAACAATGTCTTGAGCCAAATACCACACCTATAAATATCCCTACTTTACAGATAAGGAAGCAGGCAACTGTGCAAAGTCACTCAGCTAGTAAGTGGCTCAAATAATATCCATTAATCAATCAGTCTTACAAAAAGGCAGACCAAGAACACTAAGATTGTAATGACAAAGTCAGCAACTCCTGAGAGTGTGCTCATCCCAGAGAACCATCTGCCCACTGGCTGCACTTCTGGCAAAAAGTGGCCATTATTCCTAACAGCTAAGAAGTGGTAACAGTCCAAACCCACCAACGGGTGAACAGATAAAGCGTGGTACACTCATACAACTAAATCCCATTCGACAATAGAGAGGAACAAAGTACTGATGCGTGCTACAAGACAGACGCACAATGAAAACGGGATGCTACATAAAAGAAATCAGACACAAAAGACGACATACTGTATGGTTCTGGTTATACGAAATGTCCAGAAAACTGATTGCCTGCAGCTGGAGGCGGGAATGGGCCTGACTGCAAATAGGGACAAGGGGTCTTTAGAGAGTGATGGGGAAATGTACAACTTTGTAAATTTACTAAAAATAATTGCATTCAATACACGAAACAGATAAATTTTATGGTACGTAAATTATACCTCCCTAATGCTGCGTTTAAAAAAATCAGTTTGGAGCACCTGGGTGGCACAGTGGGGTAAATGTCCAATTCTTGGTTTCAGCTAAGATCCTGACCTCAGGATCATGGGATCAAGCCCTGCATCAGGCTCTGAATTCAGCATGAAGTCGGCTTGAGTTTTTCCTCTCTCCCTCTGCCCCTCCCCCAACCCCAACTCTCTCTGTAAAATAAATAAATAAATCTTTTTTTTAAAAAATGAGTTACAGGGCTTAAAAGAACTCTGGTCTTTCTAGAGACTAGACCATAAAGAACTGAGGACGTTTGCCAAAAGCAAGTGTTGGCTATTCACCTATCCAGAAATACTGTTATAGCAGGAAAACGAGGCCACAGGTCAGGAGCGGGTCCCCCCGGTTCTCCTGAGAACTCTCTGAAGAGCCCATGGTGTACACACAACTCAACAGTTCTGCTATGTGGCCCACTGACCACCCACAGTTTTCCTGAATGTGCTATGCTCTTCCTTACACATTCCCCTGCCTGAACCATTCTGCTTTCCCTCTTCCAGATGCTCTTCTCTTTCGAGACTCTCTTCAAGCACCATGAATTCCAGTGTCCTCCCATTCATACCCACCAGCCTGAGACAGAAAGCTGTATCCTCAGGATCCCCACCATACAGTTCTTCTGGCAGTCAGACTCAGGGGACCTCTGGTGTTTGAACCATCTATATGCCTAATGCCGAGAGTCTAGACTCTGAAGCTTCCATAAGGCGGGTTCCGCATCTTCTCCATCTCTGTGTCTTCAGTGTCAACCATAATGCTAGCAAATCTGGGCGACTGGGGTAGATGGAAAGTGGCTGGACGGGACAGTAATAATAGTGTCAATTGTTATTTGGTTCATGTTTGAACTGAGCATTCCAACTAACAATCCCAAATACAATGACTGTCATTAAGACTCTCTCACTTTTTCCTATCTGTATCCTTGCTTCCACCTTGTCCGTATTCCAGCTAGTCTCACCACACAAACAGAAGGTCCTTTTAAAGATTTTATTCCTTTTATTTATTTAAGAGCGAGAGAGAGAGCAGAGGGGGAAGGAAAGGGAAATAATCTCAAGCAGACTCCGTGCTGACCATGGAGCCTGAGTGGGGCTCAATCCCACAACCCTGAGATCATGACCTGAGCTGAAAGCAAGAGTCGGACACTTAACTGCCTGAGCCACCCAAGTGCACCATCCAGAAGGTCCTTTTAAGAGGTAACTCATATCCTCTCAGTCCCATGTTCCAATGCCTCCAATGGTTCCCCACACTGGCTAAGAGCGTGTCTGCACGATGGCCTATAAGCCCTCACAGCCTGACCTCCCATTCTCCTTCTGAGCTCACAGCTGCCCCTCTCCTTTCAGGGGCCTCCTGGCTGCTCCTCAAACATCCCCTCCTTGGACCTGAGGTTCTCTCCCTAGACTGCTTTCCCCAGGATATCCACCTTGCCAGTCCCAGCATCTCACTTCAATCTTTGTTGAAGCAGGTCTTCTCGGCCAGGTCTGCTGCAACCAGCCTACTGAATACTGTGGGCACGTACTACACGTGCCCCTTCCACTTGCTCTGCTTTATTTTTCTCCAAAACACTTAGCACTTTCCAGTATTCCATAAAATTCACTCAGTTAGCTTGCTTATGGGTTCTTTCCAGCAAGTAGAACATAAGCTCTATGAAGAAAGGCATTTTCATCTAAGTATTCACTACTGTAGTCCAGAACCTTCTTTGTTGAATAAATGCATGAATTTGATAGGCTTCAATGCTCACTTGGGAAAGTGTCTTTCCCCTAAATTCAAACTTATGTTGAAAATGAACAAATAATTTGACATAACTTGCTTCTTTTATACTTTTTTATACTAAAAAGTGAGGCCAAAATATAACTAAGTAGAAACCGGTATAACTGAGGCATCAGGAAAGTGGTGATCCCATGTAAGAAGTCCCACACTATGTCATGAGACCTGGGTCCTAGCTGAGCCACCAAATGACTGCAAGGGCATCACTTCTCTCTGGGCCCCTAGCTATCCAACTAGAATCAGTGGTCTCCAAGGCCCTGCAAACTCCGTGGTCTGAATTCTGTTGTTTCTTTGCCCCCCTCTGCAGTGGTACCCACTGGGAATGCTGTCAATTTCTGGGAATGCTGGGCCTTCCCCCAGGTTCCTCAAGAGCAGGTGGTGGAACTCACTCCCTCCCGCTTATCAGTGCAGGGGATAAATTCTGCTGGTGCCCGTCTCCGTTGAGACCTTAAAGCAGTGACTTCTAAACTTTTTTTAACTGCACATCCTTATTAGAATACTTCATATGCAGATTTATTTATAATCATACAAGCCGCTGTCATGCAGACATACAGTAAAATTATAAAATACATGAAAAAATACAATACTTTTAAGAAACAGAATTGAAAGTCAATTTAACAGGGGCTCTAACATGTTCTTACTGTGGCCCGATGGCCTGCCCAGGCCCCACCGAGAAGCCCATTTATCGAAAGGGTGAAGCAGCATCCACTGTGAAGTTGTACCTCATCCTGACTGGGAAGTGAGCACCACAACAGAAAGAAATCCTCCAAGGTCCTGCCTCCTAGGAAGCATCTCACCGCTGATCAGGGGAAAAGTGACTTTTGAAAGAATATACTCCCAAGTCCCGCAGAGTCCAAATTATGACGGATTTCAGAGCTAGCCAAATTCCAGCACACTCTGCTCAGAGATTTCACAAGAACAATCTTGCAAACCAAAGCTTTCAACATGGCTTGGATCCCTTGAGAGCAGTTTACAAAAAAATCAATCCACTGAACTGCAGCAATCAGCAAAACTACTGCAGGGTACAGACAGCCATCCTTTGTCTGAACTCAAGGAGAAAGCCTTACTCAAGGTCACGGTGATGGAGGCAGTCAAGGTATGGACCACAGCTGGTGAGATGTGCGAACCGGACGGCTCAAGACAAACCGGCAGAATGCTCAATCTTCAGAAACCCAGTCCTCAGGCCCCGGAGGGGAGAGAAGGTCTATGCAGCAGAGAGATAAGAGTCTTTGGAGTCAGACAAAACTGGGGTTCAGAGGTACCTAGGTGGCTCAGTGACTGAGCATCTGCCTTTGGCTCGGGTCATGATCCCAGGGTACTGGGATCGAGCCGCACATCAGGCTCTCTGCTCAGCAAGGACCCTTCTTCTCCCTCTCCCACTTCCTCTTCCTGCTGCTCCCCCAGCTTGTGCTCACTTTCTCTCTGTTAAATAAATAAATAAAATCTTAAAAAAAAAAAAAAAACTGGGGTTCAGACCGTGGTGCCACTATGGTCTAGCTTACTAGCTATGGGACCCTAATCAAGTTAACATCTCAAAGTCCGTGTATGTATCTGCAAAATGGGATATCTAATATTCCCTTCTGCAGGTGACTGGGAGGACTACTGAAACAATCTAGTTAAATTATCAGGCACAGTGAGCCACAGTGAACAGAGCCCTAACACGTTAAGCTTTGGGGCTTTGTGAGATATCAAAATAAGAAATATTCTGGGGGTGTCTGGATGGCTCAGTCCATGGAACATCTACCTTATTAAGCTCAGGTCATGATCTCAGGGTTGTTGAGATCAAACCCCATGTCAGGTTCTGTGCTCAGGATAGAGTCTGCTTATCCCTCTCCCTCTGCTCCTTCCCCCAGCTTGTGCATGCGCACACATGCTCTCTCTCTCTCTCTCAAATAAATAAATAAACAAAATCTTCTTTGAAAAAAAGAAAAAGAAATATCCTATAGGCAGATGTCTACTAGCTGAAGACTAGGAGAGGAGGAAGTCTGAGACACAGATACCAGTCTAAGAACTGTATGTATGAATGAGATTCCCCGGTGAGGACATGCGGAAACTGATCAAAAGTATCCTATTAGAGGGGCGCCTGGGTGGCTCAGACGGTTAAAGCCTCTGCCTTCGGCTCAGGTCATGATCCCACGGTCCTGAGATTGAGCCCCGCATTGGGCTCTCTCCTTGGTGGGGAACCTGCTTCCTCCTCTCTCTCTCTGCCTGCCTCTCTGCCTACTTGTGATCTCTCTCTGTCGAATAAATAAATAAAATCTTTAAAGAAAAAGTATCCTATTAGAAACCAACAGCAGTAAGGCAGACTAGAAACACCAGAGCATTCCCACAGTCAAACAGGTTGGGAATACAGGAATATTCTGATGAGCATTCTGACAAGCCTTACCAATACAGTAAGAAAAGAGAAAGAATAAAGAGAAAAGAGAACGAAAAAATAAAAGACATTATCATTATTATTGCAAATAATAACTGCCTACTAAGAAAATACAAAGCAATCAACTGAAAATCAGAAGTGACAAGAGGGGCGCCTGGGTGGCTCAGTGGGTTAAGGCTTCTGCCTTTGGCTCAGGTCATGATCCCAGGGTCCTGGGATCGAGCCCCATATCAAGCCCCATATCAGGCTCTCTGCTCAGCAGGAGCCTGCTTCCTCATCTCTCTCTGCCTGCCTCTCTGCCTACTTGTGATCTCCGTCTGTCAAATAAATAAATAAAATTTTTAAAAAATCATACATTGACATTACATAATTAAAATTCTCAGTGTGATAACTAGGTAAATCTAGAAAAGTGATAGTAACACAAACCTTGAAATATAAAAAGGGTGAGATCACTGAATAGTTTATAAAATAAAAAGACTAAGGAGGTGAATTTGCCACTTCAAATTCTAACTGAATTTCAAAGTTATAATAAAAAAAAGTAGTTTTGGGTCTTGAGAACTGAGAGATCACAGAAATTACTTACAAAAAAAAAAAAAAAAAAGAAGTGACAAGAGAAGAAGTTGGCCAAATTTCACACATACATAGTAAAATCTCTATCTTTTCATTATATATATCAGAACCAGGAAGAAAGTTTAAGGGGATAAAAATCAAATTTACAACTCTAACAAAAAACAAAGTAATTAGGACTCAACTGTAAGACCTATGTGAGGAAACTATAAAAATTTTACCAGTGGGCATAAAGAAAGCACAAATAAATAAAGAGAAATGTCATATTCGTAAAGTAAAAATAAGAATAAACACAAGTAAAAGAGAAACAACAAACTGGGCAGAAAAATATCTGTAAAATATGTAGTGAAGGATCATGTCCATGATTTAAAAAAAAAAACCCTACAATAGTTTTTAAAAATAAACATTATTTAAATGCACAATTCATTCTAGAAAACATCAATAAACATACAAAGTTGCTCAGTCTCATTTATACCCAAAGAATTCCAAAGCACACGAATAATACACCACTTATAACCCATCAGACTATGGTACATTCTATAATTTAACCAGACAACTCGTTACCTTTTTTTTAAGATTTTATTTATTTATTTGACAGAGATCACAAGTAGGCAGAGAGGCAGGCAGAGAGAGAGAGAGAGAGGAAAGGAAGCAGGCTCCCTGCTGAGCAGAAAGCCCGATGTGGGGCTCGATCCCAGGACCCTGGGATCATGACCTGAACCGAAGGCAGAGGCTTAACCGACTAGGCCTCCCAGGCACCCCAGATTGAGGTACATTTTAAAAGATTAATAATGGCCCATGTGTCTGGAGGGTTCAGGAAAACAGACACGAGCATAAGCTGCTTGCAACCCTGAGAAGTGTAACTGATACAGGATTTGGGCACATAACTGATAGCTATCAAATTTTTAATATGTAGAAACTCCAACCCAGCAAGTTCATCTAGGAATTGATTTCAAAAACATTAACACAAGTATGCAAAACAGAACAGTGTGCATACAACTGTGATCACGAGAGCATTATTTTATAAAAGAAAAACATTAAAAATAATTCTGGGCCTCCCCCCGGCCCCAGCTCAGTCAATGGAGCATGTGACTCTTGATCTCAGGGTCATGAGTTCAAACTCCACATTGGGCACAGAGCTCACTTAAAAGTAATAATAATAATAATAATACCCATTAATAGTTAACTGGGAAAATTCATTATAGGTCCATGTGGGCTATCTGAGTAATTAAAAATTAATAACAAATAGAGTCGCAATGAACAATCCAAAAATGAAATTAGAAAACAACTCCATTTACAACAGCACCAAAAAGAAGACAAGGCTTAGGAATAAGTGTAACAAGAAAAAAGTGCAAGAGTTGCACACTGAAAACTACAAAATACTGTTGAAAGAAATTCAAAAAGACCTAAATAAATGGAAAGCTCTCCTTTGTCCATGGAACAGAAGACAATACTGCTAAGGCGGCAATATCCCCCGAACCATGTACAGGTCCAGTGCACTCGCTATCAAAACTCCAGCTGCCGGGGCGCCTGGGTGGCTCAGTGGATTAAAGCCACTTCAGCTCAGGTCATGATCCCGGGGTCCTGGGATCGAGCCCCACATCGGGCTCTCTGCTCAGCAGGGAGCCTGCTTCCCTTCCTCTCTCTGCCTGCTTCTCTGTCTACTTGTAATCTCTGTCTGTCAAATAAATAAATAAAGTCTTTAAAAAAAAAAAACCTCCAGCTGCCTTCTGCAGCAACTGACAAGCCAGGCTATGGAGTCTTAAAAAGAAAAACAGACAAAAGCCAGCTGCAGCACGATATGTATCATGTGACTTTATCTGGTTTTTGGGTTTTTTAAAAACTTACCTGCAGTGTTTGTGTGCAGCTAAGTTTGCATTACAGGGAACAGGCCTCTTACCCCTGTGCCTCACACATGTCTGTGTGATAAAATTTTCATAAAAAGCACATATAATTTCACAGTGTAAGAAGTCACAATAAAAAACCTGTTCAATATTTTAAGTTTTAAACAAATCATTTTAAATTCCCTGACAGGCCGCCTGCCAGGAAGGAATGGAAGACGGCTTTCAGTCCAGTCTTCACAGTGGAGAAGGAATCCACATCTGAGAACACCCCTACACCCCAAGGTTAGTTCACTTCTGGCAGGAGAGAAGGACTCTAGTAACAGATATTCTAAGAACAGCCAGCGACTAACAACCACTGGAGCTACAAGAAGGGAGCATGTGGATTCATTACATATTCTCTCCACTTTCCTGCAGGTTTGAAATTTTTCAAAATACAAAGTGAAAGAAAAACAATACAGATGCCTAGATCTTCGATCCTTAGAGTCCAGCTCTCCTTAACTAGTTAGGTATCAGGATTAAGACTCGTGACCAATGTTCTGGGAAGAAGAAAGCACTCACTGTACAACTGTACCCTAAGGTCCTTCTGTCCCTTACCCTAAATGCTGCAGTGCCTTAAAACAGTATCTTGCAGTGCTGTGATCTCATATAACCACTTCCCAAGGAAAACTCCGATAAAATAAAACAGTAAGACAAGTATTTGGACTTGAGAAGAGGGCAGGTGAGTCCCACCTTCTGAAATACTGGGCTTCCTAAATAAAGGATAAGGCAGGTATTTAAATGATTTTTTAAAACCAGTTACAATGAGTGTTCACTATTCTCTCTTGTGGAAAGCCACCGGTTCCTTCCCATGACCAGCATACCTACAAGAGTCATAATGGGTCTGCCAGCATCAAGATGTTAAAATCAGAGAGGATGCTAGAATCAGCAACTCACAAGCAGGGACTCAAGGTTTCATTTATGCGAGGGCTTAATGTCAGGACATGTTCTGAGGTTTATCTGGGGACAAAACTTTTTCCTCTGACTGCAGCAATAACGTGTTCCTATAGGTTGCAACATAAAATAGATTTCTTTACTATGGACCCTAGCAAAAGAGCCTGACAAACCGATCACCTTTTATCTTCTTAGAGCAAAGCCCAGAGATGAACAAAGCACAGCAACCCAGCAGACAGTCCACCTGGCCTGCGCATTTGCTGAATACACCTTTGCTGACAGCGCGTTCTTCCCAGGACCGGGGAAGGGGAGCCGACTGGTGGCAAGCACCCAGCACAAAGCTCAGAGAAAGCTTATATCTGATATCAATATCAATATATCTGGTTCTCCTCCTGCGTCCTGCCTTCTGCCTTTCCCTGACTTCTCTAGTCATCCAGCAAACAATAAATAACTCCAAAGCCACATCAGCCCAGCAGAAGACAACCGAGGCGCCCCAACACCAAGGGAGTCCTTTTTTCCCTCCACAAAAAAACCAACGGGATACAATATGGAACAGCTCTTCCAAACACTTTCAAATAAAAACCATTTGGAAACTTATCAGCTGTAGAGCTATCCCAAACTCTTCAATTATTTACGAGGAGATCAAACACCAGCTCAGAAACACAACAGGCAGGTTCTGTTTAAGCTGGGCTTTTGTCCTCTGGGCTTTTGTGGCTGCTCAAGTTTTTTAAGCTCTATCTTTCAATGATGCAGCTGGATACAGATCTCCCTGCCTTTGTCTGACTTTGTTCTCTTGGATCTGGAAAGGGAGTCACCAGACCCCTCTGGTCCCCACGCCTTCATCTGGACTGCGTTATAGTTTGCTGGAAGTGCCCATATCACACTGCAAAAAAACAAGGCAGGTAAAAGCAACGTGATTTTATCAAAGAGAGCCAGTAACAGTTTGAAGAGGAGGCGGGCAGAGTCAGCAGAAAGCTCTCTTGTGGGTTGAGCCCCTCCTCCTCCGATCCAGAAGTTCATTCATGCTTCCAAACACACAATGCACGGTGGCCTTGCCAAAAATTAAAAACATTATACATGCCTACACACTTAATGAAATCACTTATGAAAAATAAGCCAACTTGTTCCAGTGCAAAAGCTTAAAGACAGGGTAGAGAAATCTAAATAAATTTGCTGTTCTGATCTCTTCTAACTGCCGGCCCTTTGGAAAACAAAAAGGCCTTGCGAACTGGGAATAAATGCTTAGCTCTGGGGAACCCAGCTTTTTCTGTACTACTTCCTACTCAATCTAATTCTGATTTTGAACCTCAAAAGTCCACAAGACCGCATTTGAGGGAAATAAAAAAGAATGAGGGATGAAAACAAGCTCACGATGGAGTTATTTCAAATGAGGAATTCACTGGCCAGTCAAGGGCAATGCTGGCAAGCAAAAGAAAGAGAAAAGCTAACATTTATCCTTTTCTCTAGACATGCTCCATTAGGACCCCCACTTTGCTCTCTACCTGACACCCTGTCACTTTGTCTCCCTAGCCTACTACTGGATGATCTCCTGAAAGTGGTGTGGCTTCTGTAATTAGGGCTTTCGCCCTCTCACCACTGAAGAAGTACCAAAGGTTTTGGACAGAAAAGGCCACAGACATGATCCTATGTCTTAGCAACAGCCCTGTCACCTAGACTCACACCTAAGGCTGAGGGGCTCCAAAGTCCAGCTCTTTCTTTTTTTTTTTTTTTTAAAGATTTTATTTATTTATTTGATAGAGATCACAAGTAGGCAGAGAGGCAGGCAGAGAGAGAGAGAGAGAGAGAGAGAGAGCGGAGGAAGCAGGCTCCCTGCTGAGCAGAGAGCCCGATGCGGGGCTCGATCCCAGGACCCTGAGATCATGACCTGAGCCGAAGGCAGAGGCTTTAACCCACTGAGCCACCCAGGTGCCCCCAAAGTCCAGCTCTTTCAATGGCATGGTTTTCTTCTCGGCATGGAAAGAGGTAGGAATCAGAGTCTAAACACACACCAGGTGAAGCAGGAACAATGCATACATTTTGCCAACCTTCCCTCCTGGTTGCCTCATCAAAATGATAGTATAGAAACACAGAGGATTCTTTCTAAAATAACCCGGACAACTGCAGGTGGACGGAGAACTCAACTGGCCATGTAAATGATATTTTTCCCCAGACACAGTCCTAGAAGAGGGGAGGCCACATCCCAGAATATGTTCCCAGGGGGCCGCAGCAGGGAGGAAAGCTCATCTCCTGGTTCCTAAGTAGCCTCAGGGCTCCTGCAGGCAGCTGTGAGGCACGAAGGGACTAGGATGCTGGGATCAGCAGGGCAACACAGGTGGGGGCAAGGGGTCCTGCCCGGGGAAGAATAGGGACTCTGTAAAGGGGTCAGATGGGAAGGGAAGGAGCAGCTAGGAACAGGTCAGGCTGGGCTGCCTTTGCACATTAGGCTCAATTCTGTGATAACTCCCTAGTAAGTGCTTACATGTTTGCCTGGTAAGGTAAGGTCACTAAGTAATTCAGCATCCTCGCTGGGGAATTTTGAGATTCAAAGGGAGTGCTGCCAGTAATTATACCAGGACAACAGGCATCAATCACGACATCCCAGGCAAAAAGGACACACGGTCTCTGTAGGCATGAGTCCTTCAGGGTTGGGAACCTTGTGTCATTCTGCTCTGTATTCACAAGACCAGATTGGCTCTCAGTAAATGAGGGCTGCACAGCTGATCTGACTACTTTCTACAATTCTAAATCTGCCAAAAGCAACTTGCGTGTTCTTGCTACCAGGGCCTCCTTGTCGCAAACTCGCGGAGGAGGCCACGTCCAAGTCCTGCACAGCAGGTGCGCTCCTCTAAAAGGAGAGACACACTGTTTTCATTATTGAAGTACAGTCCACACACAAGGCTGCGTTAGTTTTGGGTGGACAACACTGTGACTTGACAATTCTATCCATTACTCAGTGCTCATCTGTCACCAAACCTAATTACAATATTACTGACTCTACTGCCCATGATGTCCTATTCTTCTCTGTGGCTTATTTTATAACTAGAGGTTTGTACCTCTTAATCCCCTTCACCTATTTCACCCAACCTCCCACTCACCTCCCCTCTGGCGGCCACCAGTTCGTTCTCTATACTTCAGAGTCGGTTTTTCTGTTTATTTTGTAGATTCCACATATAAGTGAAATAGTAATGGTATTTGCCCTTCTCTGCCTGACTTACTTAATTCGCTTTATTTTTTTAAAGATTTTATTTATGTGAGAGAGAGAACACAAGCATGGGGAGGGGCAGAGGGAGAGGGAGAGGGAGAAGCAGACTCCCCACTGACCATGGAGCCTGCTGTAGGACTTGATCCCAGGACCCTGAGATCATGACCTGAGCTGAAGGCAGATGCTTAACTGACTGAGCCACTCAGACAGGCACTCCTTCACTTACTTTTTAATTAAAAAGGCAACAAAACTGATGAAACGACCTTTGAAATGAACCTCCTTCACATCCACAGCCAACCAGAACGCTGCCCTAATGCCACTTGCCCACTGAACTCACTGTGACCTCCCAGTTCACTCGGTCCCAGGCTGGGAAAGGCTGTCAGAGTCCTGGGAGCTGCCTCGACAGCTGACGCCCCATGCCCAAGGCCCAAAGACTTTTTTCAGCAGGCCTGCTCGGCCTTTGGTCTGTCTGGCTGAGTAACTCCCAACAAAGGTCATCAGTCGTGACTGGCAGATCTGCACGCTCTGGTCGAGGTGTGTACGGAGCACCCAGAGTCACAACACACACACAAATGGAGGAAGATTCTGAAATGTGTCCTAAGTCCCTTCTTGCCCTTTTTGGATCAGGTTGCCGTAAGTCATCTGTCCACAGGAAAGGTTAAACAAGAGCCCTAGAATCTGTTTCTTTTCTGAGGAGAAAACCCTGAGAAAGACAAGTGAAGATTTCCTGCTGGGGGTTTCAGGAAAGGCCAGAAACAAGCTTGTGGGAAGAGTAGGCCTGGGGCTCCAGGCCCTCCCTTCCCTTGGAGATTGGCAGCTGCGAGTCCTATTAATGGCTCTTAGCACTCCTCTCAGGTTTCACTGGTTTAATCCAAGCCACCAAATAACTGAGAGCTGCCGGAAAGCTATTCAGGTGCCTCTGAAGCAATTGTTTCAAGGTGCTCCCACCAGGCCACGGGGGAGTCTGGAAGGCCCGGCCACGGGTGCAAGAAGAGAAATGGAGAGGGAGCCAGTGGAACCTCCGGCCCGGTCTCAAAGGGCCTTGCACTTCTTGGGTCGCATCATCAGATCACATGCTAAAGGTATAATATGAATTCTCCTTTTTATAAATCCCGAAATGATTTAATGAACAACCCAATTACACTGCAGTGTAACCTGTTCCAGGTTCCGCTACACTTTGTGTTTAAAAAGACTAGGATCATAAATGTAAACATTTCCCAGAAATGACTTGCGCCTCTTTTCCTGAAAGGCTCCGTTTTCAGGTAAGACTATGACAGCTAAAGAAGAGGTATCGCTTAGAAGCATAATGCCTCTGATGCCTGCACACAGGACTTTCCTAAGGTCAGGGAGATGCGAAGTGCCCAAAGAGCAGACATTGTAGGGGAAATGAAATCAGTTTATCTTATCGAGGATTTACACAGCCTTAGATTCCTCTCAGAGGCCACAGTTAATGGCTCACATCATTCCTCAACTTCCCCCTAACATTGCAATAGTCGACTCCCAATCTCAGTGCCTCTCAGGCACTGGACAATCTTCTGGGAACCTCCTATTCATCACACTAGATCAGTTCAGATACCACCACAATTTTCTAACTTTCCTAAGAACACTCTAGAAGCCTGGTCAAAAATCTCCAGTGCTTTGAGGTGTCTGTGTGGCTCAGTCTGCTGGGGTCGTGATCCTGGGGTCCTGGGTCGAGTTCTGTATCACAGGGGTCCCTGCTCAGCAAATACTCTGCTTCTCCCTCTCCTTCTGCCCCTCCCCTCTTCTCATGCACGTGCTCTCTCTCTCTCTCTCTCAAATAAATAAAACGTTAAAAAAAAAACTTCAGTGCTTCCTCATAGACTGTTCAAAAACCAGCTTCACTGCCCTGACATGGCATCCACACTCACCAAGGTCTGGCCCCCGCCTATCTTTCCAGAAAGCACAATTCAGGTGAAGGGTTTGGGTTCCGAACCCAGATGGCCTAGTTTCAGACTCAGTCCTCCCATTTATCTTCACTTACTAAAGGGGAAACTAATACAGGTGGTCATGAGGATTATGTGCTGATTTGCTTAAAGAGCTCAGCACGTGCCTGACACACAGAGCTGTTCAATGAACATAAGGTCTTATTATTCCCAGTCTTCCTCATCCACTGAATAAATACTGGACTCCTGAGGGCCAGGCCCTGTGCTAAGCGCCAGGCTTTACAGAGTGAACCAAACACAGTCCTGCCCTCTCGGAGCTTCTGTGTGCATGGATAGGGCAGGGCAGCGCAGGGCCCACACCTTCCCGAGACCCACCAAGTCTGAGTCCTAGTGGGATCTTCCTCAAAGTGGTATCTTCCCTGCCCTTCAGCCACCACCGCTTTGCTCACTCCTTCCCTCTTCAATGTGCACTTCTCTCTGCCAAAACCCATGCCCATCTTTTAAGATCCAGCTCCCAGGCCCCCACTTCTGGGCCGCTTTTGTCTGTCTCCTCCCACAGAAATGAAACCTAGAGTTGAGCACTGTTTGCAACAGGTGGGTTATAACATAGAACATGAGGTCCTTAAATGAAAACCATTTACACAGTCATTATTTCGGTTTAGGCAGAAATATCCTTTCTCTCTCCTCCAACAGGCATTTCTTCTCCAAAAAAATTGGGAAATGAGCAAAGAAACCGCTAACTCGATTATCCTATGATCATTTGTGATTAAGTCAGGGAACCCAAAGAGAAATGTGGACAGTAAAAAGGTATTAGGAAAAAAAAGAAATACTTTTGAGGCCCACAACACCCAGAGTTCAAGGATCATGGCTAGGAGTTACCAATGTCTCCTCCTTCATGTGACTACCTTTGTTTTCATAGATGGGTTTGGTAAGCTGGAAAAGTTTCTGTGGACTGCTGAACTTCTAAGACTTGCCTGCTTTTACACTAGGAAACAAAAAAACAGAGAAAGACAGGGCCTTCCTTTTCTTAGTAGTAAATGCTCGCTGAAAGTCGAGAGTGAGAAAGGCCTGGTATAGAACAGAAGGATTTATACACCTGTCCAGAGGACTTCAGACTGATAATGGGATGTGCTCTCAGGCTCCCGGCCAACTAGCTACAGGAGAGGGGTGGCTCCCGAACCCCAGCCTGAACCTGTTCTAGGACAGTCCCTGCCCAGCAGGCTCAAGGAGTCCCACCTTCCCTCCCTCATGGGACCCCGGGGGTAACTGTGGCCAATGAGCCAGAGTAGGGCTGTAGTGGCTTTCAGGGCCTCTGGGCCCTCAACTCTGGGACAGTGCAATCAGATACCAAATGACCCGTACAAAACTCCAAGTGACTTTGATTCCAGATGAGGAACATGTTGTATTCTAGACAGGTGGGAGAATACATGAAAGAAACATCCGTCTAATAATCTTAACACAGCTTTAGGGAAGGCTCCCCAGCACTAAGTAAGTAACCGGCCCACAGCAGAATGAAAGGGTGAGTGTACCTGGAGAGAGGTTTTTCTAGATAGCTGAGACTGATTCCAAGGATCTGAACTTCCCACCTAGTTCATGGAAAGCCCACAAAATGTATTAGACATGTATGTTTCAGAGAATATTCTGGAATTTAGCCTTTCATGATGTCCCAGGCTCACAATTACAAAAACAGTTGCTGTGCAGTCCAAGAGTTCTTTCCAGGGTCCTACAAGGCCCAGCATCGAATCAGAGGAAGCCTTCTATAACATGCAGGCCCTTAGCTGTCTCCTCCTACCTTCACTTGCTGCTGAGACACCGGGAAAAAACCTTTCTCCACAAGTTTTCTTTCAGGCGTCATCAGAATTTGGAGGGACAGAGTTGACAAAGCAGTCTCTAGCTGTCCTGAGATGGTGTCACATATCCTGTCAGCCAGAGGGTGGATTTCAGAAAAGACATGGGCGCTCCAGAGACATAACTGTCCAACCTCTCATTATGTTCATTTACTCAATAAATATCTGAGTGGCCACCATGTTCTAGGAAATAGGGATTCTGCAGTTAAGACAGGTATAGGCTTTCCTGCCATCAGGAAACACACATTCAAGTGGGGGATTTCAGTTAGGCTTAAAGTAATGGCTGAGGGTGGAAACTACTTAGGGAAACCCAGAGAAGGCTGAATGACAATTTACAGGTCACAACACAAAGATCTGAGGAAGCTGACCTGCGATCAGAAAGGCCTTAAGAGCATGTTCTAAAGGCAGAAAGGCCAGGGTGGCTGAAGCAGCACAGTATAAGGCAGCAGGAGGGGGAAGAAGGTCAGAGACAGAGAAGGCCAGGCCATGGGCCCAAGATCATTTACAGGATAAGGTCAAGTTACAGTTTTATTCTAAGTATAATGGGAAAGCACAGGAGATGGGCTGAGAAATGACAGAATCGGAATTGTGATTTTAAGAGACTACTCACATGCTGTACGCACTGGAGGCCCACCATGGCCAATCTTGTTTTTAAACCGTGTTGATACAACAATATTCTGGACCCAGACTCTGACACTTATTAACTGTGCAACTTTGGGCAAATTATGTCCTCTACATGCCTCAATTTCCTTTTATGCAAAATGGAGATACACATGAACATCTCATAATTATTGTTTTGCAGTTTTAAGGGCAAAGGCAAAACAAAACAAAAAGGTATCAAGTGTCTAAAATCATAATAATGCAAGCACTTAGGCCCAAGCGGCCTCTAGCATATCCATCTTTACACACTCTGTCTCTCTCTGAAAGAGGAAATGGACAGTTGGTACAGCTTTGTTCACAAAGTAAGAAGTGTCCCTCCTTTTCCTTTTTGGAAGCTGCTACTAAGGGTGAGGGAAGGAGTATGCCCAAAATGTAAACTTGAGTTTAACATACCACACAGCAGGACATTGCTTCTTAAAGATAAAGACAATCTTCTCTTTTGTAGGAGAGGTTTTCCTTCTCTCCGTGAAAAATAGCTCTGTGGCTACAGTTATTCATGCTGAACATTTGAGCACCATGACAGAGTCCCACATGCCTGATTGTTCATCTTCTAACAGCTGCAGACAGAATCTAATGAACTCCTTATGATCCAAGAGGCTTCCAGCCTGCCAGGCATCCTCTGTCATGGAACATAACGTAGTTTTGTGTATAAGCAGAAAGCCCAGCTTCCCTCTTCCAAGTAGGGGGTGGGGTGAATATTTCAATTTCTTTCACAACGTCAAAACTACACTTTATATTTCTACATTTCCTTCACTGGGATTTTACATGACCAGACATTCGTGATTTTCCTACCTGGAATTTTCTGGGGACAAATCACAATTTAAAATCAAGCCCTTACATTACTAACAAAGGTTAGGATGGATGCGAAGGCACTCGTCCAACTAACTCATTTTCCGAACTTATTGGATAGGAAGGAAACAAGGAATATTCCTGGCTGATTCCCAGGTGCTCCCACTGCCGACACCCCACCTCACTTTATTCTCATGAGAGATAAAAGCCACCCATACCCATGGGACTTGGCAGACCCATCAGAATCCTCCTGCCTTAAAGGGAGCATTTCTACAAGTTCATCCCAAAGCTAGCCCCCCTTCAAAGAACTACACTATATTAGGACATAATTCTAAGAGAAAAAGTTGTCGCAGTGGTATGTATTAAATGGCAAGGCAGATTAAACAGAAAATACAAAGAAAAAGCCATCTCAAATACAGGCAAGCAGGAGCTATTATTACACAGCTGAATATAATTAAATGTAATAAGCCATTATTATATACTGGGTTCTACTGTGCAAGCAAGGGAATAAAGAGACACCCCTGGACAGATAAAATGTGGCCCTGACCTACAAAAATATTGACAATACAGTTGAAACAAGTAGACAAATGGACACAGTATAAGACAAAAAACATGGTCCAGCAAAAGTAATGGTGTGTTCCAACTGCTACCGAAGCACCAGCCTTCACACAAGTGTTCTCAACTGGGGAAAATCAGCCCAGGCTTTGCAGCGGTCACAGCACTTTGGCTGAGACTTCAACCACATAAAAGAATTTGACAAGGCCAAGAAGAGGCCAGCCACGTAAAGCAAATGGAATGGAGGCGGGAGAGATACCAAGACAGCATGGCCCAGTCTGGAGGGCACTATGGTGGAAGAAAAGCAAAGAACAGCATGTTAGGGACAAAAATATTACCAGGCTTTGAACATTATGCCCTGGTATCCAAGCCTTCTTCTGCGGGCAGCAGAGAACTCAAAGCTTCTGAGCAAGTAGGGACCTAACAGCTGTGTGTTTTAGAAAGCTTGCTTGGCCCAGAGAGGGAGACTAGTCCGAAAGCTCCTTCCACAGGCTACGGAAGGGAAAAGTGGTGTCTGATACCTGTCTGATACAACAAAAAAGAAAGCAAAAGGAAAGGAAGCTACTTCAGGTAAAATAACTGCTGACGTTTTCTTTGCGCTTTTCTGCTACTTTCGAGCAAGCTCATAATCTTAAATATAGAGGGAAAATACAAAAAGAATTACTTCAGAAGAAACGCTACTAAAATGTATTGACAACTGGATTGTTGTGTTGGGGGTGGGAGCACATAAGGCATTTGAGACAAGGAGTTAAGAATTAGCATGGGGCGCCTGGGTGGCTCAGTGGGTTAAGCCGCTGCCTTCGGCTCAGGTCATGATCTCAGGGTCCTGGGATCGAGCCCCGCATCGGGCTCTCTGCTCAGCAGGGAGCCTGCTTCCTCCTCTCTCTCTGCCTGCCTCTCTGCCTGCTTGTGATCTCTCTCTGTCGAATAAATAAATAAAATCTTTAAAAAAAAAAAAAAGAATTAGCCCCAGACCAGGGTACCTCAGTCAGTTAGGCATATGCCTTCGGTTCAGGTCATGATCTCAGGGTCCTGGGATAGAGCCCCACATTTGGCTTCCTGTTCAGCGAGTCTCCCTCTCTCTCTCTGCTCCTCCCTGCCACCACCACAACTCCCCCACCCCACCCCCATGCACATAATGCTCGTGCTCTCTCTCTCTCAAATAAATAAAATTTTTAAAAAAGAAAAAAAAAAAGAGTTAGCCCCAGACCTCCACTGGTGGTGTCTGGTCACACCTCCAACCCAAACAGGAGCAGAGGAAGAAAGGAAGCCGCCCTGTAAGGTCTCTCCACCATCTTCTTCCAATTAATTATAAGAGGAAAAAGGAATGCTAAAGATATTAAATAAAGTACCACACAGTGCTCAAGAAAACATGCTTTTCTAAGCACAGAACCAATGTACACAAAGGACAGTGTAAATAAAGTGAAAATGGGATACTGGTTATCAAACAGTTTTCAAGTATGTGTTAAGTCATTTTTAAACTGTGCTTGAAATGCAAGAATGCATATGCAATAAATGAGTCGTCTACTCTTTAAAGTATCTATTAAGATAATATTATTGTACTATTTGGTCCAAAATTATCATGGTCTATATTACTACATTCAAGAGAATAAAAAAAAAAGATTCCTCGTTCACACATTCGTATTTCTTCTTAATCTGTGAATTAATTCTCTCATATTAAGGGTGATGTTTATCTCTACTACCCTGTCATCACAAATCTGAAACGCTAGATGAAGAAACTTTTCAGTTTCTAAGCAAAGGATACACATAAATGAGTGCAAATAAAACTAGATAAATCTGAGTCGGTTGTTGGGCTGACGCAGTATCTTGGTTACACTGCAGCACAGTTTAGCAAAATAGAACCATTTTTGGGAAACTGGACATTTGTACAAGGGATCTCTGTACTCTTTCTTACATGAATCTACAATTATCTCAATTTTTAAAACAGGAATCCTTTAAAGGAAAAAAAAAAAACAAAAACAAAAAAAAAAGGGGCAGCACTATCCTGTGAAACCCTACTTATTCCGCCACACCATAGTGTGACAACAAAAACCAGAAGTTCTAGAGCTAAGTGCTTATAAGCAAAAACACAGAAATATTCAGATTCTAAATCTCAAGTGACCACAAATTAAAAGGAAGAAAATAAGAGGAAAAGAGCCAATAACAACACCTACATACAGTAGGTGCCTCTGGTACCTTTACTGATGGTACCCTTACTGCTTTCCATTGCACAAACAGGGAAGCCAAGGCTCAGAGGTCAAGCCATCTGCTCCAGTCTGCACACCAGAGTAGCTGAGCAAAATCACATGTTCACAACTCAGCATAAAAATGCCAAAGGGTGGGGCGCCTGGGTGGCTCAGTGGGT
Organism: Lutra lutra; assembly: GCF_902655055.1. Classification (NCBI taxonomy): domain Eukaryota; kingdom Metazoa; phylum Chordata; class Mammalia; order Carnivora; family Mustelidae; genus Lutra; species Lutra lutra. Next base: position 106,694,983 of record NC_062280.1, read on the forward strand.
TAAAGCCTCTGCCTTCGGCTCGGGTCATGATCCCAGGGTCCTGGGATCGAGCCCCGCATCGGGCTCTCTGCTCAGCGGGGAGCCTGCTTCCTCCTCTCTCTCTGCCTGCCTCTCTGCCTACTTGTGATCTCTGTCTGTCAAATAAATAAATAAAATCTTTAAAAAAAAAAAATGCCAAAGGGAGGGACGCCTGGGTGGCTCAGTTGGTTAAGCAGCTGCCTTCGGCTCAGGTCATGATCCCAGCGTCCTGGGATCGAGTCCCGCATCGGGCTCCTTGCTCAGCAGGGAGCCTGCTTCTCCCTCTGCCTCTGCCTGCCATTCTGTCTGCCTGTGCTCGCTCTCTCTCCCTCTCTCTCTGACAAATAAATAAAATCTAAAAAAAAAGCCAAAGGGAAAAGTCTTCCCACTTTCAGAGGAGAGGGGGAAGAAGGGAGGAAAGAAAAAGGAAAGCAGAAGGTTAAATGCACCCAAACTGGTGTTATTCACACTGTTATCTCAGTAGTATCAAGATGAGTACATCAAGGTTCATGACCTACTGAGCAGGTTCATGTTCTGAGCTATGGAGAAGACACAGTTAAAACCCTGCCCAGGGGCACCTGGGTGGCTCAGTGGGTTTAAGGCCTCTGCCTTCGGCTCGGGTCATGATCTCAGGGTCCTGGGATCGAGCCCCACATCGGGCTCTCTGCTCGGCGGGTAGCCTGCTTCCCTTCCATTCTCTCTCTGCCTGCCTCTCTGCCTACTTGTGATCTCTGTCAAATAAATAAAATCTTAAAAACAAAAAACAAAAACAAAACAAAACCCCTGCCCAACTCTAGAAGGGGCAAACTCCGTACAACAGAAAAACGACCCATACTACTTGAGAACATAACACAAGCCAAGGCAAATGCCAGAGGCCCTGACAGACAGGTCTCTATAATGGCAAGGTATTACACAATCTAGCTTTCACTTCCCTTATTCTCATTGACTATTGAAAAAAAAATCATGTAACACCATGGAGAGGAAAAGTTAAGGGTTTTTCTTCCACTCATTAGACAAATTTTATTGAGCAAAAAGTATGTGCCAAGGTGTCACAAGAAAAATCACACAAAAAAAAAAAAAACCACAAAAAAAAAAAAACATGCAGGCACCATCTAAGACAGACGTTAATCACATCATCACAATTAAATTAAGCCGTGGTAAATGCTACGAGGGAAAGCTCTGAAGGCATATAAAACCAAGGTCTGTTCTAGTCTGCAGGTCAAGAAGATTTCGATGAGAGACCAAAACTGTGGAACATAATGTAAGTAAGCAGAACTTCAACTCTGAAATGGAAAAAAAGAGATAGCTGTAAAATACAGAAAATCAGCTCTAAAATACAAATAAAACTTTGACTATCATACAAGAGCAAAAGAGAGATGACAAAAAGAGAAACAGTGCAACAGTGCTGGGCCACATACTAAACCCACTCTTCTTTATCAAAATGCATGACCCAAGGTATACTTTGCCTCATCTACAAAATCTATAGTCTAAGCATGGTCCAATACCCACTATTACTTTGACTTGTATTGCTCAAGGCAACAGGGAGGAAAGCCATAGGAAGATGGGACTCCATAATGCATCAAAAAGTCAACTCAAAGAAAGTGACAGCAACCCTTAGAAAATCACTGGAGAAACGCTAACAGTTGTTAAGACAGAGAAAATGGGGCTCTCCTATAGTTCCAGAGAGTACTTCTCAACTGAGTTTTTTTGTTTTATTGGGGATGGGGGTGAGGGGATGGGGGGGCAGGATGCAGAACCTCCAGCAGGGACAGAGCTGAGGTATTCGACCCTAAGCAAAACACAGTCCCTGCCCTCCAGACGCTCATAATCTAGTGGGGAGGCCATGTAAGAACAGATAACTTTCAATAGAGCATGAAACCAGATAAAATACTTTCTTGTTTTGAAGTCTGACAAGATGTTTTGAAATCTGGACAATTCCTGCCTAGACATGGAATTAGCCATTTTCTCTAAAGTACTCCAATTCATTTTACTGGAAACCTCCCCTTTACAATGGGCTCTGTGCCCTCTTGACACCAAAAGGCCTCCTACGGGCCAAGTAGGGAACGTCAAGAAAATGTGCAAACAAAATAAACAAACCTGTTTAAATTCATTAGTTATGCTAATACTAAAAAGACCCTCTTTGGTCACCTTTGGAGGCTGGTAGGCACCAACTCCTGTTCTGAAAATTGATAAAGCGAAGGAAAGAATAAAGCACTCAAACTGCCTTTCCTACATGGATTATAGTTCAGAGTAAGCAACTAGTTGATTAGTCAAAGCTCTTCTTTATAGAACTACAGCCAGGACACCTGGGTGGCTCAGTTGATTAAACGTCTGCCTTCGGCTCAAGTCAGGATCCCAAGGTCCTGGAATCGAGTCTGGAATCGGGATCCTTGCTCAGCGGGAAGCTTGCTTCTCCCTGCCTTTCTCCCTGCTTGTGCTCTCACTCTCTCGCAAGCTCTCTCTCTCTCTCTCTGATAAATAAATAAAGTCCTTTAAAAAAAAGAATTACAGCTAATAAATAATGGAATTAAAGAATTAGAAAACTGTCCTATTGCTAGCTAATAAAATAATCTAGGCATTAATCATCAATTGCTACTAAAACCTTTAAATGAAACATCTCATAACAGAAGGATCAGTGAGGACACCTGAACCCACTGCCATCTATCTGAGCATCACCAAAAAGTGGGACAAACAGACGATTTTACTAATGTGATGAGGATGGATGAACATACCACCTAAGAAGTGTGAGTTACAGAAAGAAAAACTGAAGCTAACAGAGCCTCTAGGTCAGACTGAACTACCAGCCTTCGGGAAAAAGAACATGCTAGATAACACAATGACATAAGAAATGCAATCATTTTGGGGCACCTGGGTGGCTCAGTGGGTTAAGGCCTCTGCCTTCAGCTCAGGTCATGATCTCAGGGTCCTGGGATTGAGCCCCGCATCGGGCTCTCTGCTCAGCGGGGAGCCTGCTTCCTCCTCTCTCTCTGCCTGCCTCTCTGCCTACTTGTGATCTCTGTCTGTCAAATAAATAAATAAAATCTTTAAAAAAAAAAAAAAAGAAATGCAATCATTTAAATTCAGAATAAGGGAGAGTCTACAGGACAAATAATACCATTCCTTCATCAAATAAACTACACGGGAAAAAAGTTGGTTGGGTAGAAACCGTTGTCAATTTTAAGAGAAACTTAAACCCAACACGCTGACAGCATTTGAATGCAGCTTTAAACAAATCACCTGTAAAAGGTATTTTTTTTTAAAGATTTTATTTATTTATTTGACAGAGAGAGATCACAAGTAGACGGAGAGGAAGGCAGAGAGAGAGAGAGAGGGAAGCAGGCTTCTTGCTGAGCAGAGAGCCCGATGTGGGACTCGATCCCAGGACTCTGAGATCATGACCTGAGCCGAAGGCAGCGGCTTAACCCACTGAGCCACCCAGGCGCCCCTGTAAAAGGTATTTTTGAAATAACTGAGGATAACTGAACATATAGTAGTTATTAGATGATATTAAGGCATTTGGGGTAATTTTGTTGGGTGGTATAACGGTATTGGAGGTATTTTTTTAAGTCCTTATTTATTCGAGATATATACTGAAATCTTTACAGGTAAAATGATATGACATGTGAAGCATGCTTTCAAATACTCCAGGAGTGGGGGAAAGAGTGGAGGGAGAACAGATGAATAAGAGTGGTAGAATGCTACTACTTGTTGAAACTAGATGATGGGTACAAGGGAATTCACTGTTTTATTCTCTTTAGTTTTATGTATATTTGAAAAACTTCCATGTAAAAGGTTAGAAATTTAAATACAAAACTTATATATGGATAATCATCACAACATTAAGTGGCAAAAAATTTGCAAACAATAACTATATTGTATACCTGAAACTAATATTACACCACATATTAACTGGAACTTTTAAAAATATTTTATTTATTTATTTGTCAGAGAGCGAGAGCATGCACAAGCAAGCAAAGTGGCAGGCAGAGGCAGAGAGAGAAGCAGGCTCCACGCTGAGCAAGGAGCCCGATGCGGGACTAGATCCCAGGACCACAGGATCATGACCAGAGCCGAAGGCAGTAGCTCAACCCACTGAGCCACTCAGGGGTCCCATTAACTGGAACTTTTTTTTTTTTTTAAAGATTTTATTTATTTATTTGACAGACAGAGATCACAACTGGACAGAGAGGCGGGCAGAGAGAGAGAGGGAAGCAGGCTCCCCGCTGAGCAGACAGCCAGACGCGGGACTCGATCCCAGCACCCTGAGATCATGACCCGAGCCGAAGGCAGCGGCACAACCCACTGAGCCACCTAGGCGCCCCTAACTGGAACTTTTTAAAAAAGATTTTATTTATTCATTTATTCACTCATTTATTTATTTACTTATTTCATGGGAGAGGGAGACACAGGCTCCCCGCCAAGCAGGGAGCCCAACAGGGACTGATCACAACTGAGCTCAAAGCAGACGCTCAACCGACTGAGCCAACCAGGCGCCCCACTAACAAGAATTTTTTAAAAACTTAAAATTTTTTTTTTGCAAACAGCCTAAATCTCAATTAAGAACACATTAGGTAAATCACAACACACATTAAAAAGGAGTATCGAAATGTCATAGAAATGACCATATTTTAACAACAAATATTCTACTGAGAGAGGGTTTCAAGTACTTCCATTTTAACCTCAACCTTTCAAATTAAGTTCTTTCCAGCTTATGTCCGAACTCAGGCAAAGACCCCGCTTTCAGGCAACCATTCCCTTACAGGAACCTAAACCACACCCTCAAGCCATAGGGACCGCCCTGAGCCAGCAAGACCCCCATGACTGACCCCAAGACCGTGAGACCTGACCTGTACTGCCCACAGGCAGGTACTCACAGGCCTTTGCCTCAGTTTCCTTCTATAAACCTAGAAGTATCTTATGCACTTTGGAGACAAGCTTTGAGAGGACATTGGTTCACTGGTCTTCCTGGCGTTGGCCTCTCTGAAATTAGTCCCTTTCTTGTTTCACCAACACTTGTCCCTCGGCCTTTAGATTTTGCCCGCGGTGAGTAACCAAACCTGGTCTGTTTGAGATCCCCAGACACAGGTGCTCTTGCACCCCAGCGCCCAGACAATAGGACTAATTTTTTTTTTTTTTAAACTTTGAGTAAAACAAAGTCACAACCAACCAACAGGCCGTGGAACTGCAGGTGCACTGGAAGTGTAACGAGATGTATGCACACAGAACTGCCTGGAAGGGAGCTGACCAGGTGTGGGCATCTCCAGGTGGTAATATATCAGGCAAGTTATTTTCCTCACTGTTCTTTGGGAACTTCTTATGAAGGCATTCACTCATATAATTTTAATTTCTCAGGGGGGAGGGAGTGATCAATATTTGCTTTCAGTTTGACAAATTTAAAATGGGATTGAAAATATGGTTCTTATGGTAATCAAATGGCATATAATGTTTAAAGCAATTATCAAAAAATCAAGCATACAACCAGATGTGCAAAATATGCTAGAGCTCTTTTTTTTTTTTTTTTTTAAATTTTAAAAATCATAAGACAGGGTACCTCGATGGTTCAGTCAGTTAAGCATCCAACTCCTGATTTCAGCTCAAGTCATGGGATCAAGCCCCACATCAGGCTCCAAGCTCCGTGCAGAATCTGCTTAGGATTCTCTCTCCCTCTCCCTCTCTTTCTCTCTCTCTTCTTTCCCTCTGTCCGCCCCCTCCAACTTGAGTTCTTGCAACACAAATGAGTGCTCTCTCTCTCTCTTTCTCCAATTAACTAATTAATTAATTAGGGCCCCTGGGTGGCTCAGTCAGTTCAGCAGCTGCCTTCAGCTCAGGTTGTGATCCCAGAGTCCTGGGATCGAGTTCTGCATTGGTCTTCCCTGCTCAGTGGGGGTCTGTATCTCCCTCTCACTCTACTCCTCCCCCTTGGTCATGCTCTCTCTCACCTTCTCCCTGTCAAATAAATAAAATCTTTTTTAAAATTTTTAATTAGTTAATTAAAAATCTTTTTAAAAACCTCTTAAGAAAGCAATGGCTTCTTAAAACAAGCAAAAATCCCTCACTCTTGTGAGCTTTTATAAAAACCCACGTACTTCCCTTCTCTTCCCCCTTGTTGTTATTTGTTGACACCTAACATGTTTGCTTCATTTTGAAGTTTAAAACAGAATTCAGTCTACGCTACTATACCCCCATAGTGTTCCTTTCCAAACAAATCTTTTGTTAAGTACACTATTATTCATGTCCTTAGACTGTCTTTTCATAATAATACTTTAGATGTGACCTATCATTTTAATCACAGGGTGTTTTTTATTCTCATGACAAATGCCTGTGAAAATTCAACATTCTCCCAGGATTAGGCATCTCTGTAATTTACTATTAAGAGGACTGAAGAGGTTGGTGGGATGTGTGTGGGACTTCTTCACATATGGAATCCATTCTCCTATTTTCCTTTTTTAAAAATTAGGGTACCATACACACACCGTGGAAATTGTACCTTTAAACTAAAGTGTCCAATTCAGTATTTCCAGTATATGCAAAACTGTGCATCTATCACTGCTACCTAATTCCAGAACATCTTCATCACCCCACAAAGAATCTAATTACCCATTAGCAGTCACTCTCCAAGCCCCCCCCTCCTCTCTCCTCCATCCCTGACAGCCACTAATGCAATTATAATTCTTACTAAGGCTGTTTTCTTAGTGAAAAGAATAGGAAGATGCAATACATTCCTTCATAAATCAAAAGATCTTCATTCTATGCGGTTTGCAATTTATTAAGAACATGCTTCAACTCCACACACACCATCATTATGCATCAGAGAAGGTAAATAAGCATTTTCCTCTTGCATCAATCCTCCCTCTATTATGAAGCAGAAATCAAATCAAACAGCCAGAACTGGCTTACTCTGACTGCATCACTAATCAAGTCTGAACATTTGGCCGCGCCATATTTCACAATCTCCTTTCTCAAAATTGAGGCAAAAAAAAAAAAAAAAAAAAAAAAAAAAAAAAAAAATCTAGCAACTACCACAAAAAGATAAACTAAATGTAAAAAAAAATAAGCAGTAAGTCATTAAGATAAGCTAAATTTATACTGATGTTTGCTCATTTAGCTGGCAAAAACTTCTCAAAACAGTTCATGTATTAAATGCAGCAACAGATTTTTGTATCTTTTTAGAGCAACCATAGCACATTTATGGGGTAAAGTGGGGCTGAAGCAGTTGAATATGTTTAGCGGATTCTCGATCCCAACTGTGGTATTGCTGGGGTATCACATTTTTAATTTTTGGTTTTTGTAGGCACCATGCCCAGTGTGGAACCCAGGGCAGGGCTTGAACTCACAACCCCCCTGAGCTGAGATCAAGAGCCAGTCACCCAACCAAAAGAGCCACTCAGCCCCCATGGTATCACGTATTTTAAATAGGAGAAGTTACTTTTGTTGCTACCTTAATTCCAAGAGAAAAGTGAAGGAATCACTGTAAGTTACAAAGACATTGCTTTCTGCAGCAAATCCAAGTTCTGTTTATTTTTTCATGTGACAATATAGATAATCTCATCCCTATAATATCCTGACCAGTACCTTCTCAAAAACAGCTGTGTTAGAAAAGTTTTAAATTCCTGCTTATAAAAACAGGATGTGCCTACTATGGGAAATTTAGAAAATACAAGAATGTAGAAAGAAAACCTATCATCTCTAATTTCATCATATAGATGACTATTTATTTTTTTTAGATGTTAACATTTTCACAGCTCTTTCCAGATCATTTTTTCTATACACTTGTACATAGCTGAGATCTTGCCTTTCCATTTTACATTTTTCCATCAGGATTTCCCCGTGTCACCAAAACTCTTTATAACTATGCTTCCTGCAACATACACCAAATTCTGGATAAATGTGTGGAAATATTTACACACATGTATTAAATTCTCCTAATGCTGGGCATCTGAGATTTTCCCAGTTTGAAAGCCACTATTTCTAGTTTCAAGCAATGTTCTTTTAATCAACAAACACACATTTCTTTCATGGACACACATCACATGCACAGAGGCCACACATTTTGGCTTGGTTATTTTCAAGCAATTGTGATGCAGAGTCACTGCCAAAAGCCCCATTCCTGTCTGAGAAAAAAATATCATCCATATCATTAGGACTCTGGAATGAACAAACAATGGGGCATAAACTCTTTAAACCATTTAGAAATGAAAGGCCATGCCCTCAATCAGTCAAAAAGCATTCTCTCCTACTCTAAACTTGCAATCAGACCCCTCTCCTGACCTTTAATACCAAGAATGTGAGAAAGGAAGATTCGTTTTGTTTGCCTGGGTGTCACTTTGGCAATGGCTATCTTACATAGCTGACCTTGACTTTCCACTTTAGACTCTCTTCTTGGGCAGACCAGCATCTCATAAAGGTGACCTCAAAGCAAAGGATCCACTCCAGAAGAAGGCTGCTGTAGCTCCTAAAGCCAAGCCTTTAGGACAGCAGGTCAGGCTGTAAAGTAGAACCAAAGATTTCCAGGGCCCGTTACTTACCCAGCCAATAAATATAAGCAGAAACTCCAATTCTTTGTCTCAGTCCAAAAGGTTACTTTTTAAAACTGACATAAAATAAGCTCTGCCGAAAACTTTCAGAGAGTCCAAATCAAATATTAAAACAAAAGCAGCCAAAAAGGAATATGAATTTGATCCTGAATATCCCTCATTTAAAACATAAGACTGCTTATTGACTTTACCTTATCTGCTGTTCCACTCTACCCAGCTAGTTCCTTCTGCTCTCTGGTACTATTAAATAGTGCCCAGAAGCGCTTCTCTCCCTCCCAAGAGGCCTTTTTGTTCTTGGTAAGAAATAAGTATTTTCTTTCTGGGTTGTAGGTAATCAAAATTGTTCTGGCTATTGGAACAGATCGCTAGTCTACTTAAAATCTTTATTTTGTGTTCTTTTTATTCACCTGTGGACACCAAGCCAGTTCCCATCCACTATGATGAGAGGTTATTCTTCCAAGCATCCGCTAACCTTTTTTAATTCCTTCCACTGAAAATTTAAACTCAGCAGCCACTACTATTAGCTCAGCAGGAAATCCAAGACTTGTTTTATTTTTCCTACCATACCCGGTAAACAATGTGATTACAGAGCAAAGTTAATTAAACCTATCAGCCATAGGTTGAATGGCTATTCAAAAGCCTTGATATTCTACAGACTTCCACTCAAACTACAGTCAAAAGCTGAGCATGTACATGCCTAGTGGATATTACTTCACCTGGAGGAGTCTCAGAGCTAACTAACCTCTGAGAAGTGGGGTTAAGATTTAAGAATAATGCATATAAAAACTTACTATTCCTTCTATCACACACCAGGATAAAAATATCAGGTGACAATCTTTATGACACTCAGACCGATCCTTTTCCACAATCTCCACCAGCATTTATTCCTTTTGGCAAAATATGCAAAGCAAACACTTCTCATTTACTTTTGACTTCACTCAAGCAAAATCACCTTCCTCTTTTCTCAGTGCCCACCGAGAGTCCACGGGGCTAGTATCATCCCACCCAAACCCTTTCCTGTTCCTGCTGGTGTGTATACTCTTCTGTTCTTCACTGTGATTGGTCAGATCAGTTTCATGCTTGTTTGAGGGCAGATTCTCCCAAGACTGGAAACTCTTTACGGCATTCCATGACTCACCGACACTTCTCCCTCACCACGGCCTGGAAGAGAACCGACCACCTGAAGACACACACTCTAACCTGTGGTTTTGCTGGGAGGGAGGTGGATAAATGCCCCCAAAGTGAATTAGATATGCCCCACTAGAGATGACTGCTTACTTCCAAAATAGTTTTTAAAAACAAAGAAAGAGGGGCGCCTGGGTGGCTCAGTGGGTTAAGCCGCTGCCTTCAGCTCAGGTCATGATCTCAGGGTCCTGGGATTGAGTCCCGCATCAGGCTCTCTGCTCAGCAGGGAGCCTGCTTCCCTCTCTCTCTCTCTCTGCCTGCCTCTCTGTCTACTTGTGATCTCTCTCTGTCAAATAAATAAATAAAATCTTAAAAAAAAAAAAAAAAACAAAGAAAGAGGGCACCCGGATGACTCAGTGGTTAAGTGTCTGCCTTCGGCTCAGGTCATGACCGCAGGGTCCTGGGATCGAGTCCCGCACCATATCGGACTCCTTGCTCGGCAGGGGGCCTGCTTCTCCCTCTCCCACTCCCCCTGCTTGTGTTCTTCCTGCTGTGTCTCTCTCTGTCAAATAAATAAATAAAATCTGAAAGAAAGAAAGAGTGAGAGGGAAAGAAAGAAGTAAAAAGAGAAAGAAAGAAAGAAAGAAAGATAAAGAAAGAGGGAGGGAGGGAGGGAAAGAAAGAAGGAAGGAAGGAAAAAATAGGGTGCATAGCCCACAATCCATTTTAATTGCACATCTGAATGCAAGGACAGACCTGGGCCAATGAACTACCCTGCAAAGACATGCAGCCAATGCTCCCTCAACTACAGTCTTCTGGAATGAAGCTGCTCTGCAATCCCACTGATTCCTCTGTGGCCTCTCCTTTTGCCACTGTCTTGTTGTTCTGGGACAAGTTAAATCCATTACAGGTAACCAAAGGCAGGCAGTGACAGTGCTGGATCCATCACAAAGAAATGAAGAAAGAATAGCACATAGGACGCTACACAATAATCATAAAGCTACCAAGTCTGTAGCACTGTGTCAAGCACAATAAACTTTCACCCGCATGAGAACCCCATGAGATCAATATTGTCCCCACTTTGTAGATGAGAAACTGAGACCAACGGAGGTTAAGTAACTCCCTCATCATCATACAGCTAGTGAGAGGAATTCTAACCCAAACAGTCTGTCCCCAGATTCCAGGCTCTCAACTTTTCCATATAAATTATTATTTTACAGAGCTGAAGCCACTCCCCTGAAGAAAACGGGGTAAAGAAGAGTATCCCTAGGAATTGATGAGCGGAAGCCCCAACATTACCAAGGACTTCCTAAACATCTCCCAGCTTGGGAGCATTTGCCAGCAAGTTAAAAAAACAATGGCTAGAATAGCCAGAGGTAGGCCATGATGTCAGCGGATATGAAAGCAAGTGGCAAAGTAAGATTCTAGAACACAGCTCCACAGAGACTAAGCACATTAGCTCTCCTTCGTCAGTGTTCCCATTTCCAGAATGGCATCCCCTGCCCTAACAGGATGTACCTAGTTTTGGAGATGGCAAAAGAAACAGATCAATTTTCCCGAAAGACAAGAATCAAGATCTCATTCTATAAAAATAAATCCTTCTACCAAGGCACTGGAGGCTTCTCTGCGGAGCACAGAAACACATGACAAGTTCAAGATGGCTTTCTGTTTCTGCCACCTTCAACCTGATCACTACACTTCCTCCTACATCAAGGATAACAGTCTTGGGCAGGAAGTACACAGATGTGCAGTCAACACAAATAAAGCTGACCTGCGTAAAGAACGAGCCCTTTCAAGTGCACTACAGTATTCTTAAAAAAGAAAAAAAATAATAATGTCCATTGTATTACATATATTTACATAAGCAGTAAGTACACATTCCCTTATAATGCTCCCCCTCCCCCTTAAAAATACTCTATTAGTAGTCTGGCACATGTCATACCAGATTTTTTCCTGGAATTCTAGCACCGAAATGCCAGTATTTTTATGGTGTAATACCATCCTTTCTGTATTTTAAAAATGTGAAGTCTGAATTATTTATGTATTAAAGTCCATAGAGCGAGCATAAATGTTAAAGCAGCATATAATTCTCTATGGACATCAATATATAAATGATGCACATGAATCAGGTTGTTTTGAACTAAAGCAGGCTTAATAAGCATTAGGGGGAAAAAAGCCCATCTCTTGTCAGCTGTCCTCAGTGTGTGCCCATGTTTCCACTGTGCCCATATCCACCTGTGCTTTGGGGCCCTGTGAGTTTGAATCCTCCTCATTCATTTTACATGAAGAGCTGCAGAGTGAAGCAACAGAGGCGCAAACACAGTCAGCCATGGATGGCCCCTTGGGGCTGGGCTGGGAGCACGCAGCACAGCTAGTCCCCAGACAGTCCTTACTGTGAAGAGCACTGGCTTTCACGCACCTGCTTCTGAATGTACACTCCCAAAGTGGCATCACTGGGCAAGAAGGCTAATTCTAGCTAAAATAAGTTATCCTGGAGGAGGAAAGGTCTGGTACTTAGAGAACAGATCTGGACCTGAAGGGAAAAGAGGGGAGCAGGGGATCCAGCCCATGAGACCAAGAAAGAGGGCTGATCCAGCAGAGGGCTGGAAAACAGTCCGAGAGCTTTCTCATCCTATTTCCTAATCCCCTTACCATAGTCCCCTCTTAATATCTACAACGACTTCCCTTCCATCTTAAATTGAAAATGACTTAGGAGCTCTAACAGAAGTAAATGTCCCAAACTGGTTCTCAGGAAAATGTAAGTGATGAATTAATAGAAGAGGCTCAACTTCACTCGCTTTAAGTCCCATTTCCTTAGTCACTACGAGATACCCCAGAGAGGGTCTTAAACAGTACAGGCAGATGGTAAGTGCGCATGTAAAATGTAAAGCAGCATATAACTACGTACATCAGACATAAATGATTCAGATTTCAGATTTTTAAAATACAGAAAGAACGGGCATAAGACCCATAATGACCCTGGAATTTTGGTGCCGTGATTCCAAAAACCATAGTGACAACCACAAAGGGTAAGTGTTCAGTTTAAAGGGGATGGGACAGATGGAAAAGCTCTCACTTGAAGACACAGCTAACAGTCCAAATAACACAGGGTCATCAGAGAGAAAAGAAGCCAAGTGGGGTCCATACAGAGAACTATGCCAAGCGCTGTAGAGCAGGGCACATTCAGGCTGCTCAGGCTGCTCACGCCTAACCACAGGAAGCAGAAGGCTCAAGAGTGTGCCTAAATTCAAACAAATGGCAAAAAGAGGGGTGCCTTGGGTGGCTCAGCCAGTTAAGCATCTGTTCTCAGCTCAGGTCATGAACCCAGAGTCCTAGGATTGAGTCCCACATCAGGCTCCCTGCTCAGTGGGGAGTCTGCTTCTCCTTCTGCCTCTCATCCCACTCGTACTCTCTCTCTCTCTCTCTCTCTCTAATAAATAAAATATATATTTTTAAATGGTAAAAAGAATTGTGAGACAAACTGGAGCCTCTGAGGGGCACCTGGGTGGCTCAGTTGGTTAAGCATCTGATCTCGGCTCAAGTCATGATCTCAGGGTCACGAGATCAAGCCCCGCACAGAGTCCGCTCAAGATTCTCTCTCTCTTTCCCTCTGCTCCTCCCCTACCCCAATCAGGTTTGCAAGCTCCAACTCGGTCTCAAGATAAAAACAATACAAAACAGGCGCCTCTGATCCCAATTTCTGAGCCTCCCGCAGAGCCCGGCAGCCTCCCAAGCAATCTAATATACAAACTTCTGAAAAAATTAATACTGCTCCCAGCGGTTGCACATCAAGGCCACTTGCCCCCAGCCAAGCTTCATTCTTTTAGGGCAACCCATCCTCCTTACTCCATCCCTTGACATGAAGTTTGCCGAGTAGGGAGCCATCATTTTCTTACACTGCCACAACTCCCCGGCCACAAGGAGCAGGTCAAGGGTTTGGGGCTATGCTGGGGTATGTGGTTGTAATCCAAGCCAGGGAAAGAGAGGCTCCTTCCTCTAGTGGTGAAGCTGCAAGATGTCAGCCAGGCCCACAGCAGACATGAGTGCAACACAGAAGAGAAGCCACTGGCCAGAGAGAAGCAGAGACCTCCCCAACCTGAGTCCCCAGCGCTGTCCCCATGGTAATCTCAGCCCCCACCCTGGTCAGTGATCCTCCCAAGTACTGCCCTTCTTTAGCTTAAACTGGTTTGAACTCAATTCCTATTCAATACAAAGTCCATCTGACTCCCTTCCCATGGTCAGAAAGGCTAGTATCAGTTCTTTTCTTCACAGAGCTGTTTAAAAAAAAAATCCTTAGAATCATAGGCAGAATCAAACAAGATCACACACCTATCCCTCACTGTCCAACAAAAACAAAATTACTATCTGCTTGGTGTTACTTAGCGTTTACCGGCTTATTAGCCCAGTGAAGATGAGCTCAGTTACAAGAGGTGTGAAAGCACTTGGGAAAAGCAAAGGAACATTCTAAATGGATTATGATGGGTTTTTTTCTCTGACAGCTCTCTAGGGAGATAAATCAATATTATTCTCATTCTGGGTAGAAAAAAAAGAAAGCAAACGGGAAAAAAACAACAGATAGGGAGACCAATTTCTTTAATCTAACAAAGTGGACTTTGTCGAGGTGTCAGGATTTCGTCCTCTGAACTATGGCCATCTTCTCTGCACGTGTTTATTAACATGCCCAGACAGAACCTTTTCTCATCAACCTTTTGAAGGGGAAATGAGATTAGCAAGAATAAAATTATTTACTTCACATCCTAAGATTTGCCCTTACCTGAAAGGTTAGAAACAGGAGAGAGACTCTCCAGTGCTGTACTAGCTACCCAGCAATATCCTTTTCCCGTGCAAAAGGAAGACTATCCAAAGAACAGTAACACCCAGGGGTGGCAGAGACACATTCACGCGCCACTGCCAGGCGCAGAACGGCGCCCACTCCAGCCCAGCAATTCATGTGGAAAGGTTTTCAGAACTTCCTACACACACACACACACACACACACACACACACACACACACACACACACACACCCCTAGCATGAACATACGTATGTTCAAGGATGCTCGCTGTCATGATGCTTACAACAAAAAAACTAGAAACTGCGTAGGTGGTAGCAACCAACTATGGATAAAGAAATGATGGCTAACCATTCATAGAAGAGAATAATACACTGACATTGTATTAACTCATAAGTGATCTAATTTATTGATTTGAAAAAATGATCATGACATACATTTAAAGAAAAAAAACTCACAAAACAGCATCTGTAGGCTAAATAAAAGAAACTAGACACAAAACAACGCACAAAGAACGTGTGTAGTATGATCTGCCTTACATAAATATTCTTTCCATTTTTTCTACCAATATAAACAATAAAATAGTGATGGCAAAAGACCAGGAGCGATTTTCAATTTTTTCATTATAACTTTATATTCAGAAGTTTCATTAGTTTGTTCTTGTTTGTACAATAAGCACATATCACTTTTATTATAGGAAAAACAAAATTATTTTTCTAAATCAGCATTTGCAAAAATGCTTCAATTAGGCAAGCTCAAGAGAAATGTTTGAAAAAGGATGTTCCCAAGTTATGTATGTAAATCACAAAGCATATAAAGACTTAAGACCCTCTGTGAAAGAAGTCAAAGACAGAAATTCTCCTAAATGTTCTTCCAAATTTTTTTTTTCCTTAAAAACGACTTCTCCAATTTAAAAACAGACATGCATCATGCAGGAAAATAACTGACCTTTTTTCACAAGGTTATCCACAGTCAATAAATTGTATCCTGAAGCCTGAAATCTTGGAAGACTGCTCAAATTCATCCCAGTCCTCCCTACATCCAAACTAACGGCAGAAACCCCCATCCTGTCCTCCTCCCTAATGGCTTACTCCAATTTGCTTCTCCCCACTCCCCCGTATCAGTTCACGCCACCTTCATTAGACAGAACCCTAACTCCTAAAGCAATCTTTAGCACCCAAAAGTCCTTCAGTGGCTCCCACTGCCCCTAAAGTCAGTCCCACCACCCCACCAGGCCCCTGTACCTAGATATTGCTCAGCCTTACTAGTATAGACCAGCTTATCTCAGAACAGGACCTCCATCAAGGTCACCTGCAACATGCGTCTTTGCTGAGCCAGGGCAACCATCCCTCTTCCCTCATACAAGAGTCCAAAAGGACACCTGGCTGGCTCAGTCAGTAGAACATCCGACTCTTGACCTCAGGGATCAATATACAGAAAAATATACTTTGTATGTGTTGTGTGTGTGTGTGTGTGTGTGTACACATATGTGTATGGGTATTAAAATAGATAATATACATATATACATATATATACATACATGTATGTGTGTGTGTATCCCCCCCCCCAAAGTCTTTAGAGAGAGATTCCCATCAGCCACGGAACCTGGCACAAAGCACTTCCTCCCCATCTATAATCCCATCTATGACATTTTTCTCCTGAGTCCAAAGCTCGAGCTGGTGAATTCTGTCCACCGGACAGTGCAGCAGGATAACCTAGATCTCACTCACTACTGTCTTGCTTCATCTGTTCTCTATGCTCTGCTTCTTTCCCTCCTGCAAAGTGTCCTCTATTATCCTACTAAATCCAGGAAGGCATCTTGTTATTATCTGCCTTTCAGTATTTCTTGAAAAATCGTTTATAAAAACTTATAGCTTACCATCTCTCCATTTCTTCACCCCTCCACTGCTGCTAGTCTAAACCAAACTTCATCGCATTGTGCGTGTTCTACGCCCACCAATTATTAAGTTACCTTAAATTTTTTATGACTGTAAATGGACTTAAATAAGACTAACTTGAAACATTTTTTTTCTTTCTTCATAGTAGTTCCTTTTGGAGATGACTATCAAAATAAATACTAATTCTGGGGTGCCTGGGTGGCTCAGTCAGTTAAGCATCTATCTGCTTTCAGCTCAGGTCATGATCCTGGAGTCCTGGAACCAAGCCCCACATTGGGCTCCCTGTTCAGCAAGGCATCTGCTTCTCCCTCTCCCTCTGCTGCTCCCCCTGCTTTTGCTTGCTCACTCTCTCTGTTTCTGTCAAATAAATAAATAAAATCTTTTTTTGAAAATGCTAATAAACAGACATAGGATAAACATTTTTAAACTATTTGGCATCACCTAATAAATGAAGAAGGAATGATGGAATCAGAAAACCACCCTTTGGCAGCCAACATAGAAATAATTATTTTAGACAAACTTCATCATTGGATGTGAAAATTGGTAGGTAAAATTTACATGGTCTCACAGTATCCCCCCACAGGATACCTATTCATTATAAAAGAAAAAAACCCAGCAACTTTCTGAAGCTACCTGGCAAAGATCTCTTTTACAGGTAAGAGAAAGACACCACGCATCTCCGGATAGGATGTACAGAGTACACCTGCATGGTATTCCTGCCCAAAATGCACCACCTCAATCTAATCACGGACAGTTAAGCAAGCTCAAGTTGAAGAGCTTTACTAAATAAATGCCCTATGCTCTTCAAAAGTACTGAGAGAGACAAGGAAAGACTGAAGATCAGCTGCCCCAGATTTAAAGAGACTCTACAGATGAGAACCAAATGCAACTGTGATTCTGGATGGGATTGTGGACTAGAAGACTGTTTTTGCTCTTGCTGTAAAGGACATTAGGAGGACAAGAGGTGACATGTCAATAAGGCTCGTAGATTAGATATGTCTATATTCTACTGACCCTCATGCTGACTTAGAGAACTGTGCTAAGATGACATACACAAGCAAAAACACCCAAGTATTTAAGAGCAAGAGAGCACTGTGTCTACAACTTACTCTCCGAAAGTCCACAACTCATGATAACATGCATACAGAAAGAAGGACAAAACAAATGTGGTGAAATGTTAACACCAGGATCTGGGTGAAACATACATGAAAATTCTTTGCACTGTCTTTTGAAACTTTCCAATAGGTCTGAGTATCTTCCAAAATAAAAAGTCTAAAAAGTATATATGGGGACACCTGGCAGGGGAGCAGTCAGTTAAGCATCCAACTCTTGGTTTCTGCTCAGGTCATGATCTCAGGGTTGTGAGATCAAGCTCCACGTCGGGCTCCTCTCTCAACAAGGAGCCTGCCTAAGATTCTCTCTCCCTCTGCCTCTCCCCCTGCTCTCTCTCTAAAATAAATAGAGAAATCTTTTTTTTTTTTTTTAAGTATATATACTCATGAGTCTAGCAGGACCAAAGAACTGTTTTAAATCTTAAATATTTTGGGTTTTGATTAAATATTTTGGGTTTTGATTAAAATAGAAAATGAGTTGTTTATCTCTCAGTCAGGATTCAGTCTCCTAAAGCAATCACCATTAACTCGGGAGTGAATCCTTACACTCTTTTCTTTATGCTCTGATAAAGAAATTATTATTATTGCTGCAACATTGTAGGAAAATAGCATTGCATATTAATTCAGATGTGGGCTCTAAAGTCAGACTATTCAGATGAAAATCTGGTGTCTTACACCCCCTAGTTAAGTGAACTGAGGCAAGCCTCTTTACTTCTTTTAGGCAGTTTCCCCAACTGTAGAATAGGAATAAACATAAGCTCATCATAGAGCTCCTACATCATGATTTAATGAGGCAATGAATGCAAAGCATGTAACAGTTTCTGGCACATAATGGGCACTTAATAACCGTTAGATATTAGTATTAGTCAACGTTAGCTGTGGTTTACTGCCTGTCGGCTCCATCTTCTCACCCCAGCTGTTTCTTTTTTCCTTCTATCTTGACACTCAATTTAGGATTTCTTCTATTACATGTGCTCTTATTTAAGTTTTAGCTTTCTAAAGCAAATCAAAGTATTAAAAATAAAAAGAGCAAGTGTAGTCCTCCTAGAACAGGGATTCTCAACCAATGGATTGGTTTTATGGGTCGGTTTTAAATTCACCCTTAGAATTCTTGGCCAGCTCTGCTCGTTGTTATCAGCAGTGCAACAGCTCAAGGATTTCTATCTTACTACAGCAGATCTGTGCCCTCTGTTCCAGGCCCAGGCCAACAAGGACTACAGGCAAGGATGCAACCTCAGCCTCTGGAAAAAGTAACTTTTCTTCTTACTACCAGTAACTCTATACTATGTCCATCATCTTCCTTTCACTGACCACATGCTATAATGCTAAGCACGACCAGCACCTTATGTACACTGGTTCACTGAATCCACATAAGAATGCTATGTAGTAGGTATCACCAGATACCCATTCTACAGATGAGGAGAGTTCCCTGCTCAAAAGTCAAAGGACAGAGCCATAACAGGAATTCAGACTGTTCATACTCAAATCTGAATGATTTCAATATACTTTGACGCTTTTGCATATTTGTTAACACATATTTAGGAAGAAATGCCATTAATTACATCCATCAAGCATATCATTTTTACTCAACAATCCACAGAAATTTTCTTTCCCCCTTTTTTTTTAACATTTTATTTATTTGAAAGAGAGCAAGAGTGAGAGAGATCACAGAGGGAGAGAGAGAAGCAGACTCACCACTGAGCAGAGAGACCAATGTGGGGCTCAATCCCAGGACACAGGGATCATGACCTGAGCTGAGGGCAGACGCATAACCAACTGAGCCATCCAAGTACCCTAAGATTTTATTTATTTATGTGAGAGAGAAAGTGAGAGTTCAGGTGAGAATGGGGAGAGGGGCAGAAGGAGAGGGAAAAAGAGAATTTCAAGCAGACTCCCCGTTGAGTATGGAGTTGGATGCGGGACTTGATCCCAATATCCTGAGATCATGACCTGAGCCAAAATCAAGAGTCAGATGCTTAACTGCACCACCCAGGAGCCCCAGAATTTTCTCAAAATAACTTCTCCTGTGGTGTTTTTGCTCTTGCTTAGTACCACTGACTAAAGCTTTTCAACTTAAAACAGAGACATCTATCTTTTTAAAATATACCTACCGGGGCGCCTGGGTGGCTCAGTGGGTTAAGCCGCTGCCTTCGGCTCAGGTCATGATCTCAGAGTCCTGGGATCGAGCCCCGCATCGGGCTCTCTGCTCAGCGGGGAGCCTGCTTCCTCCTCTCTCTCTGCCTGCCTCTCTGCCTACTTGTGATCTCTCTGTCAAATAAATAAATAAAATCTTTAAAAAAAATAAAAATAGGGGCGCCTGGGTGGCTCAGTGGGTTAAAGCCTCTGCTTTCAGCTCAGGTCATGATCTCAGGGTCCTGGGATCGAGCCCCGCATCGGGCTCTCTGCTCGGCAGGGAGCCTGCTTCCTCCTCTCTCTCTGCCTGCCTCTCTGCCTACTTGTGATCTCTGTCTGTCAAATGAAATAAATAAAATCTTTTAAATAAATAAATAAATAAATAAATAAATAAATAAAATATACCTACCCAAAGAGGATTAAAAGTACACTTATATTGTTAAGCACTGAGTAATATATGGAACTGTTGAACCACTACATTGTACACCTGAAACTAATGTAACACTACATTAACTACACGAGAATTAAAATAAAATAAAAATAATAAAGGAATGAATGGATGGATGGATGGATGGACGGATGGATGATTGCCAGAAGCATGATGCAGTGCAGGGATGGGCAAAATGGGTGAGGAGGAGTGGGAGGTACAGGCTTCTAGTTATGGAAAGAAGAAATCATTGGCATAAAAGGCATTCGTGGGGAATACAGTCCATGATTCTGTAATACTGTTGCATGGGGACAGATGTTAGCTACACTTGTGGGGAGCATAGCATAATGTATAGACAAGTTAAATCACCACTGTTGTGCACTTGAAATGAATGTAGCATTATGTGCCACCTACAGTCAAAAAACCTTTTTAAAATAAATGTTTCATAAAATGTAAACGCTGCAATCATTCAATCAACCAATAAAATACACCCAGAGAAGTGCGGCTCTTGCAACCACTGCACAACACTGCAGGGAAAAAAATCTGGGAATAATGAACAGCCTCTGAAAGGAGGCGAGGCTTGATGGCAATACCAAGCGGACTGCCAGAAAAAGAAACAGAAGTCACTTCATCTGAATCCAATAATCTTTTCTGGCTCTCCTCTCAAGGACACAGAGGGAGGAATAAAAACCTCAATGAACGCCAAGGTTGTGGAGACAGAGGCCAGGGGAATGAGAGCAACCTCCCTTATCGGTCACACCTTCTCTCCCGCCCATAAAGGGCACCTGATGCAGGGCAGACGTAAACACTGTGTTCTGTAAAGAGGCTTAAGGAAAGACTAAATCTTCTACGGTCTACAAGAAGTGGCGCTGCCCAGAGAAGGAAAAACAAGAAGGGAAGTCAGGCTTCTCAGAACCTTTATGAACTCATTCCTTTTGATTCTTCATGGCCCTATGTAATTCTACCTCTCCAACTCAGCCTAACAAACCCTAACATTTTTTTCTTCTCCACAATACAACCTTTATAGACACTCCTACGATGCAGTTTAATGGTTAATGATATCCTATCCTACACTGTGCACTATCCCATCATTTGCCTTCCCTGCCCTCCCCCCACCATCCCATTAGAACATTAGGGCAGAGACAAAGGAAGCCCCAGGTTAACACAGAACCTACAAATTTCAAATACAAAGCAGCATGGCATGGGCCTTGAGACAAGCGTGCACCGGGATGATGTCCACAAGAGCTAGACTGCCTGGGCACTCGTGGTCACGGTGAGGGTGGGGGGCCGGCCCAACGGTCCTCACTGGATGCCCAGCCCCCAGTGCGGTATCTGGCACATCGTAAGTGCTTAATTAACTTCCACTGTTGCATAAACACCTGGGATCAAGTCCAGAAAATCTTAGTTCCTAGCTCTGTCACCTTGAACAAGTTACTTGACTTACTTGAGCATCAGTCTCCTCATCTGTAGAATGAAAGAATGCTACCTATCCTCTACGGTAATTAGACAGTAAAAAATGAACTCATATTAGCACAATTTCTGGTACATAGTAAATGTCCCAAAACCATGGGTTATCAGTATTATTTTATCATATTAAATACAGGTCCACAATCACTTATCCAAAACTCTGGCAGCTAGATGTGTTCTGGAATACAAAATTTTTCAGGTTTTACAAAAAATCAAGCCATGCGCAGTTACATGCATAGGATAGGAAACATGGAGAGACTAGAACCTACAGACAGAGGGGAGCGGAGAACATATACGTATTGAACAAAATCTTGGGCAGCAACCTACAATCAAACATGAATACTTTTGCGGTGAAACATGTCCTGAGCAGATAAGTAAAGACTGCAAGTAGTTTCATGTCAGTTCACTGTGGGTCAAACAACAAATGAAAAACACGAGGTTTGGGGGCTTCAGGGATTTTGGAACCGAAGAGAAAAGATTCTGGGACTATATTCGCAAAAAGAACCTGGTCCACACAAAGCCTGATAAATGTGCAGGTGCCCGTACCATGAGGGTGTTGGGGCTGGATGGCACTGCGCCGCCTGCTGAACAGAAGGGATCGTTCACTGGGAAAGCTGCACAGCATCAGTGTCCCTCAACTCCCTCCAGCTGTGGGAGTCCAGGCAGCCTCTCTGGGTCAGACCATTCTTCTTTCATCCCTTCTCATCTATCATCTTTCATCCCTATCTCATCTAGAAAGAGAAGAGGGGAACACAACAGTGGTTGGAGGTATATACAAAAATCTACTCCACCATCTTTCTTATTGTTCAAGTATTAATAAAGGAAGAGGGGGCGCCTGGGTGGCTCAGTCAGTTGAGTGTCAGCCTTTGGCTCAGGTCATGATCCCAAGGCCCCACATCAGGCTCTCTGCTCAGTGGGAACCTTCTCCTCCCTCTCCCTGCTGCTCCCCCTGCTTACTCTCTCTCTGTCAAATAAGGAAAGAAGGAAGGAAGGAAGGAAGGGATGGAGGGAGGAAAAGAATTTGCACAAAGTAGGTCCTCAATGTTCCTGTTTGGGGGCTGGAAAACTACAGTCCATGAGACAAACTGGTCCTCCATGTTTCTATAAATTAAGCTATTTTGGAACACAGTCATACCCATTCATTCGTGTGTTCCCTGTGGCTGCTTTTGCACTAGAATGGCCCAAATTAGTTAAATACTTGCAAGAAATCCATATGGCCCACCGAGCCTTAAATATTTACTACATAGCCTTTAAGAAAGTTTGCAGACCCTGTTCTGTTCTCATAATTCTGGATGATCTCACTTACCTCATGTATAAAATCAGGGTAGCACCACCTACCTTGCAGGGGCGTTGTAAAAATTAAATGAGGTAAGACAGGTAATATCCCAAATACAAGGTAACTAAGCAATAAAGGGTCGCTATTAAACTACAATTAACGCCAAATACAAATCTGTTTACCAAGTTAAGAAATAATCAAATGTAAAAGGATTCAAGCTCCAGGACACTGTCTTTTTTGTTTGTTTGTTTAAGATTTTATTTATTTATTTGACAGACAGAAAGATCACAAGTAGGCGGAGAGGCAGACAGAGAGAGAGGAGGAAGCAGGCTCCCCGCTGAGCAGAGAGCCCAATGCGGGGCTCGATCCCAGGACCCTGGGATCATGACCTGAGCCGAAGGCAGAGGCTTAACCCACTGAGCCACCCAGGCGCCCCCAGGACACTGTTTTTTTAAATAAAGCATTGCAGTGACATTCTCTGTTAAGGAATAACAATATCCAAGTACTACTGTTTTGTTTTGTTAAGATTTTTTTTTTTTAATTTGACAGATCACAAGCAGGCAGAGAGGCAGGCAGAGAGAGAGAGGAGGAGGAGGCAGGCTCCCTGCTGAGCAGAGAGCCCAATGTGGGACTCCATCCCAGGACCCTGGGATCATGACCTAAGCCAAAGGCAGAGGCTTTAACCACTGAGCCACCCAGGCGCCTGGTTCAAGTACTACTGTTTTAAAAGCCTAAAATTTTTTCCCTTTTCTTCTTTAGTCCTCAATTAAAAAAAAAAAAAAAAAAAAAAAAAAAACAAGAAGCCAAGCTGCAAAGTTTTAATATGAAATGAATCCTTTCAACACATAATGTTACATATTACATGTCAGAGAAAAACTAAAATGTACATCAGGCTCTAATGAGAAATCTTGATCTTTGACTAAAAAAGGTGGGTGTGGCTAAAAGCTAAGTTTCCAGATTTTGGTAAAGCTACCAGGACTACTTGCCCAATAGTCTAAGCTCCTGAGTTCACTCATGGAACCAATATTCGCTGAGCCCCTTCTATATTCCAGGCTCCAGGCTCCAGGTGTGCAGATGGCTTGGTGTCCCCACACCAAGAGAGCTTATAAAGAAAGAGGGTGCTCATGGCGCACCTGGGTGGCTCAGTTGTTAAGTGGCTGCCTTCAGCTTGGGTCATGATCCCAGGGTCCTGGGATTGAACCCTGCATTGGGCTCCCTGCTGAGCGAGGCAGGGAGCCTGCTTCTTCCCTTCCCACTCCTCCTGCCTGTTGTGTTCCCTCTCTTGTTGTGTCTCTGTCAAATAAATAAATAATACTTTAAAAAAAAACAAAGAAAGGGAGGGAGGGAGGAAGGAAGGAAGGGAGGAGGTGCTCAGTACTATGTAACATTAGAACTATCCAACAGGGTCCAGACCATAAAGCCGTCAGTGTGAAGCTGTGTAAGATACTAGAGCCCGGCAGCTCCCAAGAGATTATTCAGTCAAACACTGGCACTGCACAGACAGGTAAAGCAACTTCTCCGTGATCACCTCCAATTCGGTAACAAACCGCATCTTCCTGACTTATCCTTCACACCAGGCTATCTTCTTTAGAAATTACTTCACGAAGGGTCAAGTCCAATCTTTCATACTTTGTGATGCTGAAAACGCTATTCTGAAAGACACCACCCCATCTTCAAACCTTGGATTCCTCCAGGAAAGTGTTCTCATGTTCTTCTGCCCTCCCACTGAATTCTGCGGGTCTCTGCTACTGCTCCCACCGTTCTATACTGTAACCCTTGGCTTAGCTGATTAGTGTTCTCTTTCCCTGCTCCCCCAGTCCAGGGACAGGGACTTCCAGTCCCCTTGAAGACAGGAACCAGTCTTGATTATGACGACCTCAGTGCTTGTTAGAGGGCAGGCATGGGACAACTTGATACACTGTCTCATTTATTTGTTGTTGTTTAGAAAAGCACTTTTATTGAAATTTAAATTTTATTAAATTTAATTAATTAACATATAGTGTGTTACTGGTTTCAGAGGTAGAGGTCAGTGATTCCTCAGTCTTGAATAACACCCAGTGCTCATTCCATCACGTGCCTTCCATAATGTCCATTACCCAGTTACCCCATCCCCCCACACCTCCCCTCCAGCAAGCCTCTGTTTGTTTCCTATGATTAAAAGTCTCTTATGGCTTGTTCCCGTCTCTGATTTTTGTCTTATTTTATTTTTCTCTCCCCCTATGCTCCTCTGTTTTGTTTCTTAAATTCCACATATGAGTAAAATCATATGACAACTGTCTTTCTCTGATGACTTATTTCACTTAATAACACCCTCTAGTTCCATCCATGTCATTGCAAATGGCAAGACTTCAATTTCTTTTTTATTTTTTTTTAAAGATTTTCTTTATTTATTTGACAGAGATCACAAGTAGGCAGAGAGGCAGGCAGAGAGAGAGGGGAGGAAGCAGGCTCTCCACTGAGCAGAGAGCCCAACGCAGAGCTCGATCCCAGGACCCTGGAATCATGACCTGAGCTGAAGGCAGAGGCCTTAACCTACACTGAGCCACCCAGGTGCCCCCAAGATTTCAATTTCTGATGGCTGAGTAGTATTCCATTGTGTGTGTGTGTGTGTGTGTATGTGTGTGTATACCCATCTTCTTTCTCCATTCATGTGTTGACGGACAGCGGGGCTCTTTCCATAGTTTAGCTATTGTGGACATCGCTGCTATAAACATTGGGGTGTAGGTGCCCCTTCAGATGACATTTGTATTTTGGGGGTGAATATCTAGTAGCGCAATTGCTGGGTCATAGGGTAGCTCTATTTTCAACTTCTTGAGGAACTTCCATGCTGTTTTCCAGAGTGGCTGCACCAGCTTGCAATCCTACCAACATACAATGTCTCATTTAGCACTGGTAACAACTCAGTTATCCCAACACTGTACATAAGGGAACCAAACCCCAAAGCCAAAGCCGGGAAAGGTTAAGAGAGCTCGAACGGTGTAGCAGACTCTCTGGGTTACCTATTTAACATCCCTATTACCTCAGTCCCATTCCGATCTTCCTCCTTCAACCCATAATATATAAAGCTTGAGTTCTATGTATGAACAAAGGTCCACTATTGCTCAGAGATCTGATGCTGTCCATTATAGTCAGAGTAGAGCTCTTTCTTTCATTATCTTCCCTTATTGGACTGGACGCTTAGAGAGTGCTTATTCCCTCATGAAAGCAGTATTTTTTGAGCAGGAGTCTGACAGTATTCAAATACCATCCCCTCCTTCACATGGCCATATGCTTCACTCAAAGGAGGCTGGACTCTTCTTGAGATCCGGAGGTCAAGCATGATGGTGGAAAACAATCAGGGATACCCATCCATTTTCCAATGATGCTGGGATGGGCAGGCAAAACCATTCTGGCCAATCCGATGTAAAAGGTTCTTCTAGGGAGCTTCTGGGAAAGGCTTCCCTCCAAGTAAAAGACAAAAGCAGACACTCTTCTTCTCTGGACATTGCCTTAGCTACCGCAGACTTCTTGAACTCTTAAAGAAAATTACTCAATTTCCTGGTGGCAGTTTGAAGCCAATGAGTCAGCTTCAGTTACTCTCAGCCAAAAGCATAGCAATGTGCACACAGAGTGGTGGAACTGGGAATCCAACCCAGACAAGGTGATTTTACAGCCCTTGACAATGGCCCTCCACCACCCTCCCCTGTTTGTAACACTCCCATCACCCAGCACAAAGGCCGAGCACATAAGCAGCACTTGCCACCTGCAGCTAAATGAATAGATGAATGATACAGAAATTAAACTCCGCTTTCAAAGACAGGATAAATTTTATATGTAATTGTAAGTAAAATATCAGGATCCCAGGTAATACGCTTAATGAGTATAAAGCCTGCTGACTCTTAAATGAGAGCAAGGTTTATAATGCATTTGGAAAACAAGAGTCCACACTAGAGCAAACAAAGAAATCCTGTTAAGCACCAGTTTCCAAATCCAAACCAACCTCAGAAGACTGAGTCAATGAAAAAGCACAAGAGATTCTGTTTCCTGTGAGCCCCTTTCCCAATCCCAACGTCTACAGCACCTATTAGAAGTCATGCCAACACCCTACTGTTCTATCTCAATCTTGACCCAAAGGGGCCACCTCTTGGCAAACTAAGAAAGGGGAGGGGAGGTAGAGAGAATGACACCTCTGCAGCACAAGTCCAGTCTAGTTTTTAGTCACAAAAGCTCAATCCTTAAATGGTAAAATGGTCAATCGTGACAACTCATTTGGGTCTTGGGACCCCGCCTGCAGCTCCTACCCAGCAAAAGCACACGCCCACTTCGATCTTTAGAACCAGAAGACTATCCTCCAGGCCATTACACACAAGTCACAGAAGAGCCCTTGGCAACCCATACTATTTCTGGCCAGGTACCTAGGCCTACTTTAAAACAGAGATCTGAAGGTAAAATGTGCCACACACTACCGCCAATTCCATCCCCAACAGGAAATCAGTGAAGATATTTGCTACTTATGAAGGGCCACTCACCAACGTCTCATGACCCTTTCAATGTAAGATAGAACATTCACTTCAACTTCAGGGCTGCAATGGTTGTAAACTTCCCAACATAAAAGCCTCTCTTTATCTGTTCACTTGACCTTCTCTCAAAGTGCGAAAGCATAAGGATTTTTTGATCTCCAACAAGAATTAAAGAAGACCCTACTTGCTCCAGAATGAAACATCCAAAAGCCACAGCCTGAGTGTCTTACTGGAAGCCACCTACTAATGGCTCCTAAAGAAGTCTTTTTCCTAAGGACCAGTTCTGACCCGCCAAGGCAGCCCAGCCACCTACACGAGTGCCTTCTTAAGACAGCTTACCTTGTAATTGCTAGAGTTCACCCAAGAGGTAGCAAGCCCATCCACAAGTTTATCTAACATGGTCTGGTCATGTTCAAGGTCAGCAGACTTCTGTTTGTCTGAGAAATAGTCTATAAGTTCTTGGCCAACCTGTAGTCGTTTCCCCACATCCTTCTGCAACACCTGTGCCAGGCAGGACTCCATGCGAGGCTCCATGGTGGAATTCAAATCCAGATCCAGCAGAAGCTAGAGGGCAGTCAGGGTGACACCCTCCCAGGAAATATACCCGGGAGGTTGCCTCTTTGTTCGCTGAAAGTTACTAAGAGCCTGTGTTTCAAAGATGCAATCCGGGGAATGGCAACAATGCACCATGTGTGTCTGAAGAGCAGCTGGTAGGATATTAAAAGTCCAATTTAAATAACTAGTAGGAGATAAAGGAGTGAGTGGCCGAGTGAGGTTCTGCTATTGGGTCTGAAATTCTTCATAATTCAGCAGTCCATTCTGAAAAGGGAAAGAGAACGACAAATCAGCACAGAGGACAAAACATCCAAATGTTATGAAACATTAAATCAAAGACAAAGCAATTCATGCTGCAGAATCATTTATAAACACAAGTGGAGTGAGAAGCATGAATGCTTGGCAACCATACCAGAATAACATAATTATTATTTTTACCAGGAGGAACATGGAAGCCCAAAGCAAAGAGCCAATGAGCTACACAGTTGGTAGGTTGATGTTTCTCACAACTTTCCAGCTTGTAAATGAGCCAGTCAGGAAAGCAATCTTCTGCTTCAGCTAGCATATTTATTTGTCGCTTAAATTTTGCTTCCCACCAAAAACCTAACACCCCTCTGCGTATGAATCACTGGAGGTACTGTAGCTTATTGCCATACTCAGAGTTTTCTTAAAAAAAAAAAAAAAAAAAAAAAGCGCTGGAAATGGGGCAGGCTCCATAGAAACACCACTGACCGAAGTGGCCAGGCTGATAACATGAACCAGAGAGAGCACATCCATCAAGCTTCTTGCTCAGGAGCTTGACATCAGAGTGAACAGTCGTCCCTGCCGCTGCCTTCTCCCTCCAACAAAGAAAAGGGAGCGATGGGAGGGAGAAATGGGAACAGGCCCACATGCTGATCACTTAAGGACAGTATTCTCAGCTGACAACAGCACCATTTGGACCTGGTGGTCTGTTTTATAGAAAATCAGGAGATCTCAAAATCATGTTACAGGAAAGTTGTACCAAACTGTTTTCATTAGATAAACTCGGGAAGCTGAACACTTAATCTGTGGCTGCTGGAGGAACCGTACACATCCATTTCTTACTTTAATTTCTTCTCTTGACTCTTTTCATTCTAACCAAAGATGGCTCACAAAAAACCTGTCTTCAAGACGCAGCACCTCCCTGCCTCTGTACTAAATGGAACCGCTCCTCACAGCAACAGTCAGTCCCCTCCTCTCCGGGTCCCAGCAGGTAACTATGAACTTATCCATCAAGTAAAATCACAAGTCTGTGCAGAAGAATTCCTCCCCTTTCTAACATCCCCTCATCCATCCCTACTCTCAAGATGAAGAGCATAGTGCACTTCCCGAGTTCCAAAAGCACAGACTTCTGACACCAAGAGGAATCGTTTAAGTTGAGTCATTCAACGAGGAAGACCCTCCTTTAAAGCCCCTGACACACAATTACCCATATTCTACTTGCATGGGGTTGAGGGCAGGACAGCATTCAAGAAGACTCACTGTCTCAAATGGCAGAAGAGACCGCTGCTTTCCAGTCACTTCCATACCGTGGAACTGGTCTTTTCTTCATAAGAAGGTTCTTCAAATACATAAAAGCAGCTATTACCCTTCATTCCAATTTTTAATCTGAACATAATATCCCCAGTTCATTAATCAGCTCCTACGTTGGCCTAATGAAGGTATCAGTGATACAGGAAAACTGGAGAAACTAACAGAACTTTTTCTCTCTTGGCCCAGTATTAACCCAAGAAGCAAATCAAACAAGGGTGGGCTTGTGGTGGATTAAAAATGGCCACTAATTCTTTGTTTCTTTTTTCCCCCACCAAGGTGGGAACTTAGTCCCCTCCACAGTGACCTGAGGTTGGCCCTGTGACCAGCTTTGGCCAGCAGCAAACCAGCTACTACAAAAGGAAGCAGAGATGTGACAGGCAAGCACTGCAGCTTGCCCTCTTAGAATGCCGCCCTAGGCCTGCCATGTAGTGAGGAAGCTCCTGGAACCAGAGAGGCCATGTGAAAGAGAACCAACACGCCCCAACCAGCAGCCAGAAGCACTGTGGGAGTGCGTCCATCAGAGACCACTTACTTCTTTCATTCATCATCATCTGACTGCAGCTATGCAAATAAGTCTAAGGAAACAAGCAAAAAAACTACCCAGCTGAAACACAGAACTATGAGAGAGAATATTCCATTGTTGTTTAAAGCCACTAAGTTTGTGGTGGTTTGTTATACACCAACAGATAACAGATATACTCCGCCTTCTCCTAAACATCTACCTTTC
Organism: Lutra lutra; assembly: GCF_902655055.1. Taxonomy (NCBI): domain Eukaryota; kingdom Metazoa; phylum Chordata; class Mammalia; order Carnivora; family Mustelidae; genus Lutra; species Lutra lutra. The sequence continues at coordinate 106,725,101 of NC_062280.1, forward strand.
ATTCTCAGTGAAAAGACTCTCCTATCCTTTACTCCTTCCAGGGTCCTAAAATCAACAGATGTTAACCAATAATGAGGATAACCTCATGGTTTTTAAGCACCTACTTGAGGTGTCAAGTTCCATGCTAGATCATTAATATCCATTATCTTTAATTCTCCAACCAACTGTATAAAGTAGGTACTGAAATCCCTACTTTACGGATAAAGAAACTGAGGTAAATAATTTTCTAAGGCCACACAGCCAATTAAGTTTCCTTTCCCATCTTCAAACCCTTATGATTATAAGTCTGGCCTATTTCTCCTCTCACTCAGGGAAGGGAGGTCAGACTTCATGCTCAGGTAGGAAGCAACAGGCAAGAGAACAAACTCTCCATTGCTAGGAAAGAAATGATCCCATTCATTCCAAGTCTCCGCTGTAACTTTAAAAATATGTATTATATAAAAAGCTCCCCTTCAATAAGAATTGTCCATGATTTCTAACAAATAAAAGTATATGATTCTTGAAGGTTACTATGCAATAAAGGCTTAACATGACAAATTCCTATATACAAACCCACAGAATGAAAGATAGCAGAAGCCCCTAGGCATTAAGCAGACTGGGTTCTCTCTTTTCCCCTTAAATTAAAAAAAAAAAAAAAAAAGTAACTGATAATCCTCTCTTATATTTATTTTTATTAAACTGGATTTTGGGGGACCTTTTTCCTGTGCTCTTGAACACTTTCTCCATTTCTACTTCCAAAGGCATTCCGGGAGTATCAATCACATGGGTCCCAACTCACAAGGTACAAAAGTACAAAAATCTCCCTCCCACTCCTGCCCTCTAGCTGCCCAGTTTCCCTGCCTAAAAGCAAATAATGTCCCTAGTTTCCTGTGTATCCTTTCAGAGATATTTTTAGCCATCCAAGTAAATAAATATGTGTCCTTTTCCCTGTACCTCCCAGGAATTTTCTAAATCAACAAAAATATAAGCAAAATTTCATATAGCAACAGAATTATAAAAACATTATATTTAAAAAAACATTATATTTTAAAAATGCAGAAAACGGAATATAAACAAACAGGAGGAGGAGGTAAAAAATCTCTTGCTTCCACCCACGTCCTGTCCAGGCTCTCTTCCAGGGAGAGCGCAACAAGGAAACAGGTCTAAAGTGAACCTAGAACCCAAGGTCCCAGATGTTACCTGTGGCTGGGCCAAATAAAAAGCAAGTCTGTTATGTATAAGGCATTACTGGAAGGCACTGGGATATAAGAGTAAACAAGACTCAGCCCTTGCCCAAAGAGAGCTTAAGAAACCAGCACAGCACCTCTTCGCGTTAGTTCTGAAATCACCATTCAGGAGAGGAGCATCACACAGGTAATTACCTGACAGCAGTACTAACATTAGAGAGTACTCAGGGAGCACCTGGGTGGCTCAGAAGGTTCAGCATCTGACTCTCGATTTCGGCTCAGGTCATGATCTCAGGGTGCGGAGACCAAGCGGAGACTCAGGCTTGGGATTCTCTCTCTCCCTGTCCCTCTGCGCCTCCCCTGCCCTCCCTCTCTAAAGAAAAAAAAATAAAGAAATTGCTCAGAATGTTGGACTGCAGGGACGCCTGGGTGGCTCAGTTGGTTAAGCGGCTGCCTTCGGCTCAGGTCATGATCCCGGCGTCCTGGGATTGAGTCCCACATCGGGCTCCTTGCTGGGCAGGGAACCTGCTTCTCCCTCTGCCTCTGCCTGTCTCTCTGTCTGCCTGTGCTCGCTCGCTCTCACTCCCTCTGTCCCTGACAAATAAATAAATAAAATCTTTAAAAAAAAAAAAAAATGTTGGACTGCATAAGTCGTGGGGATGAAAGCTACAGCACAGGGAATAACAGCAACAGCACCGTATGTAGAGACGGCAGCTACACTTGCGGGGAGCGGAGCATCCTGTACAGACTTGGGGACTCACTATGTCATACACCTGAAACTAATTCCATACTGCATGTCAACTATACTTCAGTAAAAAGAAAAAAAAAGGACTCAAAATGTAACACTATTTCCAAGTTTTTAAAAAAATTTCTACTTGTACACATTTTCCAAAATAAATGTAAAAGTGATATAAAAGGAAAGGCAGGTACCTTAGAATAGCCGAGTACCTTTCCTCTTCTTATCAGGCTAAGTGTTCTCCTTCAGCAAGATCTCACCATAAAAGCCATGGAGCCCACTAGATGTTATTGTATCAGACCCTGGAAAAGGGATACATTCCAGGTATTTCTGAAAAAAATGCCCCAACTCCTCTAGAACTCCTCCCCACCTGCAAAGGGCCTTTCCATTCCCCAACATCACCACTGTTGTTTGCCCCTAGTAGAGTAGTTAGGGTCCAAGGCCCCCAACCTTTTCCTGCCACATCATCTTGGTCTATACCTATGGAGAAAAAACAATAAGAGGTCAAGACAATGGTCCTAGAGTCATTCTCCTTTACAGTACCCAGGAAAGTAGAAATTAACAGAGCAACATTTACCAGAACAATAGCCCAGCTCCCACTAGGGACCAACAGGAAGAAGTTAAAAAATACCAGCTTCAACAAGAATGAAGAAACACACAATTAGAGAGCCTGAGGTAATCAAAAGAACAACACAGTTAAGAATTCCAGCCTCCAGTTTTGACTCTGCCACTTCCTGAGTGGCACTGGGGAGAATACTGGGTCTACATTCATTAAATAAGATGACGAATGGAAAGGGTTTGCACAGGACATTTTTAAAAATTAGCTTCTGGGGCGCCTGGGTGGCTCAGTGGGTTAAGCCGCTGCCTTCGGCTCAGGTCATAATCTCAGGGTCCTGGGATCGAGTCCCGCATCGGGCTCTCTGCTCGGCAGGGAGCCTGTTTCCTCCTCTCTCTCTGCCTGCCTCTCCATCTACTTGTGATCTCTCTCTGTCAAATAAATAAATAAATAAATCTTTAAAAATTAGCTTCTGGGTGGCTCAGTCGGGTAAGCATCTACCTTTGGCTCAGGTCATGATCCCAGGGTCCCAGAACAGAGCCCCACCTCTGGCTCCCTGCTCAGTGGGGAGCCTGTTTCTCCCTCTCCCTCTGCCCTTCCCCCCCAGTCACCCTCCACCTCCACTCATGCTCTCTCTCAAATAACTATATAAAATCTTAAAAAAAAAAATTAGCTCCTATCTCTATCCCCTTAATTGCCATAATTACTGTGTGGCATTTAGGTACCCAACTATAGAGGCATATTAACAACGGAGGATAGAGGGAGGTTGGAGTTAACAACGGAGGATGGGGGAGGGTGGGAGAGAACAGAACCAAGTATAAACTCTGCTCTGTAGACTTCTCGGTAAGAGAAGCTACAAGTAGAATCATTTTTACCTAGTAGTTGAAAACAAGTTAATCTTTCTCATAAATCTGTGGGTTGGCTGGGCCCAGCTAGAAGGTTCCTCTACAAATCTCACCTGGGATCATTCATGCCACCGTTGTCACCTGCCGGCTCCACCTGGGCTCAAGAGTCCACAGTGGCATCACTCCCATGTCTGACACACTGATGCCAGCTGCTGGCTGGACCTCTCACCACACGGGATCTCTGACCACTCAGTAGCCTAGCCTGCAGCTCACTGTACAGTGGGGAGAGCATTCCATGGTAGCGAAGGGGGAAGGTGCCAGGCTGCTCAAGGCCTGGAATCCAGAACCTGCAAATCACTTCTGCTACATTCTGGGGTCAAAGCAAGTCACAAGGCCAGCCCAGATTAAGTGTGAAGAGATGGATTCTACCAATTAATAGGAGCTGCAGAACATTGTGGCCATGTGTTTCAATCTAACACATACACATCAATGGATGTCTGACGAATGAATACACGGATAAATAGCTGGGCTGAATACATCTGTATTCTGGTTACCCATTACCAGGCTAATCTCGATGACTTTTACTGACTCATCATATATCACATCTCGCTACAGAAAATACGATAGACAGGGGCACCTGGGTGGCTCAGTGGGTTAAGTCTCTGCCTTCGGTTCAGGTCATGATCTCAGGGTCCTGGGATTGAGCCCCGCATTGGGCTCTCTGCTCGGCGGTGAGCCTGCTTCCTCCTCTCTTTGCCTGCCTCTCTGCCTACTTGTGATCTCTCTCTCTCTCTGCCAAATAAATAAATAAATAAATAAAAAAGAAAATACGATAGACATAACTATAATCTATGGCTTGACTTGAAAATGCTTCCAACTTACTTGGAGACAACAAAATGCACAAAAAGCTTGTCCACGTAATAATTCACCACAGACACAGGGTACGCATTAGATTTCACAGGTAGAATGTTGTACCCGCCAGTTAGGGGTATGTGTAAGTACTGTGGCAATTCAGAGAAGGGATGGATGGAGAAGGCCTGGAATGACCAAGACAAAACTATGTATGCCTATCAGTTAACAGAGGAAATGATAAAACTAAATGCGGGGAAAAAAGCATAAGCAAATGAGGGAGGAAGACACTTGCAAACCGTTGAGGGAAGAAGCACGCTAAGGCGAAACTGTGCAATGACACAGGTGGGCATCACTATTCCCTTTTCAAAGATAAAGAGATGAAACTCAGAAAGGTCCCAACCAACCAAAAACTGCCCAGAGTTTTAAAGTTAATAATGTCAGGCAGTAACTGAAAACCAGAGCTGTCTAGCCCTATGGTTTATATTCTTAACAGTACACTACAACACTCCACAACTCCAACACTGCCACATCGAAAACCCAAAGTACAGGCACTTAATAGTTGAAACACGAAAATGGTAAAAAGCTATAGTGCGTGGAGCATAAGAAGTAGAGGATTAGGGAACAAGAAACCAAATACACAAGTACTTAGGAAGCTTTACCAAAATAATATTCCATATTATAGTACCAAGAAGAACAATTTAAACTAGCAGCACAACAAAGTGAATAACCACATTGAAAATGTCCCTGGAGGGGCGCCTGGGTGGCTCAGTGTGTTAAAGCCTCTGCCTTCGGCTCAGGTCATGATCCCAGGGTCCTGGGATCGAGCCCCACATTGGGCTGTCTGCTCCCAAGGGAGCCTGCTTCCTCTTCTCTCTCTGCCTGCCTCTCTGTCTACTTGTGATCTCTGTCTGTCAAATAAATAAATAAAATCTTAAAAAAAAAAAAAAAAAGAAAAAGAAAATGTCCCTGGAAAATATGCAGAAAGTGGTCATAATACTTTTAAAGCCAACTCTGGAAGCCAGAAATTAGCAGAATTTATTCACATTAAGTCAAAAGCGTGTGTTTCTATCAATAAGGCAAACTCTTTTGCATTCTAATGATTCTATAATATGGTCTGAAATTTTTTTTTTAAAGATTTTATTTATTTATTTGACAGAGAGAGATCACAAGTAGAGAGGAAGGCAGAGAGAGAGAGAGAGAGAGGGAAGCAGGCTTCTTGCTGAGCAGAGAGCCCGATGTGGGACTCGATCCCAGGACCCTGAGATCATGACCTGAGCCGAAGGCAGCGGCTTAACCCACTGAGCCACCCAGGCGCCCCTACGGTCTGAAATTTTACAAAGACGCTCTGCCTTGCCCTGCCGGCAATAAATCTCCATTCTCACTCTACCTGTGCCTTCTGTTCTTGCCTTCTCTTCCCCTCTGAGCCCACCCACTTCTGAGCCCACGCATTCACTCAGTGAACATTTACGCTGGGCCGGCCGGTCACGTGAGCAGCGTGTAACTGTGTTAACGACCGGAAATCACAGAATGTGAAGCTTGGTCCAGGTCCTCGAGGAGGAGCCCAAAGCCCTGAAGAAGGAAGAGACAGAAATGCAAATAGCTACAACAGTATCAGGAGGAGTCCTAAGCAAGATGTTTGTAGAAGGTGCTGCAGGTGGCACAGAAAGGAGAGAAAATGTTGCCCGAGGAAATCCAAGTGGAAATCCTGGGGCTGGGGCAGGGCAGCTCACGCTGTGCAGACACAGCACTCACGCTCCCGGCCAGCCCCTGCTTTCATTTGTCAGCCTGCAGTCACTAGCCAAGCTCCGGGCGGACTGGGGCTCCAGCCTCCCTGTCTCCCTCCTTCCCTGCCTCAGCATCCTTCAGTGTCCTATCTTTTCAGCCACCTCAGACCTCTAACCTTCTGGGCGTCTGCTCTCAGGTATCAGCAACCCCTCCTCGTCTCTCAGCTCCCTGAAAGGTTCTGCAATCTGGCTTCTGAACCACAACAGCCCGTCCTTCCAGCTCCTATGCTCAAGCACATGGTGCCAGGCTCCTCAAGTCCATAAAACACCTCCCCAATTTGACCTTCCTTTTATTCTGGACTCAATTCCACAGGGGTGTTAAGAGCTTGAAACTAACCTCAACTTTCTCTCCCGATGTGGTAGCTGCCGAGCAAGTCTGAACCTTGGAAGAAGCTGACACACAATCAGGTAATCAGGTGCCTTCTCCTGCCCGTCCATCACGCTGAAGGAACACATACGTGCACGTGTCCAGCCGGTTTCATTTTACACTGAGAATCTCAAACTTCACAAAGTATCCCAAGCTAGCATCCCAACTCCTGTTCTCTAGTGAGTTTGCTCTGCCCTTCTCCCCAAAATGCCTTTCCCGTCTTCTCCCCTGGAGAAGTACTCTCTGCCTCCAGCCTGCACCCTTCTCCCCACACCTCCCAGGACACCAGGTGCACTGACGTACTTCCTGTTCGCCCCACAGCCCCTCCGATCGGGCGTCACTGGCCACTGCTACCGGGGAGCTGCTCATCAGGATCACAGATGACTTCCATGCTGGCAAATCCAAGCAATACTTTGCTCTACTTGGCTAATTCCAACTCTCCGCAGCATTCTAAGGCTGGCTGCGCCGTCCTTCTTGAAAAACTTCCCACTTTCATGAAAACAAATGATTATGCCTTCCTGCAACTTTTCTGGCTGCACCTACTTGAGCATTTCTCTAACCATCTCTGCTCTGCTTCCAGAGTGGCTGAGGGGCCCAGATCGATGCCTCTCATCTTCTCATCTTGCCCACTCCAAAACACTCAGAATCCATCGCCAGGAAATTTACAAACTGCCTTTAAACTGATGACTTCCAAATTGTTACCTCCAGAGTATCTCTGAACTCATGGCCCCCACTGGCCTCACTCGTGCTCTTCTTTCAGCCTTAAACACTGTCCATGTGCCTACAGTAGTCTGGCTGTGGGCCTCAGGGCTTCAGCTTAAAGGTGACCTCCTCAACAAGTCCTTCAAAGACCACTCAAAGGAGGGCCCCATCACTGCACCCAGTTCCATTCCTTCAAAACACTTACGACAAACATTCTATCACGTTTGTTTACATATTTGCTGTCTGTTTCCCTACAGGACTGTCAGTATTATGAAGGTGGGGACCCTGTTTATTACATTCACCTAATGCCTATAACTATGCCTGTTATGCTCAAGCATTTGAGAAATATTTGTTAAAATAATGAAGTTTGAGCTGAAAATCAAAATCACTGCAATCATTAATTGAGGTCATTTTCTTCTTGGGGAGTAGGAGTAACTGGAGGGTAGGAAAAATGTTAAAAAACATTCCAGGTAAAAGGAATGTGCAAATAGATATGGGCAAAGAACAAACAGAAGAGACTGTCAGAGGGAAACCAGCAATTTGGGAAGGCCAGAGCACCAGCTCCCAATGTAAACACTAACCCCACCTCTGAGATGAGAGCACACAGTGATTACAAGAATGTCTGAGCTTTCTTCCATATGCACACCAAACATTACCCATGAACTGAGTTGTCTTCATATCCACAATTTTTCAAACTCGGGTACAAGCAGTTATTAATTTTTAAAGGCAAAGGTAATACAAAAAGTAATTCTAAATTCTTTTAGTTTGATCATTTTTCTCAACTAATACAAGAAATTCCACTTCTGTAGAGCTCTATGACACTGGACACTAAAAAGAGTTCTTAGTCTCAAAAGTCTGGAAATAACCAATTAGGCATAGAGCAAAAAGACTGGACACAGACAATGCCCAACAATCATTTTCTAGCCCCAAAGGCAGGAGGCCTTCATTCAGGGAGCTCTACACAAATGAACAGCGGAATCAGGAGACTTGGGTGGGAAGGAAGTTATTTTCCTGGGAAAGAGCATTAAAATCTGGAATTATTCAAGTGATCACAAGACCATAAGATTCTGCGGCAGGGCAGAAAAAAATCAGAGTTAATCTATTTCAATCGCTCACCCCAGTATGAATAATAATTAACTACAGTGAAGTCAGGACAAAAAAACAGCCATAATGTATGATGGAAATACCCAAAATGGAATAAAAGGGGAAGATTCACCATATTCCATTGCAAGGGCAGGCCATATGAATAGGAAAAAAATCATTAACACTGCTTAATTTCTGGTAGTGGGTTATAGATTTTTCATTGCACTTTTCTGTATTTTCTAAATATTTTCTAATGAATGTATGCTCCCTTCATAATTACAAGTAGTAAAATACCATTCAAAAATTAGGCACTGCCATTTCATAATGAAGGAAAATCCCCCTTTCAGTATTATGGAATATAATGTACAACTGTCAATGAAGTGTAAAACAAGAAGAAAGGCTGAAATTCATAAGAAAATGAAAGTAGTGCCCCAATAACTTCCACAAAATATGTGGTGGTGAAAAACAACACGCTGGTGAAGAAAAATAAATGCCAAAACAAAAACAACAACCCAGCAACTCCACCTCACTGTACATATACTCTAAGAAAATAACAGAAGGTACTACCCCAGCGCCAGATAACTTCTTCAGTTAATTCTTGCCTTTACCAGGTATTTTAATGAAGTAATTTTTTAATCTTTCAGATTAAAATATTTGAGTATTAAAATATCAAAAATAGGGGCACCTGGGTGGCTCAGTGGGTTAAAGCCTCTGCCTTCAGCTCAGATCATGATCTCAGGGTCCTGGGATCCAGCCCCACATTGGGCTCTCTGCTCAGCAGGGAGCCTGCTTCCCCCTCTCTCTCTGCCTACTTGTGATCTCCCTCTGTCAAATAAATAAATTTTAAAATAATCAAAATAAAATAAAATATCAAAAATATTTAAAATAAAATACTGTTTTCTCTGTGAACGGTAAAAGCAGGAGATAGCCTTAATTTTGTTTTTGCTTCTCCTGGGGCAGGTTTAAGATAATAAAAATTGCTTCCACTTTTATGCTGCTCCTCATGGGGTGCCTGGGTGGCTCAGTTGTTAAGCTTCTGCCTTGGACTCAGGTTATGATCCTGGAGCTCTGGGATCAAGCCCCTCCACTGGGCTCCCTGCTCAGCGGGGGGCCTGCTTCTCCCTCTCCCACTCCCCCTGCTCGTGTTCCCTCTCTGTCAAATAAACAAAATCATGGAGAAAAAAAAAAAAACTTCCTCAAAGATGCAAGAAGATGGATATGCATCGAGAATTGCCAAAATTAGGTGATAAGCGCCTAGGAGTTGTTATACTCTTGTCTTTACTTCTGTATGTGTTTAAAATTGCCCATAATCTTTTTTAAGACTTTATTTATTTATTTGAGAGAGAAACAGAGAGAACACAAGTAGGGAGAAGAACAGAGAAGGAGGAGCAAGCAAACTCCCCACTGAGCGGGGAGCCCAATTTGGGACTCGATCCTAGAACCCCCGAGATCATGACCCTAGCCAAAGTCAGACACTTAAATGACTGAGCCACTCAGGTGCCCTGTCTGTAATTCTTTTTAAAAAGATTAATGTATTTATTTTAGAGAGACAGGGGGAGGTGAGGGGAGGCTGGCAGAGAAGGAGGGAGAGGGAGAAGGGAAGTAGACTCTGTGCTGAGCCTGAAGTGGGCTTATCTCATGACCCTGAGATCATGACCTGAGCCAAAACCAAGAGTCAGAGCCAGACATCCCTATCCATAATTTTTCTTTTAAGTATTGTAAAGCTTAAATCCACATGGTAGAAAAAAAAAAGAAATGCTTGTAGTAAAACTGTTCATTAACTAAACAAATGAGGGTATGAAATGATATTAAATTATACATATGTATAGTACAATACAGCCTACATGTGGAAAGAATCATAGAAAAAAAAGAGTATGTAAAGTATTAAATTGTGGCCTCTGGGGGTGCCTGGGCGGCTCAGTCAGTTGAGCGGCTGCCTTTGGTTTGAGTCATGATTCCAGGGTCCTGGGATCCAGCTCCAGAGTGGGCTCCTTGCTCACTGGGGAGCCTGCTTCTCCCTCTGCCTGCTGCTCCTGCTTGCTCTCTCTCAGTCTTCCTCTCTCTAATAAATAAAAACTTAAAAAAAAAAAATAAAAACATAAAGAGTAATAGGTTTATGAGGGTTTCTGTCCTACTTCTTAAAAATTTCTTCTACTTTCTGTATTCTTGAAAAGAGATAAAGCTTTTAAAAGTTTCAAAACAGGGGCGCCTGGGTGGCTCAGTGGGTTAAGCCGCTGCCTTCGGCTCAGGTCATGATCTCAGGGTCCTGGGATCGAGTCCCGCATCGGGCTCTCTGCTCAGCAAGAAGCCTGCTTCCCTCTCTCTCTCTCTCTCTGCCTGCCTCTCCATCTACTTGTGATCTCTTTCTCTGTCAAATAAATAAATAAAAAATCTTTAAAAAAAAAAAGTTTCAAAACAAAAGACCAGTTATCCAAAATTATCCAATTTTATTCATGCAAAGTCTATAAGACCAAAACTAACTGGAAATATCTCACTATTCACTGCGGACTCTTTTTCTCCCAATGCAAAATATTTAACATATACACAAGACTGCTGTCAGAATTCGCATACCAAAGTGTTACCTCATCAACACAGCTACCCCGGGGGAGGAGAGAATCATGATACAGATAGCAGCTTCCCAAGGAAGGATCTTAAATGGAGACAAGAGACTGCAGTAGAGAACCCAGCTTACTGGGGAGAGGAGCCTCACTGGAGACAATATGTGACTGAAAAATTGGCTCATCTAGAAAGAGGGAATGTAAGTTTCTACTCAATCTAGCAACACTTGACTTCTATAGTATTTTTCAGAGCTTTCTTTCCTTTCATAGTCCTAGTCAAACAGTATCTTTTTTACTTGTTTACTATACTAATGAAAAACAGATCACTAAACCTAAACTCCTTACGTGATTTTTTTAGTAACAGCTTTACGGAGATATAATTCATATACCATTAAGTTCACCCTCTTAAACTGGCTATAATTCAACAGTTTTTATTATATTCCCAAGATTGTGCAACCATAACCACTATTTAAGAACACGTTTATTATCTCAAAATAAAACCTCATATCCTTTAGCAGTCACTCCCCAGATTCCTCCCCTAAGCCCATGAAAACCAATAATCTACTTTCTGACCAAATGGATTTGCCTATACTGGACATTTCATGTAAGTGGAGTCATAAAATATGTGGCCTTTTGTGTCTGGCTTCTTTCACTCAGCACACTATTTTCAAGGCTTATCCGTGTTATAGCATCTATCAGCACTTCATTCCTTTTTATGACTGAATAATACTCCATCGTACAGATGTACTATATTTGTTCATAAACTTACCTGTTGATGGATATTTGGATCGCTTCTACTTTCTGGCTATAATAAATAATGCTACTATGAACACTCCTGAACAAGTTTTGTATGGACACAATTTTAATTTTATTCAATACACAACAGGTGTTAACTAGAATATAGATACAGTAACTATGTTTAGCTCTTGGAAGAAGTGTCAACCTATTTTCCAAAATGGCTACACCATTATACATTCCCACAAGGAACACATGAGGGTTCCAATTTCCCTACATCTTCAGCAAGACTTACTGTCTATTTATTACAGCCATTTTAGTGGGTGTGGAATGGCATCCCACTGTGGTTTTGATTTGCATTTCCCTAATGACTAAGGATATTGAGCTTCTCATCATGGGTGTGGCCATTTTCTTTGGAGAAATGTTTAATCAAATCCTTTGTTTATTTTTTAATTGGGTTATTTGTCCTTTTATTGTTGACTGTAAGACTTTTTATTTGTTCTGGGTAAAAGTCCTTTATTAGATATATGATTTCCAGTATTTTCTCTCATTCTGTGGAGTGTGCTTTCACTTTCTTGATGGTGTATTTTGAAACATAAAGTTCTCAATTTTGATGAAGTCCATTTTATGTTTTTTTCTTTTGTGTTTGTGTTTTAGATATCATACCAAAGAAATCATTGTTTATTTCACCTCAATGAAAAGGAAGAAAATACTGTCTAATCCTAAGTCATAAAGATTTACACCTGTTTTCTACTAAGAGTTTTATCGTTTCAGATCTTACATTTAGGTCTATGATTAATTCTGAATTCATTTGTATATACAAATGAGAAAAGGTTTCAAATTCATTCTATTCCATGTGGGTATCCACTTGCCCCAGCACCATGTGTTGAAAGGACCATTCTTTCAGGGGTGCCTGGGTGGCTCAGTCAGTTGAGCAATGGACTCTTGGTTTCGGCTCAGGTTATGATCTCATGGGTGGTGAGACTTGAGTCCTGCATGGGCCTCCACACTTAGCAGGGAATCTGCTTAAGGATTTTCCCTCTCTGCCCTTCTGCTGTGTGTGCACTAACTCATAAATAACTTAAAAGAAAGAAAGAAAGAAAGAAAGACCATTCTTTCCCCCTGAAAGACTGTTGTGATTACTACAGCATTATAGCAAGTTATGAAAGTCCTCCAACCTTGTTCTTTTTCAAGATTGTCTTGGCTATTCTGGGTCCCTTGTATTTCTGTATGAATTTTAAGAGCAGCCTGTCAATTCCTACAAGACAGGCAGGTAGGATTATAACAGTGAGTATACCAAATCTATAGATCAACTTGGGAAGTACTGCCATCTTTAACAATATCAGGTAATCAGATCTATGAACAAAGAATGTCTTTCCATTTACCTAGATCTTTAATTTCTTTCAATGATGTTTTACAGTTTTCAGAGTATAAGACTTATACTTTTTTGGTTAACTTTATCCTAAGTATTTTTATTCTTTTTATAGCTATTGTGAATGAGACTGTTTTCTTAGTTTCATTTTTGAACTATTCATTGCAAGTACATAGGAATATAACTGATTTTTGTTTATTGATCTTACATCCTTCAAACCTGCTCAACTCCTTTATCAGTTCTAACAAGATGTTCTGTATACAAGATCATGTCATCTGCAAATATGGTTGTACTTCTTTTCCAATCTGGATGCATTTTATTTCTTTTTCTTGTTCTGGTTAGAACCTCCAGTGCAATGTTGAATAGAAGGGGCATAAAAGGACATCCTTCTGTTGTTCGTGATCTTGGGGAGAATGCATTCAATCTTTTATCATTAACTATGATATCAGCTGTGGGTATTTGGCATTTTTCACATTAAATTCCCCTGTATTTCTAGTTTGTTGAGAGTTTTTATCAAAAAGGTATTGGGAGGGCACCTGGGTGCCTCAGTGGGTTAAGCCTCTGCCTTCGGCTCAGGTCATGATCTCAGGGTCCTGGGATCCAGCTCCGCATCGGGCTCTCTGCTCAGCAGGGAGCCTGCTCCCCCCCCCCTCTCTGCCACCTCTCTGCCTACTTGTGGTCTCTCTCTGTCAAGTAAAACGAATAAAATCTTTTAAAAAAAAAAAGATGAATGTATAAAGAAGATGTGGTGTATACATATATAATGGAATATCATGCAGCCATCAAAAACATGAAATCTTGCTATTTGCAGTGTCGTGGATGGAAGAGGGTATTATGCTAAACAAAACAAGTCAGAGAAAGACAATTATCATATGATCTCACTGACATGAGGAATGTGACAAATAAGAGGATCACAGGGGAAAGGGGGTAAAAATGAAACAAGATGAAACCAGAGAGGGAGACAAACCGTAACAGGCTCTTAATCTCAGCAAACAAACTGAGGGCTGCTGGAATGGGGAGAGGGGTGGGATTGGGTGGGACGTGCTACGGGGAGTGCTGTGAATTGTGTAAGACTGATGAATCACAGATCCATACCCCTGAAACAAAGAATATTTATATGTTAATTTAAAAAAAAAGATGTTGGATTTTGTCAAACGCTTTTCCTTCACCTTTTGAGATGATAATGTGCCTTTCATCCTTTATTCTATTAATATGGTGTATTACGTTGATTTTTCAGATAGAAGACCAACTTTGTATTCCTGATATAAATCCTACCTGGTCGTAGCATATAATCCTTCGGCTATAGTGCTGGATTCAGTTTGCTAGCATTTTGTTGATTTTTTACATCTATATTCATAAAAGACACTGGTCTGTAATTTTCTTGTGATATCTTCATATGGCTTTTGTAACAGTAACAACATGCTCAAAGCATTCCATCCTCCTCTTTTATTTTGAAAAAGTCTCTGAAGAACTTGCATTTGATTGATAGGGTAGAATCACCAAATGTGAAGTCATCTAAACCTGTGCTCTTTTTTGTGGGATGTTTTTTGATTGTTAACTCAATCTCTTCACTTATTATTGATATATTCAGATTGTCAGATTGTCTATTTTTTTTCTTGAGCCAATCACAGTAGAGCCTTTCTAGAAATGCATAATTTCATCTAAGTTATTTAATTTGTTAGCATATAATTGTTCCTAGTATCCTTTATCATCTTTTTTATTTCTGTAAGGACAGTAGTGATGCCCTCTCTTAGATTTCTGATTTTATTAATCTGAGTCTTGTCTCTGTTTCTCTTGGTCAGTACCTTTTCAATTTTTGGTCTGTTGATTTTCACTGCTATTTTTCTTATCATTTAATTCTAATCTTCTAGTCTTTATTTTTTTTTCTTCTACTTGCTTTTGGTTTACTATGTTCTCTTACTCGTTTCTTAAGATGGACATTTAGGGTATTAACTTAAGATCCTTCTTTAATCAAAGTATTTAAAAATATAAATTTCCTTCTCAGTGCTTTACTGCACTCCCTAAGTTATTGTATGTTGTTTTATTTTTGACATGAAGTATTAAGTGTTCAATAAACATTACTGAACAATGAATGAGGTTTTTTTAATTGTGGTAAGTCATACATAAGATTTACCATTTTTACCATTTTAAATGTACAACACATTGGTATTAAGTACCTTCACTGTTGTGCAACCATTGCCACCATGGGATGGTGTGTTTTCATTTCAACCATCTAAGGATATTTTATAATTCTCTCTGTAATCTCCTCTTTTACTCATTGATGATTTAGGAGTGTGTTGTTTAATTTCCACATATTTGTGAATTCCCCAATTTCTCTCTATTACTGATATCTAACTTCATTCTATTATGATCAGAAAAAGAATATACTTTGTATGGTTTTTATCCTTTTAAATTTATTGAGTCTTGTTTTATAGCCTAACATATGATCTATCCTGGAGAATGTTCCACATGCACTTGAGAATAATGTGTATTTTACTGCTACTGGGTGCATTATTCTATATATGTCTGTCCCTTAATAATTTAAGAATCTGTCTGCACCTAGACCACGTTTAAGAAAAAAATTCTCCATTATCTAAATCTTAAATTTTTCATGGTATCCCCTACTTTTTAGACTGCTTACATATCCCATATTTACATATTTAAAAAATCAGGTCTCCCCTTTAAAAATAAAAATCTCAGTTCTGGTACCATATCAAGCATTGGTTTCTAAGAGCAAAACCTGTGAAAAAGGTAAGCCAAAAAGATACTTGCATGAGAGATTTTTTTAAGAGGTTTCTGAAACATGAAATCCCCAGACTTAGGTGAATAAGAAGAGAGGCAACCATTCGATATGTCATTTGATAGCATGACAGCTGACATGGCCATCCCAAATTTCTCAAGGGAGCCAGGTTACACCCAGTTGAAAAAAGAAAACCCTATTAAGTACTGGTTAGTCAGCGTGAAGACAGAAGGTGTAAAAAGGCCGGGGGTACAGAAGCAGCAGGGAGAGTTTTTCCTATTACTGCACAAAGTCAAGCTATAAAGAAGTAACGCAGCAGTAATTTAAAATTCAGCTCTCATTTCAGCAATTTAGAATAAGTAAGGCAACTTCAGATTTGAAAAAGCACTTTCCAATTCGCTAAGTAATTATACAAACACTACTTTTCTTTATCCACCCACAAGACCTCTCTCTATGACTGTTACTCTCATACTCTTTCACAGAAAAGTTCACAGATTCAGAAGCAAAGTAAATTCCAGCATCAACCAGCAAGTATGAAGAGAGAGAATCAGGATTGGAACCTGAGCGTGTAACTCCAAATCCAGGGCTGTTGCCACCAAGTCACACCTACTACTTCTCACCAACACACTTGGGTCTCTGAGTACTTTAGACATGTATATATAATTTAGAAGACAATCCACAAAGGAAGGATATATCCACCATACTTAATGTTACCAAAATAAGAGATTGAATCAAGAGATGCAACTAGAACCTGGCACAGCACCACATTACTAAGCAAGTGCTTCATCAAGAACAAATGAAGACGGGCGCCTAGGGGACTCAGTCCGTTAAACGTCTGCCTTCGGCTCAGGTCATGATCCCAGGGCCCTGGAATCAAGCCCTGAATCCGGCTCTCTGCTCCGTGGGGACCCTGCTTCTCCCTCTCCCTCTGCCTGCCACTCTGCCTACTTGTGCTCTCTATCTCTCTGTCAAATAAATAAATAAAATCTTCAAAAAAAAGAAAAAATGAAGAGGAAGAACCATATGCATTCCCAGAAGTAACTCTAGGAGAGTAATCAGCAACCTTTAGTTCAGAGGGTTTAGTGTTTCTCACAGATGCTGATGGTAAGCTGAAAGCATGATCATAAAAAGGAAAACGAGACAAAGAAAAAAGGAGAATGCATAACCACTGGGGGACACTAGGTAAAGGATAAACAGAAACTCTGTACTATTTTTCCAACTTCTGTGAATCTATAACTATTCCAAAATGTAAAGAAGGGAAAAAATGAAAAGATACACATGATGTGCACAGGCTCTTGGTACTCAGTTCCTAAGTTCACTACCTACTGTGCCAGCCAATCTCCTGGGCACTGCCTTCAACAAGCTCCAGGTTCACTGGGGAAAGAAAGACGAGTGAGTGATCTATCCTGACAGTATATCGAGGTGTTTTCTTGTAAGACTACCTACTTTTCTGCAGGAAAGACTGCACCAGTGAAACAAATATAAGGGCACCCCTGGGCAAAACTCTGTCTTACTTGTGCACTGGCATGAAAACACATGCTTTGCTTACTCTCACCCTCCCAATCGTTTCCGTCGCTTCCATTCCTGGCTCCAGCAATATTCATACTGAAGACACAGACTCTGACCAACTGGGAAATCCCACACATCACAGAGCCTTCAATGATAAGGAGTCCTGTGCTCACTGAAGACAGAGAACTGATTAGAGGGCTTCAGAGATTCATTTATTCATTGGCAAATCAGATGGTATTAAGTTTGGCCTCAAATCTTTCTAATGCAATAAAGTGAAGTGGAAGAGAAAGAGAATTTGGAACATCAGCCAAGCAATGACAAAGACTGCTGAAAAGTTTTCCATAGGGCTTCCTACCCGCCCCACTGAAAGCGTATTTCAAGCATACAGACGTTAAGTCTCCACTTTACTAAGCTTACACATAAAGCTAGGGAAAATTCTATTTCTCAGATCAATTATAACAGAACACTGATATTACTAAAATGACATGCTTATATTCATATTTTATGGATTCAGGAAAAAAATTCCACAAGAAAAACACAAAAAGAGATCTGTGCCTTAACTACGTTAATATATACTGAATTGTACCCACACTTGCTCAGTTTCCAAACGGAGTTGTTACTGTCTCTGTATTTTTCCAACATGACTATTCCTACCCATCACTAACACAAACTTCTTTAAAATATCAAGATGGGGGCGCCTGGGTGGCTCAGTGGGTTAAAGCCTCTGCCTTCGGCTCAGGTCATGATCTCAGAGTCCTGGGATCAAGCCCCGCATCGGGCTCTCTGCTAGGCGGGGAGCCTGCTTCCTCCTCTCTCTGCCTGCCTCTCTGCCTACTTGTGATCTCTGTCTGTCAAATAAATAAATAAAAAATCTTTAAAAAAAAAAAACACCTTAAAATATCAAGACGTAACCCTCACTCTACTCCTCCATTTAAACAAAAAGATCAGTTGAGAATCTAACTGGATATAATCAAACATGTTTTAATATGCAGATAAGAATAAAATTCATAACTACCTAGGGCAATTTGGAAACATCTATCAGTAATCTTTAAACATATATTTTGATCCCACAAGTACAAATCTAAGAATTCATGTAAGGAAATAATTTGTCAAACACGCTGAACTGTATAAAGTTGTCTATTGTGGCTGTTCATAAAAAAAAAATTTATTCTTTTTTTAAGATTTTATCTTTAAGTAATCTCTACACCCAATGTGGGGCCGAACTCACAACACCAAGATCAAGATTACATGCTCCACCAACTGAGCCAGCCAGGTGCCCCAAGGAAAACTTCTTAAATGAAAATAGCCCTAAACATACAAGAACAAAGAAATGGGAAAGAAATTACCGTACATTCAAACAACAACATACCATGCAGTCACTCTACAGTAAAAATACGTTCTTGACAGCCTAGAAAAATATTTATGGTCAACTTAGTGAAAAAAAAAGCAACTTAATGAAAAAGGGGCGCCTGGCTGGCTTGGTCAGTAGAGCATGCAACTCTTGATCTCAGGGTCATAACTTCAAGTCCCATGTTGGGTAGAGTTTACTTTAAAAAAGAAAAAAAATTTGGGGCACCTGGGTGGTTCAGTGGGTTAAAGCCTCTGCCTTCAGCTCAGGTCATGATCCCGGGGTCCTGGGATCGAGCCCCACATTGGGCTCTCTGCTCAGCGGGGAGCCTGCTTCCTCCTCTCTCTCTCTGCCTGCCTCTCTGCCTACTTGTGATCTCTGTCAAATAAAATAAATAAAATCTTGGGACGCCTGGGTGGCTCAGTTGGTTGGACGACTGCCTTCGGCTCAGGTCATGATCCTGGAGTCCCGGGATCGAGTCCCGCATGGGGCTCCCGGCTCCGCGGGGAGTCCGCTTCTCTCTCTGACCTTCTCCTCGCTCATGCTCTCTCTCACTGTCTCTCTCTCAAATAAATAAATAAAATCTTTAAAAAAATAAAATAAAATAAAATAAATAAAATCTTTAAAAAAAAATTTAAAGCAAGCTAGAAAATAGCATGCTTATGACATCCTATTCGTTTATAAAATACAAAATAGTCACTTATACCTACATGCACAGAAAAAGTATGGATGAAAACAGCATACCAAGACATTTACACTGTATTCTCTAAAATAAAAATGCACTACTTACATACTTTTAAAAATACTGTTAAAATAACAGTGTACTTAAAAAAAACCTGATACTAACAAAACAATGCTGCAAACTATACATACATATAAAGGCTCATATTTGTATAGACTATCTACAAAACCACCTAAGAAATCAGAAACAGTAGCTGCCTCTGGGAACAGATGTGGAAGAATACAAAGAAAAAGTGGAGGAAGACTGACTTTTCACTCTCTAGCCTTGTGTACCTTTTAAGTTTTTTGACCATATACATATTATCTGGTCAAAGGAAATATAAATTTCAAAACATTAGAAAGTATAATATTCTCTCTAGTTAAACCATATTATATGCAATAAATACCAGAAAGTTGTTTGCAAAGTCAAATTTAATTGTAATCATGAAACCATAGGCATCATCAGTTACTACAAGAATTAAAAACTACAGGGTGGCCTGGCTGCCTCAGTGGGTAGAACATGTGACTCTTGATCTCGGGGTCATGAGTTCAGCCCTGCACAGAGCTTTAAAAAAATTGAAAACTATAAAAAGAGCCAGTTATTCAGCAAATTGTCCATCTCTGGTACTCTCTAGAAGGCAGCCTTGGTAACATATAAGGAAGCAAAGCTTATTTCCGAAGCTCATAACCAGCCATGAAATCTTTGCAAAGTCAAAGTAATGAGAAAGAAAAACAAACAAGTAATGAGAAGGCAAGTGCTTGATTGTTTTATCACTGAAGCATAGCTACATTTTAACTGAAAAATGACATATAACAGTGTTCATACACTTTTACAAAATTATATTTTTATAGTATTTTTTTCCCAAAAATTTTATTTATTTGACAGAGAGAACGATCACAAGTAGGCAGAGAGGCAGGCAGAGATGGGGGGAAGCAGGCTCCCCGCCGAGCAGAGAGCCCAGTGCGGGGCTTGATTCTAGGACCCTGAGATCATGACCTGGGCTGAAGGCAGAGACCCAACCCACTGCGCCACCCAGGCACCCCATATAGTTTTTGTTTTCTTTTTAAGATTTTATTTATTTATCTGACAGAGAGCAATCACAAGTAGGCAGAGAGGCAGGTGGGGGGCAGGGGGGAAAAGGAACCCTGCTGAGCAGAGAGCCTGATGTGGGGCTCGATCCCAGAACCCTGAAATCATGACCTGAGCCAAAGTCAAAGGCTTAATCCACTGAGCCATCCAGGTGTCCCCAAAATTATATTTTTTAATGTATTAACTACAGGATTCTCATTTTACAGGCTGGGTTTTGTTAAAACCTCTAAGATGGGGGTGCCGGAGTGGCCCAGTTAAGCCTCTGACTCTTGATTTTAGCTCAGGTCATGATCTTAGTGTCCTGGGATCAAGCCTCACACTGGGTCCCACACTTAGCACAGTCTGCTTATCCCTCTCCCTCTGCTCCTCCCCCTGCTCACTCTCTCTCAAATAAATAAAATCATTTTTAAAAAAGAAAAAAACAACCTCTAAGATGGATGATTTGGCAGTATCCCTCAAAATTTTAAAGCTACATAACTTTCTACCCAAAATGTCAACTTATAGGACTTTATTCATATATGTGCAAAATAAATTATTATAGGATTATTCTTTCTAGCATTATTTATAAAAGCAAAAGACTAGAAAAAACTAAATGCTCCTCAATAAAGGGCTAGGTAAATTATGATATGCCCAGCTATACCCTTCATTTAAAAAAAAAAAAAAAAAACAGTAAGGAGGGGTGCCTGTGTGGCTTAGTCACTTGAGCATCTGACTCCTGATCTCAGCGTCGTGAGTTTGAGCCCCACATTGGGTTCCACACTGGGCATGGAGCCTACTCAAAAAAAAGAAGAAAACCCACAACAATGAGATAGTCTATTTTTTTTTAAGATTTTTTTTTAATGGAGTAGCTAGATGGCTCAGTTGGTTGAGGTCATGATCCCAGGGTCCTGGGATCAAACCCCACATCATCGGGCTCTCTGCCCAGCGGGAACCTGCTTCTCCCTTTCCCCGCCACACCCCGTCCTTGTACATCTCTCTATGTCAAATAAACAAATAAAATCTTAAAAAAAAAAAAAAAAGATTTTATTTATTTATTTGAGAGAGTGAGTGAGTGAGAGAGAAAGAGCATGGCGGGGGCAGGGCAGAGGGAAAGGAAGAAGCAGACTCCCCACTGAGCACGAAGACTGATGCAGGACTCAATTACATGACACTGGGATCAAGACCTTGGCCCGAAGGAGATGCTTACCCAGTAGAGCTACCCAGGTGCCCCATAAGTAAGTCTTTAACATATTCACATAGAATGATTTGCAAGAGAAAGAAAGAAAGGAGGGAGGAAGGAAAATACAGGGTAGTCTGCAGTAGTCTGTACAAAAAAGGAGGAAAGGGAGGGAAGACAGAGAGATAGATAGATAGATACACATACATATATGCCTTTTTTTCACATATATAATTAATAACACTGGTGTTTCCAGGGAAGGGAACTGGGTGGATGGCAGAGAGGAGAGGAGGAAAACTTAAATTTCAAATCATGTATATGTAATGCCTGTTCAAAAGATAAATATTTTATTTAAAAAATTAATGCATTTAACTAGCAGTTCTATTTCTCCTTTCTAGGTAATTTAAACAAAATGAAAAGAATCTTCATACTCAGCTATAAAAGATTTACACTCACTCATAATAAAAAGGGATACTGGAGCAATTGGCTGGCTCAGTTGCTAAGAGTGTGATCCTTGATCTCAGGGTGTGAGCTCAAGTCCCATACTGAGTATAGAGATTACTTAAAAATAAAATCGTTAAAAAAGAAAAAAAGGGACACAGACTATCCCCTAGACATTAAAAAAAAAAGTTTTACAACCAATAATGAACGCAAAAAGCTTATAATTACAATAAAAACATATTTTTAATAATGCCATCACTCTCCAGAAGCAATATCAATAGCAGTTTCCCAAAAGCACAATGTCTAATCCCTACCCCAAAATTCCAAAATTGAATCACTGACCAGCTGGTGATTCAAGTAAAGATTTGAAAATAGTCCTGGTTCTATCAAGACCTAGGGTTCTCTGAAAGATGCTAGTTTCAGACAGCCGTCTCTCAGCAAGGGGGCTTTCTGGGCCCTTGTCTGTGGACACTTCACAACATTAGACCATGGTATTAATATGGCCGAGAGGCAGGCTCTTCGCCCGACGGTCACAACCTAGGTCCCCAGCAACCACAGCTCTCCCATAAATGGAAAACAACAAACAGGCCGCAGAATACCCAACCAGGCATGCATACCTGGTTCAGGGCCTTACACACTTCAGGTCAAAACAGGGTTAAGACCTCTCTCTTTTCCTATCCCCAGAATAGGGACCCTTCCCTCTCCAGTCTTCCCACAGGAGCACACTTAACTCAGGAATCATAACTGTCTCCTTGCTTGTCTGACTTCCCTCGTAAGTGGTAGAGCTCTTTGGAACAGGGCTGAGAGCCTCTCTCTCTGTCCTGTGGCAGAACAGTTAAATGTGTTTGAGTGAAGATTCTGATCGAGGCATACAGATTCTGCATTCTTTACTAATCACCCAGGATTTACCCTAGAACAGTCTCTTAATTAAATGGCAGCAGTTTTCACGAAGGCCCTGGTTTTCAGGTCCATCTCTCATGAACACCTACCTATATTGTCCCCGCATCCCCTCCATTCACCCTACCCCACCCCAAAGGAGGTCTACAAATCACGTAATTATAAGATGTTCTTTATCTTCCCCAGCTGTCATCCTTTCAGGATTCTGTAAAATCATTACTATACAATTAGGCTAAGTATTATTATTTTGTTCAAACAAATGTTCTTTGGCAATTTCAGAAACCTCCTCCAAATTCTAAAAGGCATGAGAGAATGGAAAGCTTTTCCCATCATGTTCACTTCAAAAATGCAGTCACAGGCCATAGGAAATCTCCTTGGCATGCTGTTCTCTACCAATAGGCAAACACAATCAGAATCAGGCTGAAATCCATACCCATGAGCCCAAATCAGCTTGCACAGAGGGCAACACGACACTGAGAGTCTTCTTCTTTTTTTTTTTAAGATTTTATTTTATTTATTTGACAGAGAGAGAGACAGTGAGAGAGAGAACACAAGCAGCAGGAGAGGGAGAGGGAGAAGCAGACTCCCCGTGGAGCAGGACTCTGGGATCTTGACCTGAGCCAAAGGCAGCCGCTTAACGACTAAGCAACCCAGGCGCCCGGGTATTTCTTTTTAAAGAACCACCTTCCTGCCCCCCAGCATGGGATCCCATGTCTGAACAGTGGTATACTAAATGACAAAAACACTTCCTGAATCAAATTTTGTGTGTACAGATACAGCTATATACTACCTCTGGTCTTATTTACAGAGAAGTTGGGTCCATCTTTGTGTACACAGATATATGGCTACAGATTCACATTCATACCAGTCCAACTTCTCCAGAGGTAGTGAAAGAAAACAGGCTGCATCGTTTCTTCCTTCTCTCCCCGGAATAAACCGTTATTCTGACTAAGGGAATTCAAGCTGTTGAATCTCTTCATTGGCTGACAATTTTCCTAAAAGCATGTCGATTACTGGATTTGCTCTGATCTCTCTGATGTTATGTTGCCTGTAACTAGAAAATAAAAGAATAAAATAATTCCTTTTTTTGTTTTCACTATTAATAACAAGGAACTGCTAAAATAAACAGTGGAAGAATAACCAGCATCTTATATGATGAAAGTGTTTATATAACAACACACTAAGAAATGCCTATTTCAGAGTCAAAACCCAGTGGAAAACAAAACATCAGAGGCCAATCTTCAAACCGAGTCTCCCCTTCAATGACATCTGGATGGTACATGACAAAATGGACTCCTGAGGGAGGTCTGAGCACTCAGGACAAATAATAGTAGACCCCACTGAACACTAAAGAGTGTGTTGGGAGGAAATCTAATAATACAGAGCCAAAGAGAAAGTTCAGATACCTCTTCACTAGTTAACTTTTGGAATTTTTAGGCAAAAGTAATTTTAAATGATAGTTAGTATTTTTGTTAGAAAAGTAATATACACTATTCCACAAACTTCAAATAACTTTTTAAACTAACAGCATTTGTCAAAAATGCAAATCAAAATGGATCAACAATCTAAATATAAAAGCTAAATCTATAAAACTAAATATATAAAAATTACCCCTAAAATGAGTATAATACCCAATATAAAGCTTACTGTAATCTTAAATTTAACAAGCTAAAAATTTTCCATTTATCCATGAAACAAACCTTGCCTACCCTCCTTCATCCTTACCACCTGCCCTCCCTGTTTTCTTCCCTTGAATCAGGATACGTGGATATTTTAAATGCACGTCCTTTTAAGTTATTTTCCCAAATGTGAGGATTGATATAGCATCTGTCTTTCGAATGCCTTTGGAATTTTGTGTGTGTGACATAAGATATTTGGGTAAACTTCAGTTACGTTGCATTTAAAACCTTGAACTTTACAATATACTGATTATTGATCTTTTAAGAATCTTCTGCAATTATCCAAACACAACCACAAACATCTATATTCAGCTTTATAATTCAATCAATAAAAGGTAAGGCCATCACTTGCATGGTACTACACTGGGGACTAGAGTGATGGGGATGCAGGGAGACAAGAGAGGGTTGGAATGGGGAAACAAAGAAATATAATATATATCTGACCCTGAAGGTCATCAAAATCTATTTTGAAAACAGGTACCACTTGGGCTGAGTGGGTTAAGCCTCTGCCTTCGGCTCAGGTCATGACCTCAGGGTCCTGGGATCCAGTCCCACATGGGCTTTCTGCTCAGCAGGGAGCCTGCTTCCTCCTCTCTCTCTGTCTGCCTCTCTGCCTACTTGTGATCTCTCTTTCCCTCTGTCAAAGAAAGAAAGAAAGAAAACAGATACTACTTAAAAGGAAGAAAGGGAACTCACATTTATTAAGTGTCTCTCATATGTCAAGCAGCAAAACTGTAACACAATACAAAATATCCACATATCCTGTTTCAAAGAAAGAAAACTGGGCGGGGGGGATGGGAGGTTGGAGGGTTAAGGATGAAGGAGGGTAAGGCAGTGAAAAATACCTAAACCAAAATATAAATGTAATTAAAATGTTTACATCAGTCTTCAACAAATGGTCTCCAAACAAATGGAACAACTGGATATCTACATGCAAACAATGAAGTTGGATTCCCTACCTCACACCATGTAAAAAAATTTAATTCAAATGAATCAACAACCTAAATGTAAGAGCTAAAACCATAAAACGTAAGAATAAAACATAGGAGTAAATCTTCATGACCTTGGATTGGTAATGGATTCTTAGCTATAACACCAAAAGCATAAGCAGCAAAAGAAACAAACAGATTACTGGACTTCATCAAAATTAAAAACTGTTGTGCATCAAAGAACATGGTCAAGAAAATGTGAAGACAATCCACAGAATGAATGGGAGAAAATACCTACACATCACATATCTGTTAAGAGTTTAATATCCAGAATATATAAGAACCCCTAAAACTAACTCAACAACAAAAAGACAAGCAATGCAATCTAATAATAAGCAAAGGACTTGAACAGATATTTACCCAAAAAAAGTAACACCTTAGTCATCACAGAAGAACAAATCAAAACCACAGTGAGATACTGTTTCACAACTATTAGAATGGTTATAACTTTAAAAATAAAATAACCGGGGACACCTGGGTGGCTTAGTGGGTTAAGCCTCTGCCTTCCACTCAGGTCATGATCCCAGGATCCTAGGATCGATCCCGCATCTGGCTCTCTGCTCAGCAGGGAGCCTGCTCCCCACCCCCACCGCCTCTCTGCCTACTTGTGATCTCTGCCTATCAAATAATAAATAAAATCTTTAAAAATAAAATAAAATAATGGAAAACAGCAAATGTTTGCAAAGATATGGAGAAACTGAAACCGTTGTACACTGTCACTGGGAGTGCAAATGGTACAGCCACCCTGGGAAAATTCAATGAGTCCTCAAAAAGCTAAACAATTACCACACGACCCAGTAATTCCAGTGCTAGGTATACACCCCAAAGAATTGAGAACAGAGACTCAAACAGAAATTTGTAAACCAATATATACTGCAGCATTATTCACGACAGTCAAAAAGTGGAAACCACCCAAGTTCTACCAAGAGATGAGAGGATAAACAAAATGTAGTATATACATACAATGAAATATTATTCACCAATTAAAAAAGAGTAACATTCTGATACATCCTACAACATGAATGACTCTTGAACACATTATGCTAAGTGAATAAATCATAGAAGGACAGATATATAATTCCTCTTAGTGAAATATCTAGAATAGGCAAATTTGTAGCAACTGAAAGTAGATTATAAATTACCAGGGACTGAGGGAGAGGGAGGAAGGGGATTTATGGCTTAATGGTTACAGGGCTTCTGTCTAGAAAAGATTTGGAAGCTGATGATGGTTGTACAACAGTGTGAATTTAAGTAATGCCCTGATATTCTTAAAAAACGGTTAAAATAGCCTATTTTATGTTATATGTTATATTATATTATGTTATGTTATATTTATGTTATATATATATATTATATATATCTCACAATAAAAAAATTGAAAAAAAAGATTTATATCATGTCTTCAGTAACCCGGACTGTCCAAGGGTAGATTTTAAATCAGGGATAATCTAACCTTCATTGAAACCCTAGTGGGAAGCTTGCTGCCCTACACCCCTCCTGACCTGTAAGGAGGTATTTCTAGATGCCACCAGAAGCTGGGAACAGACTTTCTCCCAAGACAGCCCACTGACCTTTCACAAACAAGGAATAACCTGTGCTGTAAAAACTGAAACAAATGGAAAGGAAGCTGAAGATTCTGAAAGCCAAACTCTGCAAGCTGTATGACTGTGGACAAATTATTCAACTTTTCAAAACCTCAGCTTCCTCTCATTCTAAAATGAAAATCGCATCTGCCTCTTGCTCTAAGAGTTGGCAAGAGCATACCTATAAAAAGTTGGGTGTTCAATCCATGGTGACCGTTGCCATTGTGACACTGGGTCTACCTACCACCTTGGGCCAACCAAAGGCTGAGCAGGACACGGTTTGTGTCTGGAGAGCTCTATGACTTCTCAGAACTGAAATAAAACACAGGCACCAGCACGAGAAGACTTCAGAGAAGGAGCTGTTTTTATGCAGTTCAACTACTCTTAGAAAGACTGGCTTATTGTTCCTAGAATGAACCAGGCTACTCTCTATCAGGAAGGGCACCGCTACACAATTCATTCCCTCTATACAAGAGGCCTCTGTTAGCATGTCTGAGCAACCCTTCCTAACTGAGTCGGCCTCTACCCACAGAAAAGACACACTCTGGGAAGAAACTGAGCAGAAAATGATAGGTAGTCCCGAGGCAGCTCTCAAACTCTGTGGCTTCAGAATCACTTGGGAAACCTGTTTAAAAAGCAGATCCCTCACCCCCACCACCAGACATTGTGATTACTGAATTATTTCAAGCAGGGCCCTTGAGCACAAAAAAACTCTTGGAATGTAGGAGATGCGAATGTAGTAAGATTACATTCTGATGCTGACAAATAGACTGTTCTGTCCCACAAAGCAAAGGCTGCATTTTCCTCCACATCTACCTGGAAATACAACAGCTTTACCAATGCAGAGCAAGAGTGAAAACCAAGGAGGTAAGATCACCTGTGTGTAATGCCCAATACAAACTGCACACAGCCAGGTCCTACAGAAATTCATCATTACTGCTTATCTTTCTTTTCTTTTCTTTTCTTTTCTTTTTTTTTTTTTTTTTTTTTTTTTTGACAGAGAGAGACACAGTGAGAGAGGGAACGCAACAGGGGAAGTGGGAGAGAGAGAAGCAGGCCTCCCGCTGAGCAGGGAGCTCAATGTGGGGCTCGATCCCAGGACCCTGGGTTCATGACCCAAGCCGAGGGCAGATGCTTAACGACTGAGCCACCCAGGTGCACTGCTTATTCTTTCTTAAAATAAATGAAAAATAAAAATAATGTGCCATTCCACATCTCTCACAGTAACAAAAAATACACTTAAAATATATTATCAGAAGTTGGTAAAATTTTTGTGGAATTGATACATTCTTAGGGGGCTGGGAAAATTATTAACTGATACAACTTTTTGGTCAGCAATCAGGCAATGTGTATCAAAGATCACCCAATACTCACTTCTTTGAATGTACCCTAAAGAAACAACACAAAAGATGCCAACTCTACTCAAAAAGATAGTCACTGTTGTAGTCTATGTAATTAAAAAAAAAAAAGAAAAGTGGCATCTGGTGGCTGTTGGAAGAGCATGAGACTTAATCTTGTGGTCATGAGTTTGAGCCCCCATCAGGTGTAGAGATTACTTAAATAAGTAAGTAAACTTTAAAAAAAAAAAAGATACTTATGTCAAGGACCCCAGTTTCCCAAAATCTGTCATATCATCTCAAATGACAAAGCTATTAAAAAACTTAAATGATGAGTGATATGTCATTACAAGGAAAGCAGTCACACAACATGCAAGACCTAATATTACGGGCGCCTGGGTGGCTCAGTGGGTTGAGCCTCTCTGCCTTTGGCTCAGGTCTCACTCAGATCTCAGGGTCCTGGGATCAAGCCCCTCTGCGGGCTCTTTGCTCAGTAGGGAACCTGCTTCCCCGCCCCTCTACTTGTGATCTCTGTCAAATAAATAAATAATATCTTTTTTAAAAAAGACCTAATATGAATTACTACAAAGTACAAATATATGGATAGCTTCAAAGGTGATACATTAAGAAATAATAGCTTGTGTTAGGAGAATCTGATGTTACTTTTCCCCCTCTGGTCTCTCAAGTTTCTATTATGTTATTATAATAAATTTAACTGATTCTGCTTGGAAAGGTAACTGGAAAACACTTACAAAGACAGGTGGAAAGTGGATTCAGCTATCCTGAACAAACATAAACTCACCAAAATGTGCCATGGTAACAGACAGTCCCACGGACATTTTTTTATTTTTTTCAATCTTCTAAGATACATGTAATATTATATTTGAATTTTAAAAGCAAGTAGAAACACACTAAAAGACAGGAGGCAGCTATTCACATGGCAAAAAGATCAGAAGATTTCATGAACTGTAACTTCAATAATCCAACAAAATTATGTAACTAAGAGCCAGTGACAGGAAAAGAACATTTAAGTTGAGAAATTGAAGGCCTGGCTCTCTTAGCGCTATCTCAGACTGAGCCTCAACCTGCAGATCTTAGTTTCTCATTTGTAAATTTGTAGGATCATGATGTTATCTTCCCCATCTACCTCAAAGGACTTTTAGGAGAGGAGCAAAGATGATTATGAACGTAAAAGTGCTTTGAAAATTGGGTGTTTTTTCCCTTAAATCTAGCTATTATTTATTATTAAGAAGATACTCACATATGTGTAGCTACCAAAAAGAGGAACAGTTGTTTAGAAGGGTACATTTCAAACTGATAAGTGGATATGCCTCCCAGGGGGCCTGAGATCTGGGGCCAAACCCTTACCTTTATCTGCATTGTTTCAATATTTTTTTTCTTTTAAGATTTAATTTATTTAGGGGCGCCTGGGTGGCTCAGTGGGTTAAGCCGCTGCCTTCGGCTCGGGTCATGGTCTCAGAGTCCTGGGATCGAGCCCCGCATCGGGCTCTCTGCTCGGCGGGAAGCCTGCTTCCTCCTCTCTCTCTGCCTGCCCCTCCGCCTGCTTGTGATCTCTCTCTGTCAAATAAATAAATAAAATCTTAAAAAAAAAAAAAAGATTTAATTTATTTATTTGATCGAGAGACAGAGAGAGCCAGAGAGCACAAGCTGGGGAGAATAGCAGAGGGAGAGGGAGAAGCAGGCTCCCCGCTGAGCAGGGAGCCTGATGTGGGGCTCCAGCCCAGGCCCCTAGGATCATGACCTAAGCTGAAGGCAGATGCTTAATCTTCTGAGCCACCCAGGCTCCCCTGCACTGTTTCAGTCTTTCAGGAGAATCTATTCATATGTTACTTGGTAAATTTTTAATTTGTAAAAGCAAATGCAATCACTAACAAAATTAACACAGAGTGTTAATTTTGGGTTTTGAGGTTTTTTTTAAGAACCACCTGGGGGTTGTTCAACTGTGGCTGTCCAGGTCTCACAGACTTAATTGACCAAAATCTCTGAGTGGACAGGAATAAATAAGTTCAGACCATTTGTATTTTAACAAATTCAAGTGACTCTATGACTTGATTATTGCTTCTTATGCTATATTATCATTAATTCTCTAATACAATAATATTCTTATACTCTAATTTTCTAATACTAACTCCTACACAAAGACTTAGAGGAATACCATGTATATCCACTTACTATATGCCAGTCACTACTCTGAGCACTTGACATATACTATCTCACTTAATCCTTACAACCCTATAAGTACTGTTAATACTGCCCTCCCTTCGCCCTTGTTTTACAGATGAAATTATTAAAATACAAAGAAATTATTTAATAGGCCCATGGTCCAAAGTCACAGGGCTAGTAAGTGGCAGAGCCAGAATGTACAACAAAGTTTGAAAACCATTGATACAGTTTCTTAACTTAAGACAACAGCTGTATACTCTGGTCAGATCACCTCAAATTCTGTTTCTTTTCAGACACTGCATTTGCCTAAAGAAAGCAGCGCAGTAAAATCTGATTTCCCCATGACGGAAGGGGACACCTGGCTGGCTTAGTCTGAAGAGCATGGGACTCTTCACCTAGGGGTTGTAAATTTGAGCCCCATTTTGGGTATAGGGATTACTTTAAAAAATTAAAATCTTGGGGCGCCTGGGTGGCTCAGTGGGTTAAGCTGCTGCCTTCAGCTCGGGTCATGATCTCAGGGTCCTGGGATCAAGTCCCGCATCGGGATCTCTGCTCAGCAGAGAGCCTGCTTCCCTCTCTCTCTCTCTCTGTCTACTTGTGATCTCTCTCTGACAAGTAAATAAATAAAATCTTAAAAAAAAAAAAAAATTAAAATCTTGGGGTGACTAGGTGGCGCAGTCAGTTAAGCATCTGACTCTTGGTTTCAGCTTAGGTCTTGATCTCAGCGCTGTGAGATCGAGCCCCACAGACTTTGCACTCAGCACCGAACTGGCTTGAGAGTCTCTCTCCCTCTCCCTCTGCCCCTCTCCCCTGCAAATCTGAGCTTAGGAGCCGCTCACTCTCTAAAAAAATAAAATAAAATCTTTAAAAAAAATTTTATAAAAACCACGAGGCGACAAAGGATCTAGGGCTGTTTACATACTTCCAGCGTAACTGGCATCACTTTGTAATATTCTGTTCCTCTATTAGACTGTGAGCCCTGGACCATGTAGTCTTTTCAGCTGTACCCTCATAATACCTGGTAGCTAACTAAGAAAGAGTTTAATAAATTAATTCATCAATAAATCTACAGACAGCCTGATGACTGTCCTAGGAAATGAAAGGCTATTATGTGGAGAAGAAACAGACTTCATGTTGCTTCAGGGGGTACAACCAAGAACACCCAACAGGAGAGTGGCAGATTTTGGTACACTCTAAACTAGCTTTCTAGCAACCAAGACCTGTCCAGTAACAGAGAAGCACATCTGCAATGTAAGGTTGATGATCAGAACAGAGTAGACAAAAGGTAGGACAGTGGTTGGTCTATGAAGCCTCTAAGAGTTCTTTCAAAGCTCAAAGTATTCTAAGTTACAATACATTTATTCATTCTTTCACATTTCATACATTTAAAGTGACTAGTTACACAAGTCCCTAGTTACACTCTGTAGTAAGCACAGAGGATATCACAGTGTCGTACAAACTCCCAATGCCCTCGAGGATGTAAAGAATACAAGCACAGGCATCAGTCTCCCAGGGAGGAAGGTAATGGATACAAAAGGAATCAGCAAGGAATGAGATTTCCAGGCAGGAAACAGGAGGGAAGTCAACACAGGCATTCTGAAAGAAAGTCCGTGTTCGAGCACATGTGAGCCACATCTTTAGGGATCCATGGGGGGAGATGGACTGGCGCTGCCATAACGATCTGGAGAAGAAAAGCCTGCAGTATAGCAGTACGATCTGAGCATAAAGGAAGCAGGCAAGCCCTGGAGCGCTGAAGACCCAGCAGAAATAACCACTAAACTCCAGGGCTTTTAAAAAAAGAAGGCCTTTGGAGGTCATTCAGGCAAACACACTCACACATTATGGACACTGTCCTGCTTGCACTGGGAAGAAAGGTTTGGTTTACCTTCTCAAATTACATTTTACACACCAAAAACTCTATCATCAATGACTCCTCCCTTGCTTAGTTCTTTTTCTTTTTTTTTTTTAAGACTAATAAATCCTTCTCTTATTTTCAAAGAAACCTTTTCGATGATTCTGTTTTGCTTGCAGTTTTCAAAACTGGCAGTTTTAATAACTCAGCTCTTAGCCTAACATTATAATCCCTTAAGTGCTTATACCACTTATCAATAGTACTAAATTAAAAATAGTATAATCTACGAACGATTTTATAAATAGAAGATTGTTAAGAAACGGACTCTCAGAAACAAATTTAAGTCTCAGATCCAAGAAACTATCTCTCACTCAACTTATAAACTGTGAGACTGAGCCACCCAAGAAAATAGAATTAACTACTGAAGAAAAAAAAAAAAATCTAAACCCAAAACCAATGAACAAAACGTAATACACATGAACAATAAACTTAATGTTCTTTGGCCGATCATTTCTCAGTGTCCCTGTCAAACTATTTTAAGTATCTGAAATCTTGCTCTATAAAAAGTAAGTTCCCATCATCCAAACTACACTTAAGAGATTCTATCGCAGTGGTTACTGAAGCATAAACACCAACCTTCAGTTTTTTCCTTTAGTACAAAAAAATGCTTACCTCTTTTAGATAGAAGTTGAGTCTGTGGCCCAAATCCTGAGATACGGGTTTTCAGTTCCAACACTAATTTAAGGTGTAAGGTTAGCGAAGGCCTTTCCTGTATTTACCACTCAGCTTAGACTGTAACATGGAGATACAATATTTGACACCCCCACCACCAACGGTCACTTCAAAGGATTTCTAACTTTGGTTAACTTTAGCTGGGAGAATATAAAGCTAGGGCTGAAAACTCAGCTAAAAAAAAAAAAAAAAAACTTTAAAAATCAGAAATAGTGCTGCTCCATGTTAGCTTACAAACTATGAATTACAGAAACAGATCTGAGTAACAATGGGTAAGAATGGTGCAGTTACACGACTTTACCAAAACGAATAAGCAAACAGCTCACAAAAATTTAAATCTTTCTTAGCAAATGGAGAAGATAAATAATATTCACTAACTCTGGGACATTGTGGTTTTGTTTTTATCTATAAGGTCTCTGCATCAATGTTACTATTCTCCCACTCCCTTTATGAGCAAAAGGAGCCCACTGTCCAGGATCCCTCATACCCAGAGCTCAGTAAATATCACAAATAATAATAGTAATAAAAGCAACAATCTTTAAAGCTAGAATTTATACTGTGACACCAGAATAGGGTGCAAGGCACATGGCAGCATGAAACTATTTCTCCCTTCTGACTCTTCTGCATCACTGCCTCCCAAAGGACTACAGAATCCAAAGCTCTCACTGCCACATCTACAAATTAAAGAACTCACAGGTTCTACAAACGGTCAGTATTGAGTGAACCAACACTAAAACAAAAAAATTCACCCGTATGCAACAAAACATGCTTCAAAGGACTTCACCTAGTTTTTTTTTTTTTAATCTGAGAAATAAACACAACTATTTTATATATAACATTATGTAATAAGTTAGACTCTGGAAAACCCCATACTCATCCGAGCGGCTCGGAAAATGGAAAGCAAAATTCGATTAGCTCCATTGTACCCAACCAGGCTAACGTGCAAGATCACAC
This sequence comes from Lutra lutra, assembly GCF_902655055.1. Lineage (NCBI taxonomy): Eukaryota > Metazoa > Chordata > Mammalia > Carnivora > Mustelidae > Lutra > Lutra lutra. Next base: position 106,759,068 of record NC_062280.1, read on the forward strand.
ACTCATCTTCGTCAGAGCGGCTCTGCCAATACCAAAGAACAACAAAGGCAAGTTGAGGAGGTTGCACAAGGCGTAACTCAGCACTTGTCCGCTTTCCCGGCTTCGGAAATCAGCTCTCTGCGGGCCTCAGGGACCAAGGGACCCTCTGCAACCCGCCCGGCCCCCAGCTCAGCTAGGCGCCGCTCGCTCAGCTTTTGTCTGGCCCGGCTGGGAGCCCCGGCCGCCCGCCTCCCCGGCACCCCTTCCCTCTGGATCTTTCTCCACACCCATCACTCGCCGATGACTAGTTGTTGTGGGTTTCTCTCCCTCGCCCCCTCCCCTCGCAATCCCCGGCTCTTTTCAAACACGACTGGGCTGTTCACTGGCTTCTCCCACCCTGCCGGGAAGACACGGGTCAGGAAGGGGGCCTGGGGTGGGGTCTGGGAAAGGAAAAGAGAGAGGGGCACACAAAGCCGAGCTGACCCCACAACCGCCCCCTCCTCCCTCTGCAAAGCAGCCTGGGATTAGGGACCTACCGGTAGGATAAACAACCATCCCATCCCGCTCCCCGCCCCGCTCCCCCCTAGGGCCGCCCCCTCCCCCCAAAGTGCACCCAAGAGCCGATGACAGCGCTGGACATCGCCCCCACCCAGACTCAGCGTCCGCCCCGGCAGGCGAGGGGGCAAAGGCCTCGGAGGGCTGGGTCTGAATCTCCTCGCCCTAATCGGGTACTTACAGTCGTATTATTCGCTACTGTTGCCGCTGCGGACCGGAGAGCCGCCGCCTTCTCCTCCACCCCAATGAGGTTAAGCTCTCGGTGCGGGGATTAAAAAAAAAAAAAAAAAAAAAAAAAAAAAAAAAATAGAAGCCGAGGGCGCCTGCGCAGTGCGGACTCCCTTTTACCGCCACGGACCAGGCTCGACCATAGAGAGTGCAAACAGAGACCAGAGAGGCGGCTGCTCTCTATGGTAACGCCCGCGCAGGCGCCGGCCTGGCTGTGCTAGGTTTAGGGAGCTACAGATCCCCTGAGCTTTTCCCCCTTCCAAGAACGTTAATTGACCCCGATGGGGACCCGTAGGGTAAAAATTCTTTAAGGGAAGGGTGGCCCAGGTGCTGTCGGGGGTCCCTGGGTAGTTGCGACAAAACTCAGGCCAAAACACGAGGGTCGGATGTAAGGGGCCGCGGCTACAGAGCACCACGATGCAGGGAGTGAAATGAATAGAGCTGAGGGGGAGTCAGGAAAGCCTGGATAAAAGTCGTCCGGCCGGGACTTCCTGTGGTCGAGGTCTAATATCTGAGGGAAACGGACTTTTACTTCTGGGTTACGCACATCCCGCCCCCACCATCGGGCAACTAGGATGAAGGAAATTGTACCCTGCGACTTTCCGTACCGGGGCTTGCATCCGTTCTCTCTTCCCTTCTCAATTAGGCGCCGACACTTGAGCCGGAAGCACAACCTTTTTAACGGTTCTTGGCTCTTCTTGGAGGGCGGTCGGCCCGTGGTGGCTTCGGAGACTCTTGAGACGGCCAGCCACAACCCCTTTCTTTCTTACTTGAGCGCCTCTACAAATAACGCTGCTTTGGTCTTCCCTCTCGCATTACTTTCGGATGCGTGAGAACGTGTTTCGGAGGGTAGAAAGCTGTGCAAATTATCGGGCTGCTTTTAAGGATCCCCAAGGAACCGCAATTTTTCCGCGTCAAACCCCTATGTTCGCAGGTAATTTGACACCGAGAGCTTTTGTGTGAAATTACACACTGCGTCGACGAAATCGCTCCTTGGGAGTGTGAGTTGCCTTCTCTCCATCTCGATGCCCAACGCGTTGAGTTTTCACTGTGAGCTCTTGAATGCCGAGGTCGGTGGCGGTGGAGTGTGTTTGTGTGAGAAGGGTGCGGGAGGGTGGTGAGATAAACGCCCCTGTTACTCAGCTTAGATGTTACGGCTGGAGAGACGCACGTAAAGCAGTAAAGCCCTGTGTTCGCTCCTCTCTGCGGTGCAGGAAAGGGAAAGGACTCTGGTCTGGAGGTGCAGGCATGTCATGGAGGGTGTGACTTCTAGTTCGATCTAGGAAAAGTAACCTGTCTTCGGGGCGAAAGCACAGACAACCTTTTGAAAATGGTTGGGTGGTGATGAAAGCATTCCAGGGAAGAAGCTCCTTGGGGCAAAGACTATAAAGAAAGTGTTTCGCTGGGAGTACAATGTAGAGAGCAGTAAATTAAAAAGCGTGGGGGTAGGGGGGATACAGGGGAAGAGTGGGAAAAAAGGTTTGAAAAATAAGGTGGTGAATTTTTTTTAAACTTTAAATTATGGTGACATACACATAACACAAAATCTACCGTTTTATCCACTCTTAACTACACAGGCCAGTAAAGTTAAGTACATTCACATTGCTGTGAATCCCCATCTCCAGAACTTTTTCACCTTTTTTTGTTTTTAGATTTTATTTATTCATTTGTCAGAGAAAGAGAGAGAGGTGAGCACAAGCAGGGGGAGCTGCAGGCAGAAGCAGGCTTCCCTCTGGGCAGGGAATCCAATGGTGGGGCTCAATCCCAGGACCTTGGGGCCACAACCCTAGCGGAAAGCAGCCACTTAACCGAGTCACCCAGGTATCCCCTCTTTTCATCTTATAAAACTGCAGTTCTGTACCTAATAAACAACTCCTCATTCCTCACTCCACCAAGTCCTGGCAACCACCATTCTACTTAAGTCTCTAAATTTGACAACTCAGATGTAAGTGGAATCATATAGTGTTTGTCTTTCCGTGGTCTGCTTATCTCACTCAGCATAAGATCCTGGTGGTTCTTCAGTGTTGTAACATGTGTCAGAATTTCCTTCGTTTTTAAGGCTGAATCATATTCTATTGTGTTTATATACCAGAGTTGATACTTGGGTTAATTACACCTTTTGATTGTGGTGAGTAATGCTGCTGTGAACAAGGGTAAACACACACCTGTGAGACTGCTTTCAATAGGATGGGGAAGACTTAGAGACCAAAAGAAAGCCAAATTGTTTCAGGTCCTGGACTGGGGATAGTAATATGGTAAAAGCACTGTTTTAGGACGCGACCCTGGCGGTTCAATACATACATAGAAGTTCAATACATACTCCATTGGAGGCTTTAAGATATCCCTAGCATTGTACTATCGTTTTATGTAGAGTATTGATGTATCATTGAATCCAGCAAAATAAATATGAGCCAATTGTTATTCACCACATTTACCAGTGAGAAAATCAAGGTTCTGGTTTACAGATGGGCTGCAGGGAAACTCACCAACCATACACACGCACACAAATGATTAGGAAACAAAACTCCCATGGGAGCTGGACATCCACGGGCACTGACTACTCATTTGGACAAGGATATTGAAAGAAAACAATTCAGATGTTAAGAGTGAGTCTTCAGGGGCGCCTGGGTGGTTCAGTGAATTAAGCATCTGTCTTCGGCTCAGGTATGATCCCCTGGTGCTGGAATCAAGCCCCCCATGTCAGGCTCCCTGCCCAGCAGGTGTCTGCTTCTCCTTCTCCTGCCCCTCTGCCTCCCCTGCTTGTGCTCTCTCCCTCTCTCTTGCTTGTGCACTCTCTCTCAAATAAGTAAATTAAATCTTTAAAAAAAAAAAAATGAGTCTTGACAGGAGAAGGAATATGCTGACATCAAGAACTTTCACAAATTACTAGTATTATAAGGGCTTAGCACAGCAAAACTACACTACATGGTCTAAGGTCCCTAAAAGAAACTCTGAGGTTTGATTGCAGGTATGTTTATTGCCCTTAAAAAATATAAAATGCCAGGGGTACCTGGGTGGCTCAGTTGGTTAAGTGTGTGCCTTTGGCTCAGGTCACCGTTCCAGGTTCCTGGGCTTGAGCCCCAAGTCAGGCTCCCTGCTCAGCAGGGCATCTGTATCTCCCTCTGCCCTTCCCCAGCTCATGCTCTCTCTGTCTTTCTCTCTCTCTCTCTTTTTCTCTCTCAAATATATAAAATCTTAAAAGTTTTAAAATCTTAAGATTTTATTTTAAAATCTTAAAATGCCAGGTAAGTATATCTTTGTACGTACTAGAGAAATTAATAAGACACATCATTTCCTACTCAGCATTTCATCTTTCATCTTACATTCTCAGAAACCCTATGGGATCATTCAAAGCAATGATCCATTTGGCAGGGGAGGAAATAAATGGCCAGAAAGGAAAACTTATTTGCCCAATGTCACATGGCTTATTGGTACCAAGACAGCCGTTGAAATCTGACCCTCTAGAATTCCTCGTCTCTGCATTGGTCTCCTTTACAAAGATGGATATCATAGTCTTGATTGAGTGGACAGTGTTTCTATTCAGTCAGCCTCATCTTCCTCAGGGATACATGCTCAAATGCTTATGAAGCTAGCACCAAACATGAAGCAGAGATTATAAGTGCATTTTAAGTAGTGTTCACATGCTTAGAAATACTGTGCACCAATTATGTGCCAAACACTTAGCAAAGCGGGGGTGGGGGGAGGAATCCATGTTCTCGTAGGAAATAGAAAATAAAATAGCAAATGAAGGATAAACTGTGTCAGGTAGGATAAGTGTTATGGGGGGAAAATGAAGCGGTAAGGGAGAAAAAAGGAGTGCTGAGGATAGGGAAAGAGGTTTCTTTTTAAACAGGACAGGTGAGGGTGGGGGCCCACTGAGAAACATACTTTGAGTACAGATCTGATGGAGGTGAGGGAGCAAGAAATGCCCATCTTGAGAGAAGAACATTCCATGTAGAAAGAATGGCAAGTGCAGAAGTCATTGTGAGGGAAGAAGACGTCTACTACATTCTAAGCACAGAAAGGAGGCCAGAGCGACAGAAGCAGAGTGTGGCAGGCAAAAAGTAGGAAATGAGGTCAAAGGTAACAGGATGCCAAATTGTGTGGGGATTTACAGGGCATTGTACGAATTTTGGCTTTTACTGAGAGGGGAAGCCATTGGAAGGTTCTGAGCAGAGAGGTAAAATGATTTTACTTCTATTTTTAAAGAACCACTATAGCTTCTGTTTTTGAGAGTAAGGGAGTTTTGAGAATAGATTGTAAGGGAGCAAGAGGGACGATTAGGAGGCTATTGCAGTTCTGCAAGTGAGACCATGGGGGCTTGGGGAAAGTGCAAGCAGTGGAATGGTAAGGTGTCTGGATATATTCAGCCAAGACGGCACATAGGATTTGATAAATTGGTTGATACAGGGTGTAAGCAAAAGGGGAGTTAAGGGGACTCCCCAGTATTTTTTGACTGAGCAGTTTAAAGAATGGAGCTGCCGTTTACTGAAATGGCAAGGACTGGGAGGAGCAGGATGGGAATGGGAAGCAATAAGAAATTCAGTTTTGGAGATGTTGAGTTTAGAATATCTTTTAAGGGGCACCTGGGTCGCTTAGTTGGTTAAGTGTCCAACTCTTGAGCTCAGCTCAGGTCTTGATGTCAGGGCCATGAGTTTAAGCCCCATATTGGACTCCACACTGGGTATGGAGCCTACTTCAAACAAACAAACAAACAAACAATAAAATACCTATTAAATTAGCACATGGGACTATCAAGACTGTTAGATATTGAATCTGGAGTTCAGAAGAAAGGTCTAGGCTGAATATGTAAATGTGGGAGACACAAGCACCTAGTATTAAAAGCCGTCACATGATCTAGATATTAAGTGTAGACAAAAATTTGAGAAAATTATCTAAAGACTGAGCCCTGAAGTACTCTAGCATTTAAGGACTGGGGTGGTAATGAAGCCAGCAAAGGAGACAGAAAGGTCAGCCACTGAAAAAAAGGGAAATCAGGAAAGGAAACAAGGAAGAGCAACCAAGTCAATTGCTAATGGGCTATAATTAACTGTTGGCCATAGCAGTGGAGGGGTAAGGATGGAAGCCTGATTGGAATGGGTCCAAAAGAGAGTGGTAGGAACAGAATTGGAAAGGAGGAGGATAGATAATTGGGCGGGGAGATAGGGGAGGGAAGAAAAGTGGAGCGATATTTCAAGGGATAGGTAGGGTCAAGAGAATAATTTTTAAAATTATTTCATCCACAAATATTTTAGTATTTCTGAAAGATAAGATTCTCGGGGCGCCTGGGTGGCTCAGTCATTAAGTGTCTGCCTTTGGCTCAGGTCATGATCCTAGGGTCCTGGGATCAAGCCCTGCATTGGGCTCCCTGCTTAGCAGGAAGCCTGCTTCTCCCTCTCCCACCCCCCTTGCTTGTGTTCCCTCTCTCGCTGTGTCTATCTCTGTCAAATAAGTAAATAAAATCTTTAAAAAAAAAAAAATAAGATTCTCCCTTAAATGAATATAACTCAATACCACCATCATACCTAAGAAATTAATACCTAGTATCATGGTCTAACCCAGTCAATCTTCAGATTTCCCTGATTGTCTCATAATTTTTTGGCTACCAGGTTTACAGAGAGATAATTCATATACTATACCGTTCATCCATTTAAAGTTTGTAATTCAACAGTCTAGTATATTCAAAGAGCTGTACAATCATCACTACAATCCATTTTGTTTTAAAGATTTAAAGAGACACAGCATCAGCAGGAAGGGCAGAGGGAGAGGGAGAGAATCTGAAGCCAACTCCACTCTGAGTAGGGAGTGGACACAGGGCTCGATCTCACAACCCTGAGATGAGGACCTGCGCCAAAACCAAGAGTTGGATGCTTAACAGACTGTGCCACACAGGCGCCCCTACAAACCATTTGGAAAAGCCTCATCAGCCCAAAAAAGAAACCCTGTACTTATCAGTAGTCACTACCCATTTTTCCCCAGTCCACCAGCCCAAGGCAACCACTAATTTATTTTTTTGTCGCTGTGGATTTTCCTGTCCCAAACATTTCATATACATAGAATCCTACGATATATGACCAGCTTCCTTCACTTAGCATGTTTTCAAGTTTCTTCTATATTGTAGCATGTGACAGTACTTCATTCTGTTTTATTGTTGAATAAAACTAAATGGAGGCGCCTGGTTGGGCTCAGTCAGTTAAGTGCCTTCAGCTCAGGTCACAGTCCTGGGAATCCTGGGATGGGGGTACCTGGTTGGCTCAGTTGGTTAAGTGTCTGCCTTCAGCTCAGGTCATGATCCCAAGGTTCTGGGATTGAGCTCTGCAATCAGTTGAGCCTGCTTCTCCCTCTCCTCTCTGTTCATGCTCTCTCTTGCTATCTCTGTCTCTCTCTCAAATTTAAAAAAAAAAAAAAATCTCATTTATATGTAAATATACCACACTTTGTTTATCCTAGTTGATGGACATTGGGTTGTTCCAAACTACTTCATGGCTGTTATGGATAATGCTACAATGGACATCTGTTACAAAACTTCATGTGAACATATGTTTTCAGTTTTCTTGATTATATAATTAGGTTTGGAGTTGCTGGGTCATATAATAACTGTATGTTTAACCTTTTTAGGAATGGCCAGACTCTTTTCCCTTGTGAAGATGTAAACATTTTACATTCCTACCAACAGATTATGAGGGTTCTAGTGGAGATATCCTCACCAACACTTGTTATTATGTCTTTTTTATTATACTAGTCCTGTTGGGTATATAGTGATATTTCATTGTGGCTTTGATTTGCACTTCCCTGATGACTAATGACGTCAAGCATCTTTTTGGTGCATATTGGCCATCTCGTATATCTCATCTGAGAAATGTCTATTCCAATGCTTTGCCCACTTTTTAAATTGTATTGTTCTTTCTGTTATTGAGCTGTAAAGGTTCTTTATATATTCTAGATTTAAGTCCCTCAGCAGATAGATGATTTGCAAATATTTTCTCATATCCCATGAGTTGTCTTTTCACTTTCTTGGATGATACTCTCCAAAGCACAAAAGTTTGCCATTTTAGTGTCCAGTTTATCTTCTTTTTCATTTGTTTCTGTGTGTTCGGTATCTTATCTGAGAAACCATTGTGTAATCCTGTGTTTTCTTAGAGTCTTATACTTTTGGTTCCTACATTTAGGTCTTTGGTCCGTTTTAAGTTAATTTTTATATATGGTCTGAGGTAGGGGCCCAGCTTCATTCTTTTACAGATAGCTTTCTAATTGTCTCACCACGATTTGTTGGAAAGCCCATTCTTTCTCCATTGCATTGTCCTGGCACCCTTGTCCAAAACCAGTTGACTATAATAATGTATGGGTTTATTTTTGGACTCTAAATCTATTCAATGTATGTGTGTCTTTTTATGCCAATGCACACTGTTTCAATTACTATAACTTTGTAGTTTGTGAAATTGGGCAATGTGAGTCCTTCAACTTTGTTTTTCTTTTCCAGTTGTTTTGGCTATTTGGGATTCCTTGAATTTCCATATAAATTTTCCAGTCAGTTTGTCCATTTCTGGGGGGAAAAATGCAGTTGTGATTTTGATGGGAATTTACTGAATCTGAAAATAAATTTGAAGACTATTGCCTTTTTTGGGGATTTTTGGATGTTTTTTTTTTTTAAGATTTTATTTATTTTTTTGACAGAGAGAGAGAGAGATGGTGTAAACAAGAACACAAGCAGGGGGAGTGGGAAAGGGAGAAGCAGGCTTCCTGCTGAGGCAGGGAGCCCGATGTGGGCTGGATCCCAGGACTCTAGGATCATGACCTGAGCCAGAGGCAGACGCCTAATGTCTGACCCACCCAGGCGCCACCCGACTGTTGTTGTTTTAATAATAATAAGTCTTTTGATTCGTGGTCATGGAATGTCATTCCATTCATTTAAATCATGTTAGCTGCTTACAATGTTTTGTAGTTTTCCTAGTGTAAGTTCTGCACTTCATATATTAAATCTATTCTTAAATATTTTCTTTCTGATGCTATTGTAAATGGAATGGTTTTTTTTCATTTTCAGATTACTCATTTCAAGTGTATAGAAAAACAGTTTTTGCATATTGACCTTGTATCCTGCAAACTTGCCACACTCATTATTTTTTTAGTGGATTCCTGAGCATTTTCTAGATACAAAATCATGTCATTTACAAAGAGAGATTGTTTTTGCTTCTTCCTTTCCAGTCTGTATCTCTCTCGTTAGATTTTCTTGACTGATTTTTTTCCAGCTAGAACCTCTAGTACAATGTTGAATTGAAATGGTGAGAGTGGACATGCTTGTCTTGTTCCTTAAGCATTCAAGTCATTTGCCATTAAATGGCTGTGGAGTTTTTATATATGGCCTTTATCAGATTGAGAATATTTTCCTTTGGTCCTAGTTTGTTGACTATTTTCTCATCATTAAAGGCTTTGGATTTTGCCAAATCTGTTTTCTTTGTCTGTTTTGATGATAATGTGACTTGTCCTTTATTAATGTGTATTACACATTAACTGGTTTTCAGATATCAAACCAACTTTCTTTCTGGGATAAATCCCACTTGTTAGTAGTGTTATAGTCCTTTTTATGTGTTGCTGAATTTTTATTTGTTTCTGTATTGTTGGAAGACCTTTGCATCTATATTCATAAGGGATATTAGTCTCTAATTTTCTAGTGATAGCTTTGTTTTTGGTATCAGAGTAATAGGGCCACACAGAATGAGTTGGGAAAATGCCCTCCTCTTCTGTTTTTGTTCTTTTTGTGTGTGTGTGTGTGGTTTTTTGGAAGAGTTTATGAAGTATTGACATTTATTGTTTTTTTAAATGTTTTATATAATTCACCAGTGAGGGATACCTGAGTGGCTCAGTCGGTTGACTGCCTTCGGCTCAGGTCATGATTTCAGGGTCCTGGGATCAACTCCCGCATAGGGCTCCTTGCTTGGCAGGGAATCTGCTTCTCCCTCTGCCTGCTCTGCCTGCAGCTGTCCCTGCCTGTGCTCTCTCTCTCTCTCTCTTTCTCTCTCTCCCTCTCCGACAAATAAATAAATAAATAAAACTTAAAAAAAAAAATTCACCAGTGAAGCCATCAGGGCCCTGGCTTTTCTTCGTGAGTAGTTTTGTTTTATTTTGCTTTTTTTGTTCTTTTATTGCTAATATCTTGTTATAGATCTGTCCAGATTTCCTGTTTTTTCTTGAATCAGTTTCAGTACTTTGTGTGTTTCTAGAAATGTATCCATTTCATCTAAGTTATCTACTTTGTTGGCATTCAGTTGTTCATACTGTTCTCTTTTGATCCTTTTTATTTCTGTAAGCTTGGTATTAATGCACCTGTCATTTGACTTTTTCTTTTAAAGTTTTATTTATTTGACAGACAGAGATCACAAGTAGGCGGAGAGGCAGGTGTGGTTGGTGGGGGGAGCAGGCTTCCTGCTGATCAGAGAGCCCGATGCGGGGCTCGATCCTAGGATCCTGGGATCATGACCTGAGTCGAAGGCAGAGGCTTTAACCCACTGAGCCACCCAGGCGCCCCTGTCATTTGACTTTTTTTATTACAGTTTATGCAAATCAGGATCCAAATGCCAATTCATTGCATTTTAGTTATTTATTTGTCTCTTAGGTCTCTTTAGATTCCCCCCCCATCTCTTTTTCCTTGATATTTATTAATTGCAGATATCTAATTATTTATTATTTACTCTCTATATTTCCTACATTCTAGATGTTTCTGATTATATTCCTGGGAGTCTCTAATATATTCTTCTACCCCCTAGATGCCTGATAATACTGTATGGTGTATTCTGATTCAGGTTTGGGTTTTTTAGCAGAACTACTCCATACATCCATCAGGAGGCACATAACTTCTAATTTTCTGTTTGTGAAGTTAGCAATAATTAGTGACCATTGCCTAAGTTTGTTGTTACAGTGGAATAGTTCAATTGAAGGCAGAGTAAATAAAGCAGAGTAAGTGGGAGTACCCATCAATCCAGAGTATGTGGGACCCTAGCTAAACATCTTTACCAAGTTATCTTTCCTCTTTGGGCCTCAGTGTTCTTATCTACAGAATGGGGGCACAACCTGTAAAGGACCAAACACTGAAGTAGTGAACTTAATCTCTAGCAGATATAATATGGGTGCATTAAAAGGATCCATCACAGGCACCTCGGTGGCACAGTTGGTTAAGCGTCCTGCTCTTGAGTTTTAGCTCAGCTCATGATATCAGGGTTGTGGGATTGAGCCCTGTGTCAGGCACCATGCTCAAGTGGGGAGTCTGCTAGAGATTCTCTCTGTCTTTCTCTCTCTCTCTCTCTCTCTCTCGCTCTCGCTCTCGCTCTCGCCTGCCTCCCCCCACCCCTGCACCTCCTAGCTCTCTCTCACTCTATCAAATAAATAAGTATTGAAAAAACAATAATAAATAAAAAGGATCCATTAACATTGTATTTATTCTTCCCGTCTCACACTACTTGGGTTCATTTCAAAGCCAGAGTTTGTCAATTATTAAATCCAATCATGTTTGTAACAAAGTCAGTTAAAATCGTTGTAAAAGCAGGGAGATTATGGCAGAAGTCTTGGTTCCTGGATTCTAGTTCTGGCTGTACCTATTCTCAGCTCGTCACATTCTGTCTCTTTATTCACAAAATAAAACATTATATTAGTGTTCTGTAAAGGCCTATTGGCTTTATGATTCTATGTCTTTTGGTGATTTTTCCCCATGTTTTTGAGGATGATATTTTTATTAATATTTTCACCCCTACCTGTTTTTATCTGTTTTCTGATCATATTCTACTCAGCAACTGATCGACGCGTACCTGCCCTAGGTTATCGGTTCATGTATGAGATGCATCTTTGGCATAGAAAACTTTCTCGAAGTAAATACATCAAAATATTAGCAAGTGAGTATCTGTGGGTGGTAAAATTGTTGGTCATTTTTAAAACTTATGTCTATATTCTTCATTTTATTTTATCAACATAATGTTTTTGTAATTTTTTAAGTCATTCTTAAAAGATTCAATAGCGTATTTTTGATAACATGTCCTAATGACCAAATCACCAAACTCTAGGTAAGATTTCTTTCTCTTCCTATGATTTCATTAGGCAATATCTCCCACTCTAAGTTAGTCTAAATGCTTTAGTATTAGATACTTAAATTTAATTAGATGGCTTTACTTAATGTTCAGTAATCTCGGTGAAAAAATAGCATATGACTACAGAAATTAAAATTCAAGAAGAATAGCAGCAGTGCATGTTGTTATCACCCTTCGTAGCCCATATGGAATCTGAATTTGTGCTACTTGGGAAACTTTGTTAGAGAAGTGGTATGTTACAGAAATATTTGGGCAGAGTCAGGGTGTGTCTTTTGTATGTGATGAAAACAGAAGATCAGAAACTAGTTTGCTAAATTGTGTTCATAACCACTCCCTCTCTCAGTACTTAACTTACCTAGTAAGTATCACCCACTGAAAGAAACGGGACAGGTGTCTGACTTACCTCTCAAGGGTTTCCTCACCTGGCAAGGTTTTATGCTGCCCATAAGCCCATCTTTAAACACCTTAGTGGCAGTTACTGGAGAATGTGCCCTTATAGCCATCCACTCACTGTGTGACCTAGACAAGTCACTTAACCTAGTCACAAGCAGCAAGGTCATTTCATCTTTAATGAAGAGGATAGTTCCAGTTTGCAATATTGTCACAACTAGTGAAATTGACATTAGAAAAAACGTATTTCTCGTAACAAAGGCTGTATGAAAGTCACCGTTTTACCATCAGAAGCATGACAAATCTGGGTGGTTCTGTGAATAGCTCTGATGCAGAACAAATAATTAAATAGCCCTTTAAACATTACCTGTTGCCCAATGTGTTGTAATTCAGATCTGTTCAGGCTTATTGAAGACAATTCCTTACCCTTGGTAAGAACAAAGGGCAAATGCCGAAAAGGAAATAACCTGACATATTTGTCAGTAACCTAACTGTTTGGGGATGTCAGCTCCCATCAGTGAGGAGTCTGAAGCAACTGATCCATGCCAATTCACAGATGGACGCACCAGTGGCCTGATCAACCCATCCAAATGCAGAGAACCATTTTGAGACCTTCGAAACCAGGTGAAGTACTTCTATTTTTACATTATCTAATAGCCTCTCCTTTGCCAGAACTTGACCTGCCCCTGGGTAGACATAGCTAGAAAGATACAGTTTTTACACTCAAGGAAGTCAGTTTAGTAAGGAAAACAAATTACTATATAGTTACAACAATATAACACGAAACACGAAAGGGGTTACTTAGCAGGTGTGGGTAGGTCAAGGAAAGCTGAGGAGGAATGAAGGGAATGCTCTTGAGCTAAACCAAACAAAACATTGAAAATCACCCTTATGACATTCAGTCTCAGAACCAGAATGATGATTTAGACTAGTTCCCATTTGGATAGGGTTTATTTTTTTCTAATAATTTCAAGCAACTCTAAATCTTTCCTAAACTGAGTTTCATAGATAATATTTCCCAAAATGGGCATATTCTGACATGTGGGCCATCACATACACACGCATACTTCACAGTCATGCAGCAGAGTGAGAACAAGCTCATTAGCTGGGCCAGAATATGTAAACGAAACTGCCCCACTGTGTCTGCTTTAACAAAATAACAGATCCCTGCCTGTATTTGTTCACTTGTATTTTTTTTTAAAGATTTTTTATTTATTTATTTGACAGAGAGAGATCACAAGTAGTCGGAGAGGCAGGCAGAGAGAGAGAGAGAGAGGGAAGCAGGCACCCTGCTGAGCAGAGAGCCCGATGCGGGACTCGATCCCAGGACCCTGAGATCATGACCTGAGCCGAAGGCAGCGGCCTAATCCACTGAGCCACCCAGGCGCCCCTGTTCACTTGTATTAAGGATAAAATAATTCCAGCTATGTATTGTAAATTGCAGAGTATGCCTGACTGTCACGCATGGGAATCTGTGCTCCTCCAGAATTGCACAATTGTGTTTCTTCTATTTTTGTTTTTGCCACATTAATTATATCATGTAGGACTTGAAATAAAGGTGGAGTCTGTCACTCTGCCAGCTTACAGTTTAAAATTTAAATGGTGCATTAAGAAATCAGCAGATTTTTAAATTATTTATAAGATTTGTGTTTGCCATATTTCCTAGTTGGTGTTATTTATTTAGAGTTTCCTGTTCCTGGATGAAATTCTCTTGCCTTCTGCTGTTTACAATAGCTCAAGTCCTATTTCTCCTTTTTGATCATCTCCTTATATTCATGCCCTATTTTCCAATTTTCTTTATTGCTTCAGCTAATGTCTAAACCAATCATAGCATCCACAATATTAGTTGTTTACAGTCACTACACTAAGATCCCCAAACATATTTGGATTTTCTTAATTCCCAAAATTTGCCTTTGCTCATGCATGAGTTAGCTGTGTAACTCCCCTATGAACGTCTCTCTCTCATGCATTCGGCTACACTGCATTTCCCTGCGTCACCTACCACACTGCACTGGCATTCTGAGTCATCTGGGATCAGGCACCCTCCCTGCTATTAACTGTGTAATATTTAAATTCCACTTACCAGTCTCCTTTTGAGTTCAAATACCACGTGAATTAAACTGACTGTATGTAGTTGCTTTCAACCTGTAATTCCTGATTGTAACAGGTAGTTGCTGGCTCCTGAAACTAACAGGTTTGACTAGAAGTTGACAGTTCCTACTCCCACAGAACTATATATTTTACATTTATATGAATTGAGAAGGTAAAATCATACCTTTCTTATCAGTCAGGACTTTTTGTTCATTGATAACACAATATCTTTTTTTTTTTAAAGATTTTATTTATTTATTTGACAGAGAGAGATCACAAGTAGGCAGAGAGGCAGGCAGAGAGAGGGGGGGAAGCAGGCTCCCTGCGAGCAGAGAGCCCGACATGGGGCTCGATCCCCGGACACTGAGATCACGACCCGAGCTGAAGGCAAAGGCTTCAACCCACTGAGCCATCCAGGCACCCCCACAATATCTTACTTTAAACAAAAAGTATTTGCACCTTACCTCAGAAAATAAATTCGATTCCTCTTAGTGCCAACCAAGGGGAAAGTCAGAAAATTTTATGACATAGAGACTACCAGCCACTTAAAGGCATTTACCAGACAACTGCTGGTATAGATTACAAAGACAATGCTAATCTATACCTAAATGAGAAGCCAGGACATTTGCCTAGTGGCAAGTGGGAAATTTGACTTTGTATTTTCAACTTGAGCATATGACAAATATAGCTTTCCTAAAAGTTGTCCAGGGATTTGAGATCACCAGGATTTATCCATCCTGCTTGGTGGAAATGGTCAAGGAGAAGAATTGCAGCAAGGAATGTCTTGACAAAGCCTCAAAATCTGCCTTAGGATCCTGGAAAGTTGGATCAAGAAAGTACCTTAGAGATCATTTCATCCATCACGTTTGTTGGACTGTGAGAAAACTGAAGTCCACGGTAATGAAGAGATTCACGTAAAGTCTGGCACTCCTGGTTAGTGACAAATTAAGAACTAGACCTGGATAATCCTGCCCCAAAATTTTAGTAGTCTGAAAGCCAGCTGGCAAGGAAATTTGAACTCTCTAACAGAAGGTAGCCTATATCCAGCTCCTGAACTCCCCCTTCTCTGAAAATTAGGCAAACAGGTTGGAATATTTTGAAAACACTGATTATAAAGTGGGAAGACATTTCTGTACAGACTTGCTAACTGGAAGTAAATCTTTGGCTTCCCCAAGACGAAGGAGAGTCTTAGTCATGAGGTTAAAGTTAAAAACTGATTGTGTCACCAGCCTGAGAGCAGACAACATATTTTAGAATCAGTATGATGAAATTAGAATGGAAGGAAAGAGTTTACAGAAGCTTTTGAGGGCTATCTCACAAGAGTGTGAGTTATTTTGTATTTTTGTTTGCATTTAACAAAGTATCGGGCATACAAAAAAGAATACAGGGCCACCCGAGTGGCTCAGTCAGTTAAGCATCTCTGCCTTCGGCTAAGGTCATGATCTCAGAGTCCTGGAGTCCAGCCCCGCATCTGGCTCCTTGCTCAGCGTGGAGCCTGCTTCTCCCTCTGCCTGCTGCTCCCCATGTTTGTGCGCTCTCTAGCTCGCTCTCTCTCTCTCTGCCAAATAAATAAATCTTAAAAAGTATAGAAACTGTGATGAATTTTTGTTTTTCCTATACATAAATGTATACGTAAGTGATATTTAGTAGTGTAAGTGCTATCGTATATATATCTTTCTACAACTCACACCCTCCCCTTTCTATCTCAATACTATGCTTTTGGGATACATCCTATAGAAAAGAAGATAGCTGGAGTGTTAACTTATTTTTAAGTACTCTGTGGTATTTCACTATATAAATGTTTTGACATTTATCTAATCTATTAATGGACATTCAGTGAGTTTCGTTGTGTTTGATTTGCTGGGACTTTTTTGATCTATATAAACATTTTTTCCACGATTTTATTTATTTATTTATTTGACAGAGATAGAGAGCGAGCACAATGGCAGAACAAGCAGATGGAGAGGGAGAAGTAGGCTCCCCGCTGGGCAGGGAGCTCGATTCGGGGCTCAATCCCAAGACCCTTGGATCATGACCCAAGCCAAAGGCAGACGCTTAACCGACTGAGCCATCCAGGTGCCCCACTGTATAAACATTTTTATAAAACTATTGATGCTTATGGGCGCCTGGGTGGCTCAGTGGGTTAAGCCGCTGCCTTCGGCTCAGGTCATGATCTCAGGGTCCTGGGATCGAGTCCCGCATCGGGCTCTCTGCTCAGCAGGGAGCCTGCTTCCCTCTCTCTCTCTCTGCCTGCCTCTCTGTCTACTTGTGATCTCTCTCTGTCAAATAAATAAATAAAATCTTTAAAAAAAAAAAAAAACTATTGATGCTTGTATGTGTAAGTTTCTTAGTGACATTTATGAGGTCTTAGCACATGCATATCTTCAGCTTGACAAAAAGATCTCAGAAATAACTGTTAGAACATGAGAGTGTCCAGTACTAGCACTATATATTTTCAGAGTTTTAATATTTTACTAATTTTTAAGAGTCTAAAATGATATTTCCTTATGGTCTTAATTTGTTTTCCTGATTCCTCATGGGACTGGGTGTTTTTCCATGTTTTCACTGGCAATTTGGATCTCCTTTTCTCCCTGGGTCCCTTTTCAGATAAATGCTTTATTTTTTTATTACTGATTTTTAGAAATTCTTCTATAGTCAGGATATAAACCTTTCATAGCTATATGCAACCAATATCTTCTCCTCTCATCTGGAATTTGATTTTTTACCTTTTTGTTACAGTGTCTTTTTTTTTTTTTTTTTTAAGATCTTATTTATTTGTCAGAGAGAGAGAAAGGGCACAAGAAGGGGGAGCAGCACACAGAGGGAGAAGCAGACTCCCCATTGAGCAAGGAGCCTGATGCAGGGCTCCATCCCAGGACCCTGGATCATGACCTGAGCTGAAGGCAGATGCTTAACTGACGGAGCCACCCAGGCAACCCATTTTATGGTATCTTTTTATGATCAGGTTTATCAATCTTTTTTTCATTGATGAATGCTTATTATTTCTTCCTAAATAAGAAAATATGTCCCCACTCCAAGGTAATAAGGATGTTCTCTTGTAGTTCATCTAGGTTTTTTAGGTTTGGGTTTTTTACAACCTTTAGGGCTTCTATACATAGAGAATTTACTTTTTGGTTGTGATGTAAGGTAGGTAGTGAATTTTTTCCAAACTGACAACCAGTTATTTTAAAACCTGTTATTGAAAATGCCATCCTTTTCCCACAGGTGGGTAATGGCACTTTTGATTTATATTTTAGATTCTCTTTTGGTTCTCTCAGGATATTTTTTTCATCCCTGTGCCTTAATGCACATCTTAATCACTATATCTTGATAGTAAGTTACAATATCTGGAAAGGAGGGCTGCCTGTCTGGCTCAGTCGGTTAAGCATCTGCCTTCGTCTTGGGTCCTGATCCCAGGCTCCTGGGTTGGAGTTCCACATGAGGCTCCTTGCACAGCAGGGAGCCTGCTTTTCCCTCTGCCTGCCACTCACCCTGCTTGTGGTCTCTCACTCTAACAAATAAATAAAATCTTTTTTTAAAAGTCTGGAAAGTAAGCCCCTGCCTGTCAAGTAAACACAGTGGGAGCTAGCTATATTTGAGCTATCTCTCTTGAACAACCCCTCCCCCTCCCCCCGAAAAAGAGGATGCATACTGCAAGAAAGAAAATCCAGAAGGAGGCTAGCGGATGTGCCAGTGGGCAGTCAGTGGCAAAGCTGGAATCCTGGAACTGGAGATTGATATCCTGTACCAAGGGGAACTGTGGTCTGTGCAGATCTGTGGGGGCCTCCTGAGAGCTCACACGGTGCTTGCTTTGGCAACACAGATACTAAACTTGGAACAAAACAGAGAAGATTAGGGGCGCCTGGGTGGCTCAGTGGGTTAAGCCGCTGCCTTCGGCTCAGGTCATGATCTCGGGGTCCTGGGATCGAGTCCCGCATCGGGCTCTCTGCTCAGCGGGAAGCCTGCTTCCCTCTCTCTCTCTCTCTGCCTTCCTCTCCGTCTACTTGTGATCTCTCTCTGTCAAATAAATAAATAAAATCTTTAAAAAAAAAAAAAAAAAAAAAAAAAACAGAGAAGATTAGCATGGCTCCTGCACAAGGGTGACACTCAAAAAAAGAGTTCACACATGTGTCCCATGCGAGGTCCAGACTTTGGACACCTGCCCACAGAAAGCACTGTGAGCACACAGTGTTACGAAGTAAAACAACAGCTACCACAGAGAATTCCAGTTGCTCCCAGTGCAGTAAAAAGACATTTACTCTGAAAATGAAGTTAAAACAATTCAACTTCTAATAGCATCAAGAATAAAATACTTAAAGGGGCACATGGGTGGTTCAGTGGGTTAAGCATCTGCCTTTGGCTCAGGTCATGATCCCAGGGTCCTAGGATCGAGTCCCACATCGGGATCCCTGCTCAGCAGGGAGCCTGCTTCTCCCTCTTTCCACCGCTCCAGCTGCTTCTGCGTGCGCACGCTTGCTCGCTCTCTCTCTGTGTGTCAAATTAAATACATGTATTTTTTTAAAGATTTTATTTATTTGTTTGACAGAGAGATCACAAGTAGGCAGAGAGGCAGGTGGGGGTTGTGGGGCGACGGGGAGAAGAGAGCCCAGTGCAGGGCTTGATCCCAGGACCCTGAGATCATGACCTGAGCCAAAGGCAGAGGCTTAACCCACTGAGCCACCCAGGCACCACAATAAAATATTAAAAAAAAAAAAGTAAAATATTTAGGAATGGATTTAACAAAAGAAATAGAAGACTAATACTGAACATTGTTGAAAGAAATTAAGGAAAACCTAAATAAGTGGACCAGAAGTTTTAATGTTGTTAACATACTCTTCGGGGCACCTAGGTGGCTTAGTCAGTTGAGTAAGAGATGGCTCTTGGTTTCAGTTCAGGTTATGATCTCGGGGCCAGGGATCAAGCCCTGTTTTGGGCTCCCCACTCAGTGGGGAGTCTGCTTGAAGGATTCTCTCTCCCTCTCCCCCCACTCACACACACTCTCTCTCTCTCTCTCTCTCTCTCTCTCTCTCAAGTAAATAAATAAATCTTGGCGGGTGGGAAAGCTCTCCAAGGAAAGGAAAAGTGAATTGGGGGAAGTCAGAGGGGGAGACGAACCATGAGGGACTGTGGACTCAGAAACAAACTGAGGGTTTCAGAGGGGAGAAGGGTGGGAGGTTGGGTGAGCCTACTGGTGGGTGTTAAGGAGGGCACAAACTGCATGGAGCACTGGGTGTGATGCATAAACAATAAATCTTGGAACACTGAAAAAATAAAATTAAAAAAACAAAAAAATTCCAAAATGATCTACAGATTCAGTACAGTCCCTATCAAAACCTCAACTGCCACCTTTGTAGAAACAAACACAGTGATCCTACAATTCCTATGGGAGTGCAAAGGACCAAGAGAAGTCAAAACAGGACCAAGAGAAGCCAAAACAATCTTGGAAAAAAAGAACAAAGTTGAAGGACTGACAGTTTCTGATTTTTGAAACTTACTACAAGGCTACAGTAATCAAAATAGAGTGGTACTAGGGCACCTCGGTGGCTCATTTGTTAAGTGTCTACCTTCGGCTCGGGTCATGATCCCAGGGTCCTGGGATCAAGCCCCGCATTGAGCTCCCTGCTTGGCGGGAAGACTGCTTGTCCCTCTCCCACTCCCCCTGCTTGTATTCCCTCTCTTGCTGTTTTTCTCTCTCTGTCAAACAAGTAAAATCTTTAAAAAAAAAAAAAAAAATAGTGTGGTACTGGCTAAGGATAGACCAGTGGAATACAATTAAGTATCAAGAAATAAACCCCTGCATCTACAGTCAATTGATTTTCGACAAGGAACCACAATAATTCAATGAGGAAGGAATAATTAGTCTTTTAAACAAATGGTAGTGGAACAATTGGACAGCTATGTATAAAAGAATGAAGTTGGACCCTTTCTCCACACTGTATATAAAAAATGATGTGAATCTAAAACTGCTCATAAGAAAAAAAAAAGGACTCTAAATAGATCAAAGACCTACATGTAAGATCTCAACTGTAAAACTCTACAAAGAAAACATAAGATGGGGTGCCTGGGTGGCTCAGTCCTTAAGTGTCTGCCTTCAGCTCAGGTCATGATCCTAGGGTCCTGGGATCAAGCCCCGCATTAGGCTATCAACTTGGCAGGAAGCCTGCTTCTCCCTCTCCCATTCCTCCTGCTTGTGTTCCCTCTCTCACTGTCTCTCTCTGTCAAATAAATAAAACCTTAAAAAAAAAAAAAAAGACCTAAGAAATCTTAAATGTCCTTATCCTTAGATTAGGCATTAGTTTCTTAGATATGACACCAAAAACAGGCAACAAAAGAAAAAAAAAGGATGAATTTGATTAAAATGTTAAAACTTTCATGCTTCATAGGACACTAGTAAGAAAGGGAAAAAGAGGGCGACTGGGTGGCTCAGTTGGTTAAGCAACTGCCTTCTGCTCAGGTCATAATCCTAGAGTCTCAGGATTGAGTCCCACATCAGGCTCCCTGCTCAGCAGGGAGTCTGCTTCTCCCTCTGACCCTCCTCTCATACTCTCTCTCTCTCAAATAAATAAATAAATCTTTTTTTAAAAAGGAAAAAATAACCTAAGAAAAGGAAGAAAATATTTGTAAATCCTACATCTGATAAATGTCTAGTATCCAGAATATTTAAAGAACTCTTAGGACTCAATAATAAAAAAAACAAGTAACCTAATTTTAAAATGGGCAAAGGATCTGAAGAGACATTTCTCCAAAAAAATATTTAGATAGCCAGTGAGCCCATGAAAAGATACTTAATATCAGTAGTTACTGGGGAAATGGAAATCAAAACCACATTGAGAGGGGCACCTTGGGTGGCTCAGTCCGTTAAGTGTCTGCCTTTGGCTCAGTTCATGACCCCAGGACCCTGGGGTGGAGCCCCACGTCAGGCTCCCTTCCAAAGCTTTCCCTCTCTCTCTGCGTGCCCCTCCTCCTACCTGTGCTCTCTCTCTCTCTTTCTGCCAGATAAATTTTAAAAATAGATAGATAGATAGATACCACACACACTAAAATGTCTATAATTTAAAAACAGAAAAACAAAACCAGGGGCACCTGGGTGGCTCAGTCAAGTGTCTGCCTTCGGCTCAGGTCATGCTCACAGAGTCCTGGGATCAAGACCCAC
This sequence comes from Lutra lutra, assembly GCF_902655055.1. NCBI lineage: Eukaryota > Metazoa > Chordata > Mammalia > Carnivora > Mustelidae > Lutra > Lutra lutra. Next base: position 106,780,536 of record NC_062280.1, read on the forward strand.
ACCAAGCTCCCTGCTCAGTGGGAAGCTTGCTTCTCCCTCTTCCACTCCCCCTGCTTGTGTTCCCTCTCTCTCTGTCAAATACATAAATCTTTTTAAAAGAAAATAATGATTTAGGCTCAGGTCATGATCTTGGAGTCATGGGATCAAGCCACACATTAGGCTCGGCACTCAGCAGAGAGTCTGCTTAAGATTCTCTGTCTCCCTTTGCCCCTTCCCTCTGCATTCTCTCTCTTGCTCGCTCAAATAAATCTTTAATAATAGTAAAATAAAATACTAGCAATGCTGGACAATGGTATAAGAAGATGAAAAGAAATAAGCAATATAAGGATTGGAAATAAAGAGATAAGCTATCATTTTGTGAAAAACAATATGATCAACATAGAAGAATCAACAAAATTAACAAATTATTGCAGCAGGTTGGATGTACCACATTTTACTCAATCTGTCCCCTAATAATGGGAATTTGAACTGATCTTTTGCTATTCAGTTGTGCCATATGAATAATTCTGTGCACAGGTTGCTATCTGTTTGTGGGGGTAAGCCTTCAGGGTAAGTGCCTGGAAATGGTATTGCTAAATCAAGAAGTAAAGGCATATGAAATGTTGTCAGCCAGATTCTCTCCAAATTGTTGCAGTATTTTGTACCCCTTACATTAACAATATAAGAGTGCCTATTTCTTCACAGCCTTAACAACAAAGTCAGACATTTGTATTTTTGTCCATCTGATAAGTGAAAAGTGATGTTGGCATCTTATTGTAGTTTTCATTTACATTTTATTAATAAATGTGATTGAACATCTTTTTCTACATTTAGAGCTGTCTTTCCTTGTCTGTGCTGTTTACTCATTTTTGTATTGAGATTTTGCTAATCAGTTTTTAATAAGCTTTGTTACTTATAGTTAAAAAAAAGAAGGGAGGGGTGCCTGGGTGACTCAGTGGGTTAACGCCTCTGCCTTCGGCTCAGGTCATGATCCCAGGGTCATGGAATCGAGCCCTGAATCCGGCTCTCTGCTCAGAGGGGAGCCTGCTTCCTCCTCTCTGCCTGCCTCTCTGCCTACTTGTGATCTCTCTCTGTCAAATAAGTAAATTTAAATAAAATCTTTTAAAAAGTAAAAATAAAAGAATGGAACCTGAATGTCTACAATAAAGAGGTGGGTTAATTAAATTATTCTGTGTCCATACTGTACATAGTATTCTAGTGGAATACTATACAGCTAGGAAAGATCAAAGTTGGTTACATGTGCTTCTAACAGAAGATCTCCTCACTACACTTTAAAAAAAAAAAAAAAAAAAAAACAATGTTTAGGGGGCATCTAGGTAACTCAATCAGTTGGGCGTCTGCCTTTGGCTCAGGTCGTGATCCCCAGGGCCTGGGATCGAGCCCCATGTCAAGCTCCCTGCTCAGTGGGGTGTCTGCTTCTCCCTCTCCCTCTGCCCTGCTCATGCTCCCTCTATCTCTCAAGTAAATAAACCTTAAAAAAAAAAAAAAGAAAAGAAAAAAGCAATGTTTAGAATAATTTCAATACTGTGATCCCCTCTGTGAAAACGATAAGGCTATATATATAAAGCCATACATGAGAAACTTATGTTTTCCACAGGGAAGTTTGCTGAGGGTTGAGGATGAAGAGAAAGAGGTTTTTGTTTTGTTTTGTTTTGTTTTCATTTTATAGCCTTTATTATTGCAAACTCTGAGCCTCCACTCCAGACCTACTAAAGCAGAAACTGGAGATAGGCCAGGCACTCTGTTTTATCAAACCCTCCAGGTGATTTTGATGCATGCTCAAGTCTAGATCAGTGCTACTAAGTATGGCCCTCATGCCAGCAGCAGCATCACCAGGGAGCTTGCTGGAAATGCAGATTCATGAGCCTCTAGCCTGAACTCCTAATCAGAATCTCTGGGTGGGGCCCAGGAATCTGATTTAAGAAGCTCTCCAGATGATTCTGATGCACACAGCTGTCTGGGAATCACTGCTCTAAATTGCTCTCAAAGTTCAGCTCTCTCTTTTTTTTTAAGTGAAAATTAGTTTTAAGAGAAGAAAAAATAATTCCATGTTCATGAGTTTCATTGAACAGACTAGGCCTTACTTTATCTTTTCTCACCTTATGAGTAACACAAGTACATTTAAACGAGTAGATTTTGTGGAGCGCCTGGGTGGCTCAGTCGTTAGGCATCTGGCTTTGGCTCAGGTCATGATCTCAGGCTCCTGTGGTCGAGTCCCACATCGGGCTCGCTGCTCAGCAAGAAGCCTGCTTCTCCCTCTCCCACTTCCCTTGCCTGTGTTCCTGCTCTCACTATCGCTCTCTCTCTCTCTGTCAAATAAATAAAATCTTTTAAGTAATAAATAAATGAGTGATTTTGGGACTCCTGGGTGGCTCCGTTGGTTAAGCATCTGCCTTCTGCTCAGGTCATAATGCTTGGATTCTGAGATCGAGTCCCTCGTTGGGCTCCTTGCTCATCAGGGAACCTTCTTCTCCCCTTGGTTGTCGCTCCCCCTGCTTGCGTTCTCTCTTTCTCTTTGACAAATAAATAAAAAATAAAAAAATTACATCAGATTTAAATAAAATAAATAAATAAAATTTTTAAAATAAAGAATATTTAAAATTTTTTAAAAATTACATCAGTAGATTTCAAACTTATTTTGACACATGAGCAAATGCACTTTATATCCTGATCGAGTGCACGCACACACACACCACACATGTAATCAAAGGCACAGTTTTTTTTTTTCCAGGTTTCTTACTGTGTTTAATGCTCTCTGACATTTTTCTATTATAGTTTTTTTTTTTTCCTTTTAAAAGTGATCATGACCCAGACTGTCTAGCAGGATAGAAATCAAGCTCAAGCCAGAAGGAAGGGAGAATAGACTTTATTGAAGATATAGAGTGTGTAAATATAGACAGAGTGTCCAGGAGACTCGGGAAGGAAAGAAGTGAGTCTTGTCTTTGCCTACCTCCTGGGGTTTTTATTGAGGATTGTGGTCCTATTCATGTGATGTGTCTTCTCAGGCATCCAGGAACAAAGAAGTATTTAGGTGTCCTCTGTGTCACTTATGCCCTGGAGCCAGGGGTCTCAGTGAGTCAGTGGTCCTGGAAAATGTTCAGGACAACCCCACCTAGTCATTCCTTAGATATTATCTATTGGGCCAGAAGACTCCAAAGAAATTGTTAACCCTGGGGTGCCTGGGTGGCTCAGTCGACTAAGTGTCTGACTCTTGACCTCAGCTCAGATCTTGATCTCAGGATCTTGAGTTCAAGACCCGTGTTGGGCTCCATGCTAGGCATGGAGCCTACATTAAGAAAAAAAGCATTGATTCCTTGACCTTTACAAGGAGGACATACTGTAAGGTGTGTATGTAGGGTGGGAGTCCTAGCAAGAATAGAAGGGGCACCTGAGTGGCTCAGTTGGTTAAGTGTCTTCCCTCAGCTCAGGTCATGATTGTCCCGGGATAGAGCCCCTCATCAGGCTCCCTGCTTAGCAGGGAGTCTGCTTCTCCCTCTGACTCTCTCTCTTACTCTCTCTCTCAAGTAAATAAATAAAATCTTTTAAAAAAATTTTAGAAGTAGGAAAGGGAGAAAAAAGGCAGTTCTTCATGGGATCCTTTCAGATTCCCTCTTTTTTTTTTTTTTTTTAAGATTTTATTTTTAAGTAATCTCTACACCCAATGTGGGGCTCAAACTCACAGCTCTGAAATTGAGAGTTACAAATTCCACCAACAGAGCCAGCCAGGCACCCCAGTTTCCCTATCTCAATCACAAGCCACTACTTTTACAACCCATAAGTGGGTTGAAATACAATATTTGAAAAACATTACACAAGTTCTTTTGGGAGAGAGTAGAGCTATAGAAAAGGTAAATTTCAGAGGTGAACTATAGTTTTCAGAAATGTGAATGCTAATCAGCAGTAGAACTTCATTATTTTTTTTAAGATTTTATTTATATGTCAGAGAGAGCAAGCACAAGCAGGGGGAGCAGCAGACAGATGGAGAAGCAGACTTCTCACTGAGCAGGGAGCCTGATGTGGAGCTGGATCCCAGGTACCTGGGATCATGACCTGAGCCAAAGGCAGATGCTCAACCAACTGAGCCACCCAGGTGTCCCAGTAGATGTAGAACTTTAAAAAGTACACAGAACTCACCAATTAAAAGGCGGCGGGGGGGGTGAGGGGGTGAGGATGGAACAATAGGGGTGCCTGGGTCACTCAGTCAGTTCAGCGTCTGCCTTCAGCTCAGGTCATGATCCAGGAGGCATAAGCTCAAGCCCCATATCTAGTTCCCTGCTCACTGCTAAGCAGGGTGTCTGTTTCTCCCTTTCCCTCTGCTTCTCCCACTGTTCCTCACTTGTGCTCCCTCTCACTCACTTTCTCAAATAAATAAATAAAAATTTTGAAAATAAATAAATTTTCAAAAAGGAATAATAAATAGCACTTTAATAAAATCTGGAGCATAAAAAAGAAGCAGACTAATTCTCCCAAATAAAGACAGAGTTAGGGATGCCTGAATGGCTCAATTGGTTAAGCATCTACCTTCAGCTTGGTTTGTGGTCCCAGGGTCCTGGGATCACAACCCACATCAGGCTCCCTGCTCAGCAGAGAGCCTGCTTCTCCCTCTCCTGCTCCCCCTACTTGTTCTCTCTCTCTCTGTTTCTCTCTGTCAAATAAATAAATAATCTTGAAAAAACTAAAAGAAAAATCTAAGAAAAAAAAAACTAGCTATATGCTGATGATATGCTGATGAAACAGTGATAAATAAAGGTTGAAATTAAGCAAAAAGCAGTTACAAGCAAACAAGCAAAATTAGGAAAAAGGTAAAAAATTAAGGTAAGGTCTATCAACCTAGATAGAGGATATTATGTAATGAAAAAAGGCACAATTAATGAAGATGATACAATAGTTATAAACTTGTATGCACTAAGCAACTTACAAGCTGAAAATATGCCTAGAAGATAAAAATTAATGAATCATGTAAAGAAAGTAGATGATTGGGGCGCCTGGGTGGCTCAGTGGGTTAAGCCTCTGCCTTCTGCTCAGGTTATGTCTCAGGGTCCTGGGATTGAGCCCCGCATTGGGCTCTCTGCTCAGCAGGGAGCCTGCTTCCCCCTCTCTCTCTGCCTACTTGTGATCTCTCTCTCTCTGTCAAATAAATAAATAAAATCTTTAAAAAAAAAAAAAAGAAAGTAGATAATATAATTTATATACAATCTAATAGATAGATACATATCCTTTAAATAGAAAATTTTTTATGTCCACGGAGCACTTAGAAAAATTGATCATGTCTTTGGCAAAAAAAGTGAAATAATAAGAAATTCAAGAAAGTAGTAGCCTTATTTTTCTGATCATACTCCAACATGGTAAAAATAATAAAAAGTAAGCAGGGGACACGTGGGTATCTCAGTCAGTTGGCCACCCGACTCTCAGTTTCAGCTCAAGTCGTGATCTCATGGTCGTGGGATCAGGCCCCAAGTGGGGCTCCATGCATAGCCTGTAGTCTGCTTGAGATTCTCTCTTCTCCCTTTGCTCCTCCCTCCCTAACCACATGTGCTATACATCAACAACAAACAAACAAAATTTTGACTAGTTGGAAATTAAGAAATATACTCCCCAGGGGTGTCTAGGTGGCTCAGTCGGTTGGGCAGCCATCTCTTGATTTCACCTCTGGTCATGATCTCAGGGTCCTGGGATGGAGCCCTGCATCGGGCTTCATGCTCAGTGAGGAGTCTGCTGGTGATTCTCTCTCTCCCTCTCCCCCATCTATCTCTCTCTCATGAAAAAAAAAAACATTAAAAAAAATACACCCCCCAATAATTATGAGCTCAGAGGAGATGAAAGGGATCCAAGTTGTCACTCCAAAATATGCCACTTTGGCATAAGGATTTTTCTGAGCTGAAGACAAATTGTTCCCTGCCCTTCATTTTTCTGTGTGACAGCAGGGTATAAATTTCCCTTTGCAGAGGTAACATAAATTTCCATTTGTAAAGGTGTTCCCTGTCCTGTAGCAGGAGAACTACTCCTGAGATAAGAGGCAAGTCTTATCATCTGAAATTACTCTTATCTGCATAACAAACCTTAGCGAACAGCCCTTATCTACCACACAGCCCTTATCTACCACACGCTGCCTAAGGACTTCCCCATAAACACTTATCCTCAAAAGCCCCAAACCCCTTTTTGTTTGTTTAGCCTCTCCTTAACACTTTATCACCCTTTGTAAAGATGGTATGTAAGCCCCAATTATAACTGCTTTCTTGAGTCACATTTCCTTGTGGACTTCTATGTGTAGATATATAATTAAATCTGTTTGTTTGTTTGTTTGTTTGTTTGTTTCTCCTGTTACTCTGTCCTTTATCAGTTTGATTTATTGGCCCCACCTACTGAACCTAAGAGGATTTTTTTCTCTTCTCTGCAATACAGCTCTGGAATTATAAATTATCTTGCAAATAATATGAAAGGAGAATACCTTATGCCAAAATCTGTAGGATGCATCAAAAGGAGAGGTGACCAAAATAAACAAGTTTAAGTTATTTCATTGCTAAAGAAAACAACAAAGAAGAAAGACCACATAGACGATAACTGTCATATTAAGTGTGCCTGGGTGGCTCAGTTGGTTAAGAGTCTGCCTTCAGCTCAGGTCATGACCCTGGAGTCCCTGGATCAAGTCCCACATCAGGCTCCCTGCTCAGCGCGGAGCCTGCTTCTCCCTCTGACCCTCCCCCCTCTCATGCTCTCTCTGTCTCTCATTCTCTCTCTCAAATAAATAAAATCTTAAAAAAAAAAATAACTATCGTATTAAGAAACTTAAAAAGGGTACCTGGGTGGCTCAGTCACTAAGCATCTGCCTTTGGCTCAGGTCATGATCCCAGGGTCCTGAGATCGAGCCCCACATAGGAAGCCTGCTTCTTCTTCCTCTCCCACTCCACCTGTTTGTGTTCCCTCTCTGTCCATCAAATAAATAAAATCTTTTTTTAAAATTTTTTTTAAAAAAGAATGAAAGAAGGAAGAAAGGATTAATAAATAATAGGTTGAGACTAATAGAATAGAAAACAAGGAGGAAGAGGAGGAAGAGGAAGAGGAGGGGAGGAGAAGGAGGAAAGCAGTGATCAATAAATCCAAACTAAAACTTTGAAAAGACCGATAAAATAGGTTAACTTTTTTTTTTTAAAGATTTTATTCATTTATTTGACAGAGATCACAAGCAGGCAGACAGGCAGGCAGAGAGAGAGAGGGAAGCAGGCTCCCCGCTGAGCAGAGAGCCCGATGCGGGGCTCGATCCCAGGACCCTGAGACCATGACCTGAGCCGAAGGCAGCGGCTTAACCCACTGAGCGCCCAGGTGCCCGGTTAACTTTTTTTGAGCCCAATTAAGGAAAAAAGAATGATATGGGAAACAATGGCAGAAGGAAATGTACACAAAATTAAATGTCCTTATAACCTGCAGCCCATCGACAAATACTCCAGGATCCTGTGAGTTTTCTTTAGCATATAAAAGTCCTTTTGGAACTTCACTATCTCTATTTCTCCCAACCCCAAAGTATATGGGGTATATCAGTTGCTCCTCCCAATCTTGGAGCAGCGGCTCTTTCTGCTCACGGGTCCTGTCCCTATACTTTAATAAAATCACCTCTTTGCACCAAAGACATCTCAAGAATTCTTTCTTGGCCGTCAGCTCCAGACCTCACTAACATTCCAAAGTTATGTCAAGGGCACATGTAAAACTAAGTGACAATAAGAATGAGGAACAAGATATAACCACAGAGTCTGTGTAGCTGGAGAGGAGCAAAGTAGAGAAAAAGATTGCAGGAATGGGTCATAGAGGTAAGTGGGGACCATACCACTTGGGGCCTTATAAACCACCACCACCAAAAAAGAGTCAACAACCAGTGATAGTTTGGAGTCCTTGAAGCTAAGTGCTCTGTGTGAATTGTGTCCCCCAAAGCTATGTTGAAGTCCTTGTTCCTAGTACTTGTGAGTGTGACCTTATTTGGAGATAAGGTTTTTTTCAGATGTAATTAAGATGAAGTCATCCTGAATTAGGATGGGCCCCAATCCAATGACTAGTGTCCTTTTAAGAAGAGGGAAATTTGGAAAAGCAAGAACAAGACCTGAAGATGGAATCAGAGATAGAAGTTATGCTGCCATAAACCAAAAAATGCCTGGGGCTCTCAGAGGCTGCAAGAGGCCAAGAAAGGTCCTCCCCAAGAGTCTTCAGAGAGAGAGCATGGTCCTGCTGACCCCTTGATCTGGGACCTCCAGCCTGCAGAGCTGTGAGGGAAGAAAGTTCTGTTGTTTAAGCCGCCCAGTCTGTGGAAGGTTTTTGACAACAGTGCTAGGGAGCTAATACAAATGTGTATACATGCAAAAGATGACAAGGAAGAGGGCTGTGTAGTCAGGAAATTAGTAATGGTTACCTCAGAGGAGTGGTTACCTCAGAGGGCATTAGGTTGGGTGTAGATTATTAGCTTTACCTTTGTATTTGGGCATAAAGATTCCTTGAAGAATGCCTCATGTTTATTTATCTTAAAATTTTATGTGCTCCAAAATCTTAAAAAAAGGGTGGGGGAGCAGTCCGTGGGCGGCTCAGTCGGTTAAGCGTCTGCCTTCTGCTCACATCATAATCTCAGGGTCCTGGGATGGAGCACCACCATCAGGCTCCCTGCTTAGTGGGGACTCTGTTTCTCCCTCTCCCTCTCCCTCTGCGCCCCCCACCACTTGTGCACACTCTCTCTTCCTCTCAAATAAATAAAACCTTTAAAAAATTATGCGATGCTTTTCAAATTACAATAATATACTCTTACTTTAACAAATGAAATAATTCAATATAAATATTGGAATTTCAGATAATCAATGAATAATTTTTAACATGTGTCCCATACAACATTTGGGGCATATTGACACAAAGAGAGTGATTCACATTGGCCTCGGCAGGCCTGTATTTAGTCTGGTGTGCTCCTGCACCAGATTGCCACATAGCTTGCTCTGTTACCACATGCACGTCTTTGCTCAACAAGTCACCTTCTCATGAAGGCCTTTCCCAACCATTTCACTTCAAATCGCAGCTCACCTCCACTTCTCCCCAAATCCCTTTTGGCTCTACCACCAGCTTAAAACATAGTCTCCTGTTTATTTGCTCAGTATGTCTCCCTTAGTATAGAATGTAATCTCATGAAGGCAGGGATTTTGATGGTGTGTTTCACTGCCTGTGTAAATTCCAAAAGCCTAGAATACTGGCATGTAGCAGCCTCTCAATAAATCCTTATTGAGCAAATGCTAACATAAATGCATTAGTGAGGCTATGCTATTTCCCCAGTGCCATGAGAGCAGATGGTTTTTAGCAGTCCCAGGGAGCAGAGAGGGAAAGGAGCCCACAGTCCCTGCCCTCGGGTCAAGCTGGCAGAATCAATTACTTTCATTTATTCATCTAATGTACATTGAGTACACACACTGAGTACCGCCAGCACAGTTTGTTGCCAGAGATGTTGACTAAATAATCCCATGGGGTTCTGTGGTCTGGAGGAGGAGATAGACATTAACACATGATAGGTGGATGGTTATTTAATTACAGTGGTGATCTCTCCATGGAGGAAAAGAACAAAGAGAGCATAATCTAGTCTGGTGGTCAGGGAAGACTTCCTAGAAGAAGGGAGCTAGAGCTAAGATCTGAAGGCTGAGCCTGAGTTAACAGAAATAGGCGTGTAGACCAAGGGATGTAGGGGAGCAAAATTTTTCACCCCAAAATGTGTCTTTGGCATGTGGACTATTTTAGGCTGATTATTTTAAAACAAAACAAAACAAAAACAAGAAACAGAAGGTCTGGCGGGGGGCACCTGGGTAATGCATTTCAATAAGCATACAACTTTTGGTTTCAGCTCAGATCGTGATCTCAGGGTTATGAAATTGAGCCCACCAATCGGGCTCAGTGCTCAGCATGGAGTCTACTTCAGATTTTCTTTCCCTCTCCCTCTGCCCCTCTCATTAATGCTCTCTGTCTCTCAAATAAATAAGTCTTCAAAAAACAAACAAAAACACAGAAGGCCCAGGAAGAACATTTAACCTTCCTCTTAAATGCCTAAAAGAATTTCGATCGAGGACTTGTTCAGGAAAAGAGCTATCACTATAGATAACTACATAATATGAACTAATGGTGGTGGACAGGGAGGAAACAGCAATGCCTGTCTGATCAAAGTCCTCTTTTTGCGCCATTGTTTCTGGGTGGCCCAGCAAATATTTGTTTATACTTACTTTTTTCATTCTCCGGTAAACTACCTCCTTTCCCTTTGAGGCCCCGGCCCCTACTCCATCTCCTTAGTCCAAAGTGACCTATGTACTTCATTTTGCCTGACTGTCTTTGGAATATGTGGATTCCCTGTACATACATGATTAAATTTTATTTTCTTCTGTTAATCTGTCTCATGTCAATTTAATTCTTAGACTAGAAAGAACCTTGAAGGGTAAAGAAAAGTTTTTCCTCCCCAACAGTTGGTGTAGTCTGCAGGATGAACTTCCCTGGCTGGACACTGTTCACTTTGAGGTTCACTTTGGCTGCAGCTTAGAGATACTGAGACAGCTGATAAAAGCTGGCAGACGATAAGATTTCTTACCACATCAGCCTCCTAGATCACTTTCTGTGGGGTCTAATGAAAATAAAAATGATGAGAGCCCTTTTTCCTCTCTCTTTCTAAATATAGAATTGTGGGGAGGTGGGAATATTTGTAGACTAGTTCCTTGGGTATAGCAATTTTGGTAAAAATTTGTTTTGAGTTTTCTTGTTTCGTATTGATCCTTTTCCTCCCAATAGGGTCATTGTTTTCTTTTGTCTCTATCTTTTGTGTCATTTGTCGTAAAGCATGGAGAACAATAGGTCTGATTAGGTTTTCCTTTCACCTTGTTCTATGTCTTAAGAGTGTGGCTTTATGACCAGTGAGAATATTCTCTCTGGACTCTGCCAACCAGAGGATGCATGTACTGGCGTGCATCAGGCGGACAGCCAAAGAGGCTGTGGATCCAGTAATCATCTATTTAACACACTTCACTCTCTTTGTACAACTGTACCAGCTCTTGGGAATTTGTCATAGGGGTCCTGGTCCATAAGGGGCCATTATCATCTCAACCTTCATTGTAAATGTGGGTTGCACCCTATTTGTGGCTAGATATGGCTGGGCAGAAATGTGTTTCACACCCCATTTGCGGCTAAAGTTTCTTAGGCTAAGTTTGGGAGTGGACTTTCTGGATCCTGTGAAGGCTGCATTTTTTTGCACTTTCTGGCTCCTTATCCTTCCAAAGATAGTCACTGTTTTTCTTTGTCTCTATCTGTTGTGTTGTTTGCCATAAAGAGCAAGATGATAGAGCAGAATGCAGCCAGAGGTCCAATTAGCCTGCTCTTCAAGCTGCAAGACAGACCTATGAGTTCACAGTTCTGACCAGACCAGGTATGGTTAGTCAAACTATGCTGTGGGTTAATGTACACATGAGGTAAAGGCTGTTATGAAGGGACATCTTGCAAGCCAAAGCCACAGAATTGGTGAACTTGGGTCAGCCACGGAAGGGTGCTCACCGTTTAACCCAAAGTCTCCCATGTTAGGATAAGTGGGTCACGGAATAGGTTAGATTAACACTGAGTAACCCACCAACTCAAGAAAATTTCTTTGCAACAGATACTCTGTAAAAACAAACAAACAAACAAAAACACATCACACCAGCTGGGGCGGCTCAGTCGTTAAGCATCTGCCTTTGGCTCAGGTCATGATCCCAGCGTCCTGGGATAGAATCCGACACTGGGCTCCCTACTCAGCAGGAAGCCTGCTTCTCCCTCTCCCTCTGCCTGCTCCTCCCCCTACTTGTCCTCATGCTCTCTCTCGTCAAATAAATAAATAAAATCTTTAAAAAAAAAAAAAAACCTCGCATGATACCCAACCACACAGCACATTCCTTTTAGATATTAGTTTGGCTCTGAGAGACCCAAGAGTTGGCTACAGCTATTAATGTGCATAGTAGAAAAATCGAATGAGGTCCCTAATTTGGCAGGTCAGAATGTGGGATGCACCCCCATTGTGTAGATCTTTCTTAGGCTAACTTTGGAAGTGAACTTCCTGGATCTTGTGAGGGCTTTGTATTTTGCAGTCTCTGGTGGGTCACCTCACCACGACAGCTCGTGTATGGATAATCTTCATGCCAGTTGCTGTGTGGCCACTCAGAAAAGTCATCAGAGACATTCAGACTACAAACCAGGAAAATCTAACAGATTGCAATTTCCTACCTTCACCCCATAAAGATGGTCAAGCTGGACATCTGTCTTTGGAATCTCTGTTTATGTAGATTCCCTATACCTATATAATTAAATTTTATTTTCTCCTGTTAACCTGTCTTATAGCGATTTAATTCACAGACCAGCCAGAATCTTGAAGGTAGAGGAAAACAGGGAACAGCATTCCAAGTAGGAAGTCCAGTTCATCAATTGCCCTGAGATAGGACAGGAGCAGAAGGAAGACGGACAAGAAGAAAGTGGGCCATTGCATGCGCACTTACTGGAGAGTGGGTAGCCTGAGCTGTGCATGGGAAGGGACTGGCTTCAGGGGCCTCCTAGTTGAGAAGATGACAAGCATTTTCCCAAGTCCACCTCCCCACCTCCATCCACAAGGATGTGGACTGCCCATCACTCCCCAGGGACAGCCACCTCTTCAACTCACCGAGCTCTTATGAAGTGATTGGTCAGCCCATCCCTCACTCATTCTCTGAGGCAGTGTGGAGATGGGGACAAACAAGGGCCCAGAAGGCAAGGTTGGGGCAAAGCCATTGCCCTCTTTAAATTCAGTTTCTTGGGGCGCCTGGGTGGCTCAGTGGGTTAAGCCGCTGCCTTCGGCTCAGGTCATGATCTCAGGGTCCTGGGATCGAGCCCCGAATCGGGCTCTCTGCTCAGCAGGGAGTCTGCTTCCCTCTCTCTCTCTGACTGCCTCTCTGCCTACTTGTGATCTCTGTCTGTCAAATAAATAAATAAAATCTTTTAAAAAAATAAATAAATTCAGTTTCTTCATCAGTAAAATAATAAAGAATTGCACAAGATGAGCTCAGTTTAATTCCATTTCTAAAAGAAATCTCTAGGGGCACCTGGGTGGATCAGTCTGTTAAGCATCTGCCTTTGGCTTAGGTCATGATCTGAGGGTCCTGGGATCGAGTCGCAGGTCGGGCTCCCTGCTCAGTGGGAAGTTTGCTTCTCCCTCTCACCCTGCCACATCTCCGTCCCCGTCATGCTCTCTCTTTTGCTCACTCTCTCTGTCTCAAATAAATAAATACAATCTTTAAAAAAAATAAGATAAAATAAAATCTCTGAACTGATTATATAGTAGCACTTAAGTAAAGTACAACTGGCTTATTTCTTCCTTAAAAGGTAGGTTTAATAAGTGACTCTTTTTTTATTTATTTATTTTTAAATTTTATTTTTTATAAACATATAATATATTTTTATCCCCAGGGGTACAGGTCTGTGAATCGCCAGGTTTACACACTTCACAGCACTCACCATAGCACATACCCTCCCCAATGTCCATAACCCCACCCCCCTCTCCCAACCCCCCTCCCCCAATCAACCCTCAGTTTGTTTTAATAAGTGACTCTTAATCTCATAAAACAAACTGAGGGTTGATGCGGGGGGTGAGATTATGGACATTGGGGAGGGTATGTGCTATGGTGAGTGCTGTGAAGTGTGTAAACCTGGCGATTCACAGACCTGTACCCCTGGGGATAAGAATATATTATATGTTTATAAAAAATAAAATAAAAATAAAAAATAAAAATAAATAAAAAATAAAGGGTAGGTTTACTGCTGTTTTTCCAATTATAAAGTAATACTGGATGACAGATAATTTGTAAAATACAGAAAAACAGAAAGGAAAAACCAAAATCTTTCTGTCCCCCTTTCATTCAAAAATAACTAGTATTGGGACACCTGGCTGGCTCAGTTGATAGAGCATATGACTCTTCATCTCGGGGTCATAAGTTCAAGTCTCACACTGAGTGTAGAGATTACTAAAAATAATTAGACAAACTTTAAAAAAATATAATATTTTAAAAAAGATAATATTAAATAGTATGGTGTTAAAATGTTAGTGTATTTTCCCCTGTCTCAGTATTATATTACTTTTGTCTTGACATCCATCGGCAAACTATATTTTAAGTATTGGGTTTATCTGTTTTCATTTATTTCAATAACAGTCACCTGGTCATATTGTAATAACCTTTTCACAAATAGTATTCATGAAAGTATTCCCTTACTGTTGGGCATTTAGATTATATTCTTACCATTTCTGACATCACTAATAATGCTGCAACCGATATTTTGGTGCAGAAAACTTTATTACATTTAGAATTCTTTCCTTACATTAAAGTCCCATAAGTAAAATTACTAGATCAAAAAGTATAACCATTTTCAACTTCTTAATACTATTAGAAAATTACTTTCCAAAAGCATTTTGCCAGTGTACACACCCAAGAGCAATATATACAACTCCGTGTCTCACTGGTCATTTTCTTTTTGGAAATACCTACCATTTATTGAGAGCGGTGGAAGGATGCATCTCATCGTTGTTCTAATTTGTGTTTCTTTGACCTTTGGTGTAAACGTTTTCCATATTTGGCATTAAGTTCTGAAGCCAGAACTTAAGAGTGCTAAGACTCAGGTCATGGGTCGTTTTGGTTTAGTGGCTTAAAGAGCTGCTCATTTACAGCACTGCGCACCTTCCCCCCCCCAACCAGTGACTCTCCAGGGATCCCAAAATCTGCCATCAGGGATCACCAACGGCCAGACAACAGCCAGAGGCAGCTGGCAGGTGACTGTGGAATGCAGTCAGGTGCTTTTCTCCCAGTTCTCTCTCCTGCCAGAACATTCCCAGGGGATGACAGGGCTGGGAAGGGCCCTCCGTGTTCCCTTATCACCCTCCTCTGGGCACTGAAGGTTTGAACCATGGGTGGAAGTGGGCACTGCAGACCAAGGGAAATGGGGAGAGGAGGGCAGCGAGAGGCACCAGTGTAACACTGAACCTTTGGGATGTCCAAGCAAGGCTTGCCAAGGGCCTCCCAGTGATAAAAGCCTTCTTCGGGGGATCCAGCAGGCCCCAAGTATCAGCCCCAAATTCAAGAAAGCAGAAAAGAGGTAACATTTTTTGCTTTAAAGAATATACATACATACGGCAAAATGTTAAGGGTGGTTATTTCTGCATTTCTGGGATTATGACTGATCTTTATGTTCTGAATACTTCTATATTTTTCCAAATTTCTGAAAACAAATACTATTTTATAACTGAACATTATCCAAACCCCATAAATCATTGTGAAAACATTCCAAGTGAAGATTAAATTGGAAGGCAATTCTAGTCAGCTATGGCAGCTGCAATACCAGAATTTATTTCTGCTTCCTGTCAGAAACATCACGAAGAGGTAATGACAGGATCGAAATAGGCATAAATCCGGAAGACAAAGAAACAGGGAAAGAAAGTGGTGAATGATCAGAGATGTCCACAAAATGTAGGAGGCAGAAAGCAAGAGACAAAAGAGAACTAGCATCATTAGGTAGAGAAAGCTGGAATCTGGACCCTGGGGGAGGGGGGCTGGTGGCTGAAGGAGTCTGAGCAGCCAGACTCAGGAACAGGAGGCACCAGGCAAAGGGGAGGATGGCAACGGGAGGGGTTGTAGCTCTGTCCCACAGCAGGAAATGCCCCATGGGACCGTGCCTGACACTTGGTGTTCCACAACATTGTTACTGAATGGGTGAATGGTAAAGGAGCAGATTTCCTTTACGTGCTGAGGCTTCTCTAGTTGCGCTGTCAAGTGTAAACACCAGAAGAACTCATCCACGTAGAAGGGAGGCCATGAGGATCTGAACATTCTGCACTGGGGCCCTGGGGACCAGAGACTGCAGTCACGTGTACTCACGAGCACTCACACCCCATCCTCTGGCATTGCTTCCCATGGTCCCACCGGAAGAGTTGGAGGAGATAGTTGGGAGAGAGGAGTGTGGAAGCAAAAGTGGGCCTTGGTGGGCTGCAGCTTCTGGGCAGACCTCAGCATGTGACCTTGCCCCTCGACCCGGTTCTAGGGACCCTTCGCCTCTATGGAAGCTCCTGAGGGAGTACCCAGGATGGGGCACCACTGAGGCCCTCACGCCTCCCCGCCCTTCCCTGCTGCAAGAACTGGCCCTCCTCACCCAAAGCCACCCTCCTCCCTTCCTTCATTTGTGTTGAAAGGGAGACCCTTGAGCATTAAGGACACCAGGGTCCAGTTGTGCTGGTGGTTGAGCGTCACAAACCGAGGTACCTAACAGCCAGTCTTGGTCCCATGGGGGGCCCACATTTATTAAACACCAACTGGGTTTACCTTACACTGATTGAGTCACCTCAGCAAGCCTGTGAGGAAGAAGCTTTCTCCCTGAGGCTCTGAGGAGACAGACGCTGTGAGAAGCTGAGGGACACACCACAGGCCAATCTTGGTGCCCAGGCCTGTGTGGAGACGTCGCCCAAGCACACTCCAGGATAAATGAGTTTCTCTTCCTGACAGGAGTTGACTTACCTTTGGAGACCCTACCTTACCTTAGTGCTCCTAAGCCGAGTCTGAATAGAGTCAATATCATAGCAGCACAAGGAGGAAGAGAGGAATTCCTGTTGGGATGGTGGAAATAGTCCAGACACCTTTCTAGGGAAGGAGGCACTGGTACTAACTCTGGTGAGGTGAAGAAGGTCTCTTCAGGCATCTTGGAGAAAAAGCAGCTGCGGTGTCGGGGACACTGTATTGGTCAGCTGGGACCAGCTGGTGGGCATCCTGGAAGGCCACATGCAGTGACAGCGAGAGCTCGACTTAGGACATCCCCTCTGGCAGAGTGTGCAGGACAGTTTCCAGAAGGCAGAGTCTGGGCAGTGGGCACAGACAGGAAGGTGAAGTGGAAGGTCACTGCTGAGGGAAAACCGGAGGGCTGGGGACTGAGGATAGGATGAGACATGATTTCACTCAACACTCTTCTGTGATGTGTGTTTATGCATTAATTTCCCCTTCAAAAACCCTTCTGGAAAATAGCCCAATGAGTGGATTGTTTAAATGTGGTCTATACCTACAGTGGAGTATTAGCCAACCTTAAATATTATCCAGAAGGAAATTCTGACATATGTTACAACATGAGTGAGGCTTGAGGACATGATGACAGACCCAAGAGGACAGATACCATCTGATTCCACTTCTAAGAAGCACCTAGAACAGTCAGCTTCATAGATTCAGAAGAAGGCTGTTTCCAGGGACTGAGGGGAGGGAGAAATGGGGTGGTGTTGTTTAATGCAGACAGGGTTTTAATTTGGGGAGGACAGAAGAGTTCTGGAGATGGCTTCCCAACCATGTGAATTAATGCCACTGAACTTTACACTTAAAGATGGTGGGTGAAGATGATCAATGTTCTGTGACGTCTATTTTACCACCGTATTTCAACAGGCCAGTGAAAGACGCACAGAAATACTGCTTTGTCATTTGGTCTGAGTGACTAAGAGCACTGAGGCCATTCCCAGAGACAGGCAGGAGAGGGGGGTGAGTGCCTTTGCTGGGGAGGGGGGATGAAGTCAGCTCTTGGTGGCCACATGTGGTGTGTCCTCTGTGCACTGCGTCTGGGAGGTGCTTTGCTCCCATCTCTGATCCTCACAAGGCAGGTGTGTTTGTTTTCATTTATTCATAGGTGAGCTCCTGGGCGTGGGGCGGGGGGACCCCAGGCCTGTCCATCCCATGGCACCATGCTGGGTTTAGGAAACCAGTGCACGGTCTCTGGAGATACAAGCAGCAGGCTGGCAGGCGGGGTAGAACTTGGAGGAGAATCAGAGAGGGGCTGTTTCCTGAGGGGAGATCCTAGCCACGGGCAGGTGAAGCTCCAAGGAAGTGTGAAGGAGAGCAGAAGGCAAGCTCTGGAGGAAATCCTGCATTTATGACACTGCCCCAGCCATAGGAGCTACAGAAATATGTGTCCCACCCAACCACCCACCCCTTCTCCCACCCAACCACGTGGCCCCAAATTAAGACCTGGGCCTCGTTTAGCCCCTGCCCAGCAGCTGACTTTGGTGCCTTCACCAACCACAAGGAGAGGAAGCAGCTCAAAATGACTTCATTCTAAATCTGGCCGGCTCTGTGGATCCCTGTCAGCAGTGACGAGCCGGCCCGGAGGAGAGGGACATGCTGCAGTTCCCTGAGACAGCAGGAGCAGCTCCCCGGAAGCGAAGAAGCAAGCCACCCTGAGCTCGCTCAGGAAGGTGCAGAGAGGGACAAGCCCCCTGGTGGGTTCGGTTTGCTGGGTGGGGGTCTGGGGCTGTGGCGCTGCCGTATGACTCACAAGCCAGGTTAAAAAAAAAAAAAAAGGGGGACGCCTGGGTGGCTCAGTGGGTTAAGCTGCTGCCTTCGGCTCAGGTCATGATCTCAGGGTCCTGGGATCGAGTCCCACATCGGGCTCTCTGCTCAGCAGGGAGCCTGCTTCCCTCTCTCTCTCTCTCTGCCTGCCTCTCCGTCTACTTGTGATCTCTCTCTGTCAAATAAATAAATAAAATCTTTAAAAAAAAAAAAACAAAAAAACCGTACCAGTTTCAAGGAGAGGCCACTTCCCACCTCTAAATAATAGAAGCATCCAGAAGGAAGTAGTCAGAGACTTCTGCCAATTGATCTGGAGACTGGGAAAAGGTCCCACAGTTATTAATAACCCCTGTGTTCTGGGAACCAATTTCATGCACCAGACAAAGGGATTAAAAAGTTGCTGTTGAAGGCAAAGTGGTTTTAGCCAAAGCTCCACTTTCTGCTCTCCCAGTAAATGACCATTTTTGTTTTTGGGAAAACTTGGAGCTGATTGGCGTCTTGACTGATCTGGTGAGCTAGGAGGTGCACAGCTGATTGGCACACTTTTATGACCACTCGATCTTCCCAGGGTGCTCTTTGCAGCCGCCCTCATCTCAGGCTGGCACCCCCCAGAAGTGGGGGTGAACACACGGGCTTGCGTGGCTCCTGGGAGACCCCCAGAGGATGTAGCTACTCACGGCCCGAGGGCCTAGCAGCGATCCTGCTGGAATCCGGGAAGATGGAACCGACGTCCATTAGCCCTTGCACAGGTGGGCCAAGGAACTCACCTTTTCGACAGAGTTGCCTTGACGTTGGCTGTGTGGCTACCCTTTCGTGATCCTGGGACCCCTCAGGAGGGGCTACAGATAAATAGATTGGTCAGATAAATAGATAAATAGTGTCAAAGAAACAGTCTCCTGTGAAAAGTGTTCAAATGTCCGCTCCCTTCACTCACTAAACTCTGAGCAGCCAGAGGGGGGGCTCTGTGCACCCAGATGACACCAGATCAGCCAATCTGTGAGTTAATACTGAATTAGTTGAGTGACACTCTAACACAGAATTATTTCAGAAGATAACTAGCTACTACTTAGAACTCCTTCCGTGTGAAAATTTGCTTCGTCCTCTCAGCCAAGAAGACAAGAATGATCTCTTTGCCTCGCCCACGACCCCCTCTACAGGTGGGGTCCCCAGCCCTCAAAGCAGGGTCAGAAGCAGGATATGTGTTTCCTTCTGACTCTGCGATTCCCTCACCATTCAACCCAGAGCAAGTCCCCGTTTCCTCTGTGCACTGTGTGCTCAAGCTATTCTAGGGTAAATTCTTCCTTACTACCCCTTCCTGCAGCCCCTCTGTCTCCTGATGGGAAAGGAGACCAGGGGTTTGCTAAGGCTCTCAAAACCTCCCATCTGGACTACTGCAAAAGCCACCCCAACTGGGTTTTTGTCCCTTTCAACTCCTTTTCCTTGCTGTAGGAAGAGTGATTTTTTTTTTTAAAGATTTTATTTATTTATTTGACAGAAAGAGAGAGTACAAGAAGGGGGAGCCCAATGCAGGGCCCGATCCCAGGACTCTGAGATCGTGACCTGAGCCAAAGGCAGATGCTTAACCGAGTGAGCTAGCCAGGCACCACAAGAGTGATTTAAAACAACAACAACAACAACAAAACCACGCAATCTGGGCTGCCTGGGTGGTTCTGTCATTGGGCGTCTGCCTTTGGCTCAGGTCATGATCCCCGGGTCCTGGGATCAAGATCCACATTGAGCTCCCTGCTCGGTGGGAAGCCTGGTTCTCTCTCTTCCTCTCCCCCTGCTTGTATTCCCTCTGTTGCTGTCTCTCTCCCTGTCAAATAAATAAATAGAATCTTAAAAAAATAATGATAATAAAATAAAATAAAATACAATTTAAAAGTGGCTAAAATTAAAAAGACTGAAGCACCAAGTGTTGACATGGCTGTGGAGAGACTGGAACCCTCACACAATTTGGCAGCGAATACAAAATGGCTGCTCTGGAAAAGAGTTTGGCAATTTCCTTCTTTCTTTTTTTAAGTAATCTCTACACCCAACATGGGGCTCAAACTCAGGACCCTGAGATCAAGAGCCACGTGCTCTACCAAGCGAGCCAGCCAGGCACCCCTTGGCACCTTCTTATAAACATGCACTTTCCATGTGACCCAGCAGTCCCACGCCTGGATGCTTACCGAGGACAAATGGAAACATGTTCACACAAAGACTTGTACTTGTTTTTCCTAAAAGTTTTATCCATAACACACAAGCACTGGAAACAGCCCAAACGTCCATCAACCAGCGAGCAAACTGTAGTAATGCATGCACAATGGAATACTCATTAGCAATTAAACAGCATGAATTACTTCTAGACACATCAAAATAGATGGGTCTCAGAAGCATGATACAAATGAAAGAAGCTAGATACAGAGGGCTACATCTGTAGGATTCCATTTATATGAAATTATTTAAAAAGGTGAAACTATTGTTTCAGGAAGCTGGTAAGTGGTTGTTCGGGTGGGGGGTGGGGGATTGACAACAAAGGGCACAAAAGAGCTTTTTGGGTGATGATGATTTTACAGATGTATACATTTGTCAAAATTCATTGATTTTTTTAATTTAAAGTCAGTAAACTTGGCTGTAGGAAATTTTATCCAAAATCACCGCCGCTGGTGTAGTGGTATCATGCAAGATTCCCAAATAAATCTGATTTTAGAAATAAAGGCATGTAGGGACGTCTGGGTGGCTCAGTTGGCTAAGTGTCTGCCTTCAACTCAGGTCATGATCTCAGGGTCCTGGGGCTCCTGCTCAGCAGGGAGCCTGATTCTCCCTCTCTCTGTGCCTGCTGCTCCCCCTGCCTGTGCGCTCTCTCTCCCTCTCTCTCTCTCTCTCTCTCTGTCAAATAAGTAAATAAATAAAATCTTTAAAAAAAATAAAGTCATGTAATAGTGAAAACAACGCCCCCAGTCTGCACAATGATGAAAGAACGCTAGAGGGTCACACAATGTGGAGACCAAGACAAGAGGCATTGGGAGTCGAGTTCCGTGGGCGTGGGGCTGTGTTGGCCATGCTTTGGGAGAGGTGGGCCCTGTGTGTTGTTCTTTCAAGGTCAGGGTTCTCAGACTTTGGTAGGTATTGGAACAGCCTGGGCAATGTGGCAAAAATGCACCGGCCCAGCCCTAGCCTCCTGCAGTGAGCGGAGGCCTCTGCATTCCTCATTAGGCTCATTTGTTCCATCAGACTCACCAGCTCGTGCCTCCTCAGAGCTTAGCGGACATTCTGCCCCCTCCCGGAATGCCCAAGTGCCTTCCTGCTCCCCAGCACGGGCTTAAGTCCACCTGTTACGAGCCCACACTGTACTTGGCTTTCATCACACATACTACTTTTGTAATTGCTTGTTTGGTATCAGTCTTTGCCGCCACACAGGAAGCTCTGTGACGGCTGAGACCCAATCATCAGCACTAGGAATGTGCTGGACACGTTCTTGGTGTTCATATATCCACTCTTTGATCAGGGTCCTGAAGAAGTGCCCAGAGGGTTCAGGAAGGTTGACGCCAAGACTGTGGCCCAGCGAGTGGAGCTAAGTCAGCCCTGTCCTGTCCAAGCCATAAACTGCACGTTTAGACCTAGTCTTCTTGGTAACAGACAACTGGTAATTGGTTTCCTTAATTAACTTTGGGAACAAATCCAGGTGTGGGGTTTGTTCTGCAACGTGTGGGCTTTTGTCCACGTGTTTTGATATGGGTCCACAGGAGTGGCTGGAGGTCAGGTCAGCCCATGAGTGCAGTGCCCTAAGCCGTGGCCCTCCAGCCTCTGGCTCTCTGTGAAAACAAGGGGCAGATTGGGCGCCTGGGTGTTTCAGTTGTTAAGTGTCTGCCTTCGGCTCAGGTCATGAGCCCAGGGTCCTGGCATCAAGCCCCGCATTGGGCTCCCTGCTCGGTGGGAAGCCTGCTTGTCCCTCTCCCACTCCTCCTGCTTGTGTTCCCTCTCTTGCTGTCTCTCTCTGTGTCAAATAAATAAATAAAATCTCTTTTAAAAAAATGAACAGTAAGTGTTTTTAGAATACTGAGAAGGAGCAAATCGGTTTAAAGTTTTGTTCCTGGGGCGCTTGGGTGGCTCAGTGGGTTAAAGCCTCTGCCTTTGGCTCAGGTCATGATCCCAGGATCCTGGGATCCAGCCCCGCATCGGGCTCGCTGCTCAGCAGGGAGCCTGCTTCCTCCTCTCTCTCTGCCTGCCTCTCTGCCTACTTGTGATCTCTATCAAATAAATAAATAAAATATTAAAAAAATAATGATAAAGTTTTGTTCCTTACTTCAAAATTTGCCATTCTTTCATTTGTATGATTGGCGGTGGCAGCAAGTGGACAGAACGTAAGATCTGGAGTCCAGCCCATCCAGGAGCGCTGTCACACCTTTATACAAGCTTTGTGACCTTAATCCAGTTTCGTAGCCTGCCTGAGATGAAGTTTGCCTGTGCGTCTGATACTTTTACATTAGAAAAATAAAATGGAACTCATTTTCACACACAGATGTGTTAGGGATCCATACGTGAGGTAAGTAGGTTGAAAGCTTCTCCTGGCACCTGGAATGTAGTTTAATTAGCATCAACCCAGCAACAGTTGCTGTAAATAAGTGACGTGAAAGTCTGTTTTGTCTCTAAGGAACACGTGGGAATCTTCGATGCCCTGGAAAGCGGAAAACACCTTTTAATCCTTGCTGAAAACATGGCTGTTTTGTTGTTAACTTGGAGAGGTTTTTGGTTGTGTTTTAATTTTATGTATTTATTTATTTGACAGGGAGAGAGAGCGCGCGCAAGCAGGGGGAGCAGCTGGCAGAGGAATAACCAGGCTCCCGCTGAGCAGGGAGCTTGATGCGGGGCTCGATCCCATGACCCTAGGATCATGACCTGAGCCGAACGCAAGCGCTTAACGACTGAGCGACTCATGGCTTCCATGAGTGGCCTCCAAAAGCCACAACATGGCTTTTGGAAGGAAAAAACCATGGAGCGCCCCCCTGCTGAACGAATGGGAGCTCATGATGACATCTGAGAAGCCCTCGCTTCCTGACACACGCAGTATCTGGGAAGAACAACTCCTTGCAGCCTCACACACCCTGCACAAGTGACTTTTATGGCCTCCCACCCCCAGGCTGTGAAAACGAAGGGTCAGCATCCCTGCTGTTTAGTGGGAAATTCTTCACTGACACATACCTGCTCTGTGATTTGTTGGCCATATTTTCCATCCAGCAGGCAGCTGTGGGTAATGTTCAACCAGAAAAAGAGGAGCTCAATTATGCAAGACATGTTTACAATGTAAATGGGGGGCACTCCCGCCCACCCACCTGCCCTGGCCATGCTGGGGGTGGCAAGAGTCTGCATGGGCTTCCTTGCGTCTTACTAGCGAAACAGGTGTCAGCCCCGCCCCCACCTCAACTTTGGAAAGCCTGCCTGCTTGTTCAGACTTTGGGGAGCGCTGTTTGAAGGCAGCAACACCTGCTGGCGGGGGACACACACAGTGAGGTTGCGATTTCCTAGGTCACAGGGATGAGAGGAATGTTCTTCTGCCCACTGCGGCCCGGCACACGTCAGCCAGGCAGGACCAGGGGTGGCTTCGGAAGCGTGCTCTGTCTCAGCACTGCTTGCAGGCTTGTCTCTGCAAAAGACTTCACTCTCTGAAGCCTGTAACTGCTTCAAATCTGCAAGTTAAAAAAAAAAAAAAATCTGGGGGCACCTGGGTAGCTCAGTCAGTTGGGTGTCTGCCTTTGGCTCAGGCCATGATCTCAGGGTCCTGGGATCGAATCCCATTTCAGGCTCCCTGCACAGTGGGGAGCCTGCTTCTCCCTTCCTATCTCTCTGCAGCGCCTCCTTCTTGTGCTCTCTCTCTGGGTCAAATCAATAAATGAAATCTTAAAAAAAAAAAAAATCTGTTGCTTCTACTTGCACAATTGGTGGGGAAAAGGCAGTTGTTGGCCCAGTTTGCTGAAAAGTCCAGGGAGCTTGGCTGGATCAAGGGAATCATGTAAGTGTCCTTCCATCTCTTGGGTCCGCTTTCTTTTGGATTGGCTATATTCTTAGGCTGGAGCTCCCTTTGGTGATAAAGGGGCCACCAGCAGCTCCAGGATGGTATGCTGGGAAATCAGAGGCCCTGTGGAAAAAGTGCCTCTTCTCCATCGCTCCAGCAAGTGTTTTAGGGACAGCACGGCTGCCCCTGGGGCCCGGCTCCTGCGTCCCCTCAAGACTGCAGGCTGGAGACCCTCCATTCAAATCACATGGGTTGACAGTGGGGAGAGGTGGTTAACTCAAGGAAAATTGGGGAAACTTTGATGCCAAGGATACTGTGGAGTCTGTATCTTGATAACTTCTCACCATGTTGGCCTCTGGTGTTCCCAATCTTATGTCTTCCCCACTCCACAGCAGCATCAGCTAATCCCCTCCTTGGCTCTACTCCTTCCCAGTGAGCTGACTGGGCATTTCTTGCCCTTACCCCAGTGTTAGTCACCCACATACGGACTATTCAGTCACTGAGCTCTTCCTGGATCCCTGTAGTGCTGAGTGTGGAAGAGGAGTGAGAGTGGGCATGAAGTTGACCAAGTCCCAGCATGACAGACAAGGCACTGTCATCACAGTGAGGTGTGGTTCCCAGCTTCTTGGCAGTTCGTACTCCCAGTATTTGGACCTCCCAGTAGCTCCCCGCTTGTTAGACACATGTGACTGGGGAGAGAGGGTGTGGTCACGGGAGGCGAGGTTCTGCTCCCTGCCGGAGAGGAGGCTCTGGTTGCTCAGGCCTGAGTGGTCTCAGGGCCCTCCCTCACCAGGGCAGGTTCTCACCAGGGCAGAAGTTCTCACTTCTTTTCCACTGTGCTTTTCTGGTAGACTCAAATGAAGAACTCCAGAAGTTAGGGCAAGACGGACCTCAGAGGGCCACGTGGGTGGCTCAGTCAGTGCAGCGTCTGCCTTCGGCTCAGGTCATGATCCCATGGTCCTGGGATGGAGCCGTGCACCGGGCTCCCTGCTCAGCGGGAAGCCTGATTCTCCCTCTCCCCCTGCCCTGCTCCCTGCTCATGCTTTCTCTCTCTCAAATAAATAAATAAAATCTTAAAAAAAAAAAAAAAAGAAGAAGAAGAAGAAGAAGGACCTCAGAGATTGGCTAACTCCACTGCTTCTTTCCCTGATCCAAATGTCCAGGCTCAGAGAGGAGGAAGGGGCTGGACCACGGTTACCAGTGAGTTCCTACATGGCCAGAGGAGGACCCAATCTCTGACTTCCTCCTCTCCGGGTCTCCTGTCCCCACCACCGCTGGGGCACTGGGTTTATGTCCTGCCTGTCAACTGCATTTCCTGGGAAGGAAACAAATTAATCAGGCGAGAAAAGAAATAAAAGTCAATGCCTTTAGTTTACAGTGTACCATTTACAAATAAGAAAGATGAGTTACTAAGAAATATTTCCCTTGTACAAACTCAGGAACTAAGAACATAATAAGTAGCTAATATAGTTTGGAAAAAATGGCATGCTGAGGGCAAATACAGGAGATAGAGCAAGGCAGAGAGTCATGGGCACTCGGAAGGGACCCATTGTAGCATAGGGGCCTGGCATGGATGGTTTGTTTGTGGCTGGTATCATCTATCATTGAACCTGAGACTCCTGTGGATTGTAAGACATTCTACCATTTTATGTACTGTTAAGAAAGAGAACATTCTGGGGGCACCGTAGGTGGCTCAGTTGGTTAAGCGCCTGCCTTTGGCTCTGGTCGTGATCAAGCCGCACATCAGGCTTCCTTCTGAGCGGGGAGTCTGCTTCTCCCTCTGTCACCAACACCCCCCGGCTCATGCTCCCCTTTCTCTCTCTCTGTCACAAATAAATACAATCCTAAGAAAAAAAGAAAGAGAACAGTCTGATTAAACTCTGATGTATCCTTGATAATGTCTGTGGTCAAATTCATGGCATGTAGATAGAACTCCCCAAGGAAGAATAAGAATAGGGCCAAGGATTGGGGTGCCTGGGTGGCTCAGTGGGTTAAAGCCTCTGCCTTCTGCTTAGGTCATGATCTCAGGGTCCTGGGATCGAGCTCCACATGGGCTATCTGCTCAGCAGGGAGACTGCTTCCCCCTCTCTCTTCGCCTGCCTCTCTGCCTACTTGTGATCTCTCTCTCTCTGCCAAATGAACAAATAAAATCTTAAAAAAAAAAAAAAAAGAATAGGGCCAAGGATGGATCAAGGATGCATGCAGAAGGGCCATGGTTAAGGGCAGGCCAAGAACTCAAATAGGAGGAATCAGATTTGTTTCTGGATGCTAAGCATCACAGAAGTTTAAGACAGGCTAAAACTTGAAACAGATTTATGGTCTTCTGTGAGCTGGGTCTTTGTTGCCTTGTTCTCTCCATTCAGATCCCCTTTCTTAACATTTTCCATGAACGTCCCAAATATAGAAGTTATTGGTTAGAGGACTGATGCCCTTAGACCAGTCAGCAGCACAAAAAGTATGAGGAGGAAAATAAAAAGAACATCCTATAGGATAGTGTCACATTTTTTAAAGCAGAGCATCATAAACAATGAGTCTTGGAACACAGAAAAAATAAAATAAAAACAAATACAAATGGAGATGCTTCCATATAATAAAAAAAAAAAAAGAGGAAGAGGGAACATATTTGTAATTTCCAGAAGTTTTAGTGCTGGAAACATTGCTCTAAAAAGAAACAAAAGTGTAATGAAGAGAAAGACAGAACTAGGCTGAACTGGGTTTGAATCTTGACTCCAATCTGAGAGCTAGACTCTTTAAGCAGAGTTACTGCACCAGGACAAATAAGCATGAATGGCCGGAGGGTTTCCCGCTTCCTCCGCTTGGCTCCAGCATGTGGCAAGTGTTGGGTTACCTCTGATGAGGGGACTGCTTTAGCCTGCTTGGGCTCTTCCTTCATTATTTGTTTAATCCCAAATATAATAACTTGCATAAACTAACAGGATAATTATAGAATCTCAGGGCTGGAAATGAACTTCGATATCCTTTTGCAAGGTCACTGCCACACTGCTGAGTGGTCCATCCCAGGTTGCCTCTCAGTGGACCCATCCGGCAGCATGGGACCTAGATGGTCACACTCTCTCCCTGATAACACTCTTTTCTCCTGACATTGGGAACCCCTTCATCCTGATTTCCTTCCACTTCTCCATTTCTCCTTCTTTTGCTGGTTGCTGCTTGCTGCCCTGATCACTAAACCCTGGAATGTTCCAGGGCACTTGCTCCTGTGAAAGCCCATTTAATCTCAGGCTATAGCCTGCATTTCTCTCTCCAGCTCAGAACTTTCCGCTGGACTTCAGACTTGGAGCTCCATCTGGATGTTTCATAGGCACCTCTAACTCATCATGTCTCAGAAGTACCTCCTGAACCCCACCCTTCCCTCAAACATCTTCCCACCGTCTTCATCTCAGTTAATGTCTCTCTGTTCTGCCCGTTGCCAAACCTGACTCCTATTTCTCTTGCACCCATATCAAAGTTATCAGCAGATCTCACTGGCCACCTTGAAAACTTATCCAGAACAGGGGCACTTCTTCGCTGCTCCCACCCTGGTCTAACCAGCACGGATGCCCCCTGGGTTTACTGCAATAACATCGACTTCCTCCTGTGTGTTTTCACAGTTTGTTCTCAGTACAGCTGCCCGGCGATCCTCTTAAATGTCAGCCTACCAGTGTTCTCTATCTCACTCACAGTCAGACAACGGTTTCCAATGGCCTCCCTGATCCTGCCCCCTCTGGCATCTCTTTACTTTCCCTCTTTGCTAAAGACTCCATCTCCTACCACTTCCCTCTGCCAACTCCACTCCAGCTACATTGATCTTATGGATTCTAGAATAAACATGCTTGCTCCCACCTCTTGGCCTTTGCACTTGCTGTTCCCTCTGCCTGAAAAGCTTTCCCTTCAAGATCTGCAGGGCTCACTCCCTCCCCTCCTTAAGTGGTCTCTGCTCAGATGCCACGTTCAAAGTGAGCCCTTCGGGACCACCCACTTGAAATGGCAGCCCCTCTTCCACCCTTAGAAGTCTCTGTCCCTTTTTCTTATTTGATGTTTGATTTTTCTCTACAGCACTTAGCATTTTCCGCCATGGTATGTATTTCTTTCCCTTCTTTGAGAATTGCTTGTCTTGCAATACTAGAATGTAAGCTGCGTGAGGGCAGGGATTTTTGTTCACTGCTAATCCCCAGTGCCTGACACGCAGCAGATGCTAACATACATGTTTTGAATGGACGAATTAATGAAACAAATAGGGTGTATCAGCATTGTCTCAGTCTCTGGGGATATAACTACGAACAAGACAAAGCTCCTCCCCTTAGAAATCTAGGTACTTGGGGGTAGAGTAGGGAGACACAATAAATTAGAAAAGAAGTACTCTGGATCTCGATGTTGTGAGTTCAAGCCCCACACAAGAGAGTATTTAAAAACAAACAAATAAACAAGAACAAAGTGAGAAAAAGAGTTGAAACAGATGATGCAGAAAAACAAACAGGTCCTCTTGATTCAAGTGATGAGATGGCCCTCCTGGGATTGAGAAGCTGGGGAGGTCAGCAGCTGCAGGGCTGGGGTGGGGGAGCACCTCTCGAGCTGAGCACACAGCCGGTGGGATGGAGCCCCGTAAGTGCTGAACAGATTCTTGGGATCTTTTGAGTTCTTGTAGCTTTTTATATACTGCCTTTTCAGGTAATTAATTACATTGAAAAAAAAAAATAAAAGGAAAAAGTCAACCAGAAGATCACAAATAATGAGCCAGGTGAGCAATTTATGCCTTTATATGACTGCTTCTACCTTAACATCAAATGAGATAACGGGCTAAGAACAAACTTGCAAGGTAAGAAACGGATACACAATTTGCATTTACTAAACTACTTGTTTGCATTTTTTTATTATACCAGGCATGCATTGGCAGTGATATGTACTTTTTAAAAGCTAATTAGGAAAAAAAAAAAAAACGCTGCAGTATTTATCATCTAGCTAAGTGTTAAAGCAGAAATAGAAGAAATTGACACATTGCTGCAGAAGAAAAAATTTGCCAGTGATCATCCTGTATAGGTGCCAAAGACATCCTGAAGAGTTTCTCCTTTAGAAAGACCATGAGGGTGTTTCGTAGGTTCTTCTTGCAAAGGTCCTGCTTCCTCTGGAACCCACCTTACAGCACTTCCCTTGGAAATACTCAAATCACCAGAGAACCTGGGAATGAATCTGCTGGAGAACAGCAGCATGAATCACAGCCCATTTGCTATGGAAACTATGTTCAGCAAGCATCATATGTCTGAATTTCTTTTCCTGGGCATTGTGGAGTTGACAGGGTTTATTTATAACAGGGGAGATTCTAAAATTGGCCACTTACCAACACAGAAAAGTAACTTCCATAGTACTGCTGCAAATTCATGTCCTTAGGAGCCAGCCGCGGAGCCGGCCGCAGCCGTGCTTGGTAAGTAATTTAATTATAGAACAGACTGGCTACGGCGACAGGAGGAATTGGTAGATAGGTATGTGAGACATTCTCTGATTGGATCAGTGGGACTTCCTGATCCAACGGAAACGCCGACTCCCCGGACAGTTTTGGGGTTTTGATTTTGTTTGGAGGGGAAAAGGCCAGAAATATATCACCTAGGTGTAATTTGAAAAATATTCCCCAATGCTGAGATTTACTAACTGAAATAGGAAAATGAAGGGCGCCTGGGTGGTTCAGTCAGTTCAGTGTCTGCTTTCAGCTCAGGTCATGATCCCGGGGTTCTGGGATCGATCCCTGCATTGGGCTCCTTGCTCAGCAGGGAGCCTGCTTCTCCCTCTCCCTCTACCCCTCCCTCCACCTCATGTTCTCTCTCTCTCAAATAAATAAATAAATAAAATCTTTAAAAATAAAGAAATAGGAAATACCCATATTCTAAATCCAGCGTTTACTTCGTGCTTATAATTCAGGCCTCATGAACAAAAAATAAGACCTAAAAAGGGGGGGCGCCTGGGTGGCTCAGTGGGTTAAAGCCTCTGCCTTCAGCTCGGGTCATGATCCCAGGGTCCTGGGATCGAGCCCCACATCGGGCTCTCTGCTCAGCGGGGAGCCTGCTTCCTCCTCTCTCTCTCTCTCTGACTGCCTCTCTGCCTACTTGTGACCTGTCAAATAAATAAATAAAATCTTAAAAAAAAAACAAAACTAAAAAGGGGTGTCTGGGTGGCTCAGTAAGCTAAGTGTCCGACTCTTGATTTCAGCTCAGGTCATGATCTCAGGGTTGTGAAATCAAGCCCCATGTCAGGCTCCCACTCAGCGTGGAGTCTGCTTGAGACTCTCTCTCTCAAATAAATAAATAAAAATCTAAATGAGCACAGAGAGTAGAGAATAGGAAATACTCCACATGTCATGGGCAGAAGATTGTGTTTAAGAGTAAAGCAAAGCTCTCTTGCATGAAATTTCCTTTTTAAATAGAGCCATCTGATTCTCATATATGCTGCAGCACAACAAATTGTAATATTATTTGCCCACAAACTACCCTAAGCTATGCTTGTTCATAACTTCATGCAATTTCATAAGTTAAAAACTCATGGATCACACATCAGCATGTTGTGATGTGAAATCCTCTGGCAAATATATTTTTCAACACTAACTAATTGCCCAAGGGACATTATTATCTTTTTTAAAGATTTTATTTATTTATTTGACAGACAGAGATTACAAGTAGGCAGAGAGGCAGGCAGAGAGAGAAGGAAGCAGGCTTTCTACGGAACAGAGAGCCCGATGTGGGGGTCGATCCCAGAACCCTGGAATCATGACCTGAGCCAAAGGCAGAGGCTTTAACCCACTGAGCCACCCAGGGACCCCGCCCCCTCCATTTTTAAAGATTCCCAAGGGATGTTATTAACCTCCCAGTTGCTTACGGGTCATTTGATAGTGGCAGTTTGTGTTCTCTAATTGTCTAGAAATTGGTGGTGGTGGTGGGGTGTATATGTGTGTGTATGGGTGTATATCCGTGAAAGGATGCTTCTCAAGGAGGTATTTAAAAAATAAAATCCTGGGGTTCCAGGGTGGCTCAGTCTGTTAAGCATAAGCTTTTGGCTTAGGTCATGATCCTGGGGTCCTGAGATCAAGTCCTGCATTGAGCTCCCTGCTCAGTGGGATGTCTGCTTCTCCTTCTCCCTCTGCCCCTCCCACCCCTCGTCCCCGCTCATGCTTTTTCTCTCACTCTGCTCTCTTTCTCAAATAAGTAAATAAAATCTTATTTGCAAAAAATACATCGTTTTAATAATCTTGCTTTCTTGTCAGGCTTTAGTGAAAGTTAACTGTACATTTTAAGTGTCTGAGATCTACCGCCACCTAGCGTTCAGGTGCTTTCACTTTAAAGCTGGCCATGCGAGAACAGAGCCGCCGCCCTCCCCCCCCCCCCCCCCCCCCCCCCCGCCGCCACCATTTGTCTCCTCCCGTGCCTGCCCCAATGCCTCATTTCTGCCTCCTTTTCAAAGAGTCAGCAGGCCTTGTCACTGCAGGATTTTTGCATCTCTCCCTTTTTCCACTGCTACTAACAACCCAGCATTCGTGCTCAGCTTGTGGGAGGGGAACTTGAAGGACTTTGAGTCAGCATTATTAATCCGCTCACCATATACAATCTTTGGACAAGTTATGTAAGCTCTCTGGGCTTTAGTTTCCCCCTCTTATTTTTTAAAAGATTTTATTTATTTATTTATTTATTTATTTATTTATTTATTTATTTATTTATTTATCAGAGAGAGAGAGAGCGCACACACAGGCAGAGAGGCAGGCAGAGGCGGAGAGGGAAGCAGGCTCCCCGCGGAGCAAGGAGCCCTACGAGGGACTCAGTCCCAGGACCCCGGGATCATGGCCTGAGCAAAAGGCAGCGGCTTAACCGACTGAGTCACCCAGTGTCCCAGTTTCCCCCTCTTTTGGACTGAAAAGAAATATCTACTCCGTAGGTTTTTTCTGATTAGGTTAACGTATTTAAAAGGCATACCACGGTATCTGACACATGGAAATATTCAGTAAATGCTAATTATTACCACATACCTCACATTATGTTGAAAAGAGTCTATATTATAGTTTCCATTTTATGGTCAGAAGGCAGAAGTTGGGTTGTCTAGGACAACTTGAGCTGATTGTTTTGACAGGTCTAGTCTGGATAAAAAGCTTTTCGAAAATATTTTCACCCTATCTGTACCTTGTCTTCTCATTGTCTTTCTTTTTTAAGAGTTTATTTATTTATTTGAGAGGCAGAGGGAGAAGGAGAAGCAGGCTCCCCACTGAACAGGAAGCCAGACACGGGGGCTCCATCCCAGGAACCGAGGATCATGACCTGAGCCGAAGGCAGACGCTTACACGACTGAGCCACCCAGATACCCTCTCATTCTCTTAACAGTAATTTAACTAAAGAGCAAATTCCAAATTTTGATCAAGTCCAATTTATCAATTTTTTTCTTTCATGGATCACACTCCTGGGGTCATGTTTAAGGACCCTGTGCCTAACACCAGGTCATAAAGCTTTTGTCTATGTTTTCTTCTAAAAATTGTTTAGTTTTATGTTGTACATTTAGGTTCATTATCCATTTTGAATTTTTGCAGAAGGTGTGAAATTAGTGTTTCTTATCATCAAAGTCATTTATTTGGAGTATGTTAATATGTTAACATTGATCTGGAATGAAATTTTATCTATTTCATTTTTCAAAAAAAGTTCATTTTTAAGTACTCTCTATACTGAGCATGGGGCTTGAACTTATGACCCCGAGATCAAGAGTCGCATGTTCCACTGACTGAGCCAGCCAGCCAGTCCCTGTATTTCATTTTTTGAAATGTTTTTGCACCGAGATAGGCACTATCAAGTGCTGATATCAATCCCCAAGTACGATTTTGAGTATATTCCTCACTGGGAAGGCATTTGTAAAATTCTATTGGCTTCTCATATTTGCCTTTTAGCCTGTCAGTCATTCCCCTGCAGTTAATCACCTGCACTTGAGACAGGTGGAAGCTTTGCGATCCCACAGTTAAATGGATTTTGAAACATGGACATCTCCTTTGCACTTGTATGGAGGTCTGAAAACCACTGCTGGAACTTTTGTGTGTGGTTGGAAAGTAGACCTGCAAATTTGTGTGGGTACGGAGATAGTATTTCTTGTGTCAACTTTTGACAGCACAGCAAGTCTCTCAAGCAGTGGGACGTTTCTTGCATTCAAATGTTAATCATCAAAATGACATAAATGCCGTGTAAGTTTCAAATGCAGGTGATGCTTTGACTTGTAATTCTAAGTTTAATTCATTGACTCAAATGCATCAAGTCTGCAGCCAAACCTAATTTCCAAAGCTATTCAGTGCTCAGTAGTGGCTGAGGTAGGTTCTTTTCATTCAGAAATTTGCAACCTTGGCCCTGAACCCAGAAAGTTTCAATAAAACTTTATCACTGCTAAGCCGTCCAACTGCTGTGTGATAGGGCAAGTCAGGATATTTAGCTTCTATTTCTGTCAAAAACGCATGGCACTGGTGATAGTTAAATCCACAAGAATAAATGAAGTATGTCAGGGACACTGTTGGTTCAGTAACATATGATAGGTTCACATATTTTCTGTTAACTAACTGCTGATGGATACTGCAGTGAAAAGGCTTTAAACACCTTATAGTTTCGCAAACTGTGTATTTGTCCAGTGAAGCCTTTTCTGTCCCACACATAGTTTTACCACCATTGGTTGTGGCACATCTTGGAGGATTCCACTTCAGATTGTATTGTTTTTTTTCTCAACTTTCAAAATATTTTTGTTTGTAGTTGCTCCACACCGACTACTCATAGTATCAATTCTTTAGTCGTTTCTAGGGTGACGAACCATCCCTCTTAGCCTGGAACCAGGAAGTTTCCTGGTTAGAAGTTTCCTGCCTAGAAATGTTCTAGGCAAACGGGGATGAACTGGTGGTCACTCTAGCACTTCAAACTTGGCATTGACTTCCTGAATAATCAACCAAGCAGTTATCAGTAACATCTGTTAAGTCATCAAGAGCTAAGGAAAAACGTTCAACATCATTTCCCTTATTTTTAAATGGACTACATGATGTTGCTTCCTTAATTCTTCATGCAACTGTTCTCAACTGAAAGGCCAATAGTATGTATGCTTGTATTTATGTATTTAACTAAACTCTACATCCAACGTGGGGCTCGACTTCACAAGCCCAAGATCAAGAGTCACATGCTCTAGGGACTGAGTCCCCCAGGCACCCCAAAAGGCCAATAGTTTTTTTTTTTTTTTAAGATATTATTTATTTATTTGACAGACAGAGATCACAAGTAGGCAGAGAGGCAGGCAGAGAGAGAGGGAGGAAGCAGGCTCCCTGCTGAGCAGAAAGCCCTATGTGGGGCTTGATCCCAGGACCCTGGGACCATGACCTGAGCCGAAGGCAGAGGCTTTAACCCACTGAGCCACCCAGGTGCCCCAGGCCAATAGTTTTAAGAAGCTTATTTTAGGGGTGCCTGGGTGGTTCAGTCGGTTAAGTGTCCGACTCTTGATGTCAGCTCATGTCATAATATCAGGGTTGTGAGATAGAGCCTATTGGGCTCCACACTGAGTATGGAGCCCGCTTAAATGGGGGGATGGAGTGGCTGGGTGATGGACATTGGGGAGGGTATGTGCTATGGTGAATGCTGTGAGATCTGTAAGTCTGATGATTCACAGTACCCCTGGGGCAAATAATACATTGTATGTTAATAATAACAAAAGATTCTCTCTCCCTCTGTCCTCCCCACCCCCCACTCTCTATTAATAAATAAATAAAAAGCTTATTTTTTTAAAAAAAGATTTTATTTATTTGACAGAGAGAGATCACAAGCAGGCAGAGAGGCAGGCAGAGAGAGAGGAGGAAGCAGGCTCCCCGCTGAGCAGAGAGCCCGATGCGGGGCTCGATCCCAGGACCCCGAGATCATGACCTGAGCAGAAGGCAGCGGCTTAACCCACTGAGCCACCCAGGCGCCCCAATAAAAAGCTTATTTTATCTGGACACATTTCTCCAGCTGCTGCAAACACAATTTAATGACCTCCTCACTGGTAAAGGGCTTTCCTTGCTGGGCTAAGAAATAAGCTATCTGGGGACTTCAGTTACTACCTCATGCTTATTTTTTGGATGAGAAATTACATCCTGAGATACTCCATCCAAAATATTCTCTCTGCCTGTTGCTTTCCTGTGGGCTGGGGATACTGTAATAGTGCTTAGTCTGGTAATGTCAACACATATTGTATTCTTTTAATAGACATTTATTTAAAAATCTGATCTGCCAACTCAGCGTTTGCCACTGACTCTGGGAACAGAAACCTTCACAGGCTTCACCAGCTTTTGCTTAGGTGCCACCTTCGTGGGAGCCCCCGCAGCAGCCACTGCTGTCTCGTTAGATGCTTGTTGGCCTCTTTTGCATCCCTGGCAGTCCGGATGGCTGGTTCTCGTTGAGCCTTCCTAACTTTGGGTTTCGGATTCCTCTCGGCCATTCTATCAGCAAGAGATGCACCAGCATGGCCCTATGGAATTTGCACAGCAGGTTCTTTTTTGAATTTCTTCGGACTGTCCCCTTTTGTGTCTCCTTCTGTAGAGGGCAGTCCAGTGCACCTACCAAGGATTCCTTGTAGGTCGAGCTCAGAGTGCGTCATTGCAGTTTGTGGCACATCCAAGGGCTGTGCTGAGCAGAGGACCGCAGATGGCCTCTATCGTGCTAAACTCACGCAGCACAAAGGCAGCCATATACAACCTGTAAATGTATGTGACTGTATTCCAATAAACCTGTATTTAGAAACACTAAATCTTGCATTTAATTTTCTTTCGCTATGAATTTTGATTTTCCAAGCGTTTAAAAATGTAAAATCACGACAGGCAGAGCAGAATTGGCCCACGGGACAATAAGCCATCAGATGGTCCAAAGGATGCCCCATGACATAGTTCAGTTTGGGTCATGCAATCATTTCTGCTTATGGAGTGGAAAAAATATATATATGTACAAAACTACACACACACACCCCTCAAGGTTAAAGGATAGCAGCCTCCTGCATCAGTCACTGCATGGGGATGACTGCTCTGGGTCAGTTCTGGAACAAGAGATGGCCTCTGTGGCAGGACACTGAGACTTCAGAATTCCTACAGATGATCTGATTTCCAGCTCCTGCCACTTATCAGCCAGGGCTCGTTTCCAGTCACAGCGACAAGTTGGCTTGGACATGGTCGCACTCTATTCCAAGTACTGCTGGCAATAGAAAACCTCACTTCTCACTGGTCTGCTCACTTGCCACCTTATCTATGGTAAATACAGTCTGAAACTTGTCTGTGGATTCATTCCTTCTTTCCTTTAGCTCTTTGCTGATTATATATAACAGCAAGGCACACTTTTGCTTCCACATACTCAAGTGTAAACACTTCCCATTTAAAAAAAAAATGTGTCTTTTACAGTCATGGTTATACTGATTAGTTTTAAATGTACCCTCTTTTTACCTTATTTGGGCCGTATCACTACAAAAATTCTATATTTAACTAGCAGAAACTTACCTTCCACTCAATTCCAGTCTGATTTTCTCACTACAAAATCTGAAAAATCAAAATCACATCACACTGACGAATTTTCTTTAAGCTATTCTTTATAGGGCGCCTGGGTGGCTCAGTGGGTTGAGCTGCTGCCTTCAGCTCAGGTCATGATCTCAGGGTCCTGGGATCGAGTCCTGCATCGGGCTCTCTGCTCAGCAGGGAGCCTGCTTCCCTCTCTCTCTCTCCCTGTTTCTCTACTTGTGATCTCTCTCTGTCAAATAAATAATAAAAATAAAATCTTAAAAAAATATTCTTTATAACCACAGAATTTCAGCTCTATTTCTTATAAAAATTATCCACGGTCATGACATGTTAAAGACGGAATCATACCCACCCCCCAGCTCCAGGGCACTTAAAAAAAAAAATATTTTACTTATTCATTTGTCAGAGAGAGAGAGAGCAAGAGAGTGAGCACAAGCAGGGAGAACAGCAGGCAGAGGCAGAAGCAGGCTCCCTACTGAGCAAGGAGCCTGATGTGGGACTTGATCCCAGGAGCTTGGGATCATGACCTGAGCCAAAGGCGGTCGCTTCACCAACTGAACCACCCAGGCGTCCCTCCAGGGCACATTTAAGAAATAATTTACACATTAAGTGATGATGAATGGTACCATGCCTATATGGGGTGGATGGATGAGTTGCAGGCTGGGAAGAGGGAAATATTCAATTTACCTTGCTACAAATACATGTGAGTTTGAGTGCCCATGCTCTTTGCAGAGAGATAAATGTGAGGCTGCACTGACACACTTCCCTGGTGCTTTTCCAGAAGGGGAAACCAGAGGGACACCCAGATCCACAAAGTTGAGAAATGGTTCAAAAAGGGAAAGTTGTTACTTATTCAATCAACAAGTACATACTGGACATACTTTTTTTTTTTTAAAGATTTTATTTATTTGACAGAGATAACAAGTAGGCAAAGAGAGAGGAGGAAGCAGACTCCCCGCTGAGCAGAGAGCCCGATGCGGGGCTTGATCCCAGGACCCTGAGATCATGACCTGAGCCGAAGGCAGAGGCTTTAACCCACTGAGCCACCCGGGCGCCCCGGACATTCTTTTTTTTAAAAAAAGATTTTATTTATTTGCCAGAGAGAGTGTGCGTCCCGCTGAGCAGGGAGCCCAACACATGACTCGATCCCAGGACCCTGGGATCACGACCTGAGCTGAAGGCAGACACTTAACTGACTGAGCCACCCAGGCATCCCCATACTGAACATAGTCTACGTCAGGTACTATTCTAGAGGTAAAATCTGCTCTTTGTACACGTGAAACAAATTCTCGTTTATATTTTGAATCAGGACACCCAGTCCAGTACATTATTAAAAGATTTAACAAACACCGGAGGAGAAAATGTTCGGTGGCAATGTGCATTTTTACTAAGTCTAGATTAGCTAAAAGAAAACACACTTCAAGAGTATCAGAAATTTTAAAATAGGGGCCCCCGGGTGGTTCAGTGGGTTAAAGCCTCTGCCTTTGGCTCAGGTCATGATCCCAGGGTCCTGGGATAGAGCCCCACATCAGGCTCTGCTCAGCATGGAGCCTGCTTCCCTTCCTCTCTCTCTGCCTACTTGTGATCCTTGTCAAATACATAAATAAATAAATAAATCTTTAAAAAAAAAGAAAAAAACTTTAAAATAGTCGAGGAGGCGAAAACCTACTATTTTACTTCAAGACACCCAAGGCTTTACAAAAGAATATTACTGAGCCATAAAAAAAGAACAAAATCTGGCCACTTGCAACATGGGTGGAGAGAAGAGTATTATGCTATAAGAAAGGTCAGTCAAGAGAAAGACAAATTCCACATGATTTCACTCATATGTGGCATTTAAGAAACAATACAAATAAGCAAAGAGAGAGGAAAAAAAAGAGGCAAACCATGAGAGACTCTCAACAATAGAGAACAAACCAATGGTTAACAGAGGGAAGGCGGTGAGCAGATGGGAAAAATACCAGGTGATGGGGATTAAAGACACTTGCTGTGAGAAGCACTGGGTGATGTATGAAGTGCTGAAACACTGTATTGTACACCTGAAACTAATGTAACACTGTATGTTAATTACACTAGAATTTAAATTAAAAAAAAAATCTAAGTCCCATCTGCATACAAATGAATTGTAGAAAGTTTATTTGCTGATCACTGATTCTTGAAATACACTCCCACATCCATGATACACACAAAATGATGGGTTATTAAATCTTGCTAACCCATCAAAAACTAAACATGGTAAAAGTAATCACACACTTATACTTCTCTCTCCATGTAATGTAACTTCCAGTTTGAAGCACACAATGTTTAAGTGCCCTTACGGGTTAAAGGTGCACGCCCAACAGAGAACCATGTAGATGGTCAAGATTTTATTTTTTTTATTTGATGGTAACAAGGAAAGCTGCAGTAAATGGTGACTTTTCTATCCAGGCAGAGTAACTAAAGACAGCTATGAAATCTGCAAAGAAAACTAGGGACCAGGACAAAGAGGCAGTGTGAGCCTGGCTCCGGCAAACTAGGCACCCGCGCATCTCAGCAAGGGCAGGTAAACCAGCTACTGACTGCTTTCCGTAGGGCCTTGAACTGACAGTTTTTCCTCTAAGAATCTTGTCAATGGTTGCACTCCACTGCAGCTAGTTAAATACAAAGAATTAGCCCTCACACTAAAACCACATTTTTCAGAAGAAATAGAATACATTCAGAATCACTGATTGCTTTTCCTTCGTCTTTTTTTTCTTGAACGGGTAGGTGTCCGAGTCTCTTGTGTTTCTTCTTTTACACTGGGTATGGGCTGTTTGAAAACTATTTCATTATCTTTATCATCAACGTTCATCTTAGCCACTTCAGATTTTCGTTTCTCCAAAAATGTTGGCGTACAAACTGGCGTGGGGCCCTGGATTCAACAAGTAAAAGGTTGTAATACAGGAATATAGGAAGGTATTAGGAACGAGTTTACCCCCACCCCACCTGCCCTGTTATTTTAGGCTTGTTTACCCCTTTCGGTGAGACAGCTGCACGCAATATACTCCACTCTAGGCTATTAGATAGAAAACTAGACTTGCTACATTTATAAAGATAGCAGCCTCAGTTCTCCCTACTGACTCAGTCACTTTGCTGAAAGGGAAAACAATGCAGTAAACTCACAATAATATGTGTGTGTGTGTGTGTGTTTGCTTTCCCTCTCCCTCTGCCCCTACCATAACTTGTGTTCTCTCTCTCAAATAATATCTTCTTAAAAAAAATTATTTATTTTAAAAGTAATCTCTACACCCAACGTGGTGTACTCACAGCCGTGAGATTAAGAGTTGCAAAATCCACCGACCAAGCCAGCCAGGTGCCCCTGCTTTTCCTCTTTCCAATCACTTTTAGAACATCTCATTTCCAGAATACTGAGAACAATTTTACCTGGCTATCCACAGTCTTCTCAGGAGTAGTAGGAGTATGTGAAACCTTTGAACCCTTTTTCTTCTTCTTCTTTGATAAGACCTTAAATAAATTTTAAGGGACATCATCAATCTACATGTTTATCAGCAATAGTAGTCCTGAATATATTTCCCAATTTATCTTTTCCTAATATCTGGCATGTAATACGACAAATAAATAAAATTTTACCTGGCTATTTGTAGATTTCTGAAGACCAGTGTTTGAAGCATTTCTTTTCTCCTTTTTACGTAAAATCTTAAATGGACATAAAAAAAATGAACTGGCAGTCTTGCATATTTACATTTTTAACTTACCATTAGAGCCTTACACATATTATCAGTAAATTATCCTCAAATGACACAGCATTTCAATTTAAAAAGCAAAACGCACGATCTTAAGGGCAAAACTGGAAGGGGGGCCTAACTAAGGAATGGGCACAGGCTGCAGAGGTTGAAGTGGGGCCAAAACCTGGAGCTGGCCACACAGAAAGCTGAATCAGAAATGTGTACTAGAAGAATGTGAAAAGGCAGGCCACAGTCTGGGAGAGTTCAGGATTAGATCATGAAGCAGGGCTTTCGCAGAAAGCAGCAAATGGGCTACTGAGAAGCTTTCTCGAATGCCTGTTTTCCAGCTTCATCATCCCAGCTCCCACATGGTTCCCATGGGTTGTTGGTGGATAACCAACTGAGCGGCCCAGGCACTCTAAGCTAATTCCTTTCAAGAGCTTCCTCTTCTGTATAATGGAGATCATAGGATCTGCTCTTTTAGAAAGGACCTACAGTGCAGGTGCGTAACGGGAATGCAGTTGGGTCAAGCATTTGCCTTCAGCTCAGGTCACGATCTTGGGGTCCTGAAACTGAGCTCCCTGCTCAGCAGGGCATCTGCTTCTCACCCCCTCCACCCCACAACTTGTGTGTACTCTCTCTAAAATAAATAAGTAAAAATCTTTAGTGGGGGAAAAAAGAACCTATAATGCAGTGTTTCAAAAATTTAGGCTGGGGCACCTGGGTGGCTCAGCGGGTTAAAGCCTCTGCCTTCGGCTCGGGTCATGATCCCAGGGTCCTGGGATCCAGCCCCACATCGGGCTCTCTGCCCGGCGGAGAGCCTGCTTCCTTTCCTCTCTCTCTGTCTGCCTCTCTGCCTACTTGTGATCTCTGTCTGTTAAATAAATAATTAAAATCTTTTAAAAAAAAAAAATTTAGGCAAGGCCTAGCATATGATGAACACTGGGCTAGACTCTTTATGTATAAAACCGTAAATA
Organism: Lutra lutra; assembly: GCF_902655055.1. Taxonomy (NCBI): domain Eukaryota; kingdom Metazoa; phylum Chordata; class Mammalia; order Carnivora; family Mustelidae; genus Lutra; species Lutra lutra. The sequence goes on from NC_062280.1 coordinate 106,822,067, forward strand.
TGTTTTATAGTTAATGAGGTACAAAGCCCACCCCAAGAAAAAATACAAAAAACATTTTGGGAAGCAGTATTTACCAGTGAAGGAAAATCATAATCAATTCCTTTTTTAGCTAATTTCTTCCTGAGTAATTTTTCCTTCTTTTTAAATCGCTCCTCCATCTGTAGCTTTTGAAGAAGGGTCCGATTCTGATTATACCGTTTCACTGCTGGATATGATGGCTTTTTAAATGGAACATGCCACTCTCTAAAAAGTTCTTCGTGTACTTTTTCGGGTGGTATAAAATGACCTACATTTAAAAGAAAGAAAGAAGTTTTCAACCAAGTGGCAGAGAGAAGATTTTGAAGTTTTCACCAGCATCAGCCCCCTCCACAACATCAAGATGATGTCTCCCGTTTACATGAAGACTGAAACAATAAATTAGGGACCTAAAAGAAAGGCATACAGCCAACAATTATTATTAAGTATCTACTTAAAAAATGCCAAGAACTGTTCCAGGAGCTAGAAACATGGAGTTGTATAAAGGAATGTCTTGGTGGTATCAAGACACTGAGAAGCTAGCTAGCAGGATATCAGGCTGTGCGACCTGCTGTAGCACAAGGAATCACTTTCCACCTCATCTCTGCGTACCTCTCTAGGACTCAGCTAGCTTACCGCTTATCTCTAGCTCTCTGCTTAAGGGCCCTTTTCAGGCTATGAAAGAACACTGCGACCATGTGCAAGGCAGGCCAAAACACTTGCATCAACCCTCAACCAATGACGGATGGGGAGTTGGTAGATCAATACCCTAGTTCCCTTGCCTGTCAGATAGAGTAAATCTGTCTCCCTGTGTTACCCGGCAGGATGGAGCCCAGCTGCCTGAGAGGTAATGTGCTTGTTAACACACCCTCAACAACTTGTCTCCTCTCACTTCTCTACTCCCTACCTGTATTTTCCTGGGCTCGCCTCCAACATACACTACTTCCATTCAGGGGGAAAAAAAAAAAAGGACAATGAGGCTAATCTTCCATCTGAACTCTTATCAGGATTCAGAACCTTTTTTGTGATTCTTCCGAGTCCGATACAGCGCAGCACTGGTCCTACCGACGCGGTCCCTGACACATCTTGTGCCACCTATTTGGCTCATTTCCTCCTGGCAAGAGCCATGCTTTCTATGTGTGAAATGAACCCATGACCTCATGAGGCCACTGGGATTCTGTCACGGCAACAGGAACAGAAAGAGAGACATGCTACGTGGGCAGCTCATCAGCTACGTGAACACATGTCTGTGGTTTGGAAACCTGGTATGGTTACACACTCCACCATCAGCACAGAGAAGCCAAAAGTTAACTCTGCCTCCAGGGCACTGAGCTACAGACAGGGAAGCTCTGGGAATGCAAAGTGGGCAGCTCCACTTTCTGTAGGATAAACTAAGCTGGTGTTGTCTCCCCTCTGCTCCTCATAGTTTCTCCTGTGAAAGAGCCGCAGCCAACGTCATTCAGATGGACTCTCAAATGTGATTTCTTGCCTTTAATGTTATCCTATCTAGAATCTATTGGTGCCTTTCCACTGCCCTCAGGATATATTCTCATCTCCCAGATTTTTTAAAGACTTTATTTGACAGAGAAAGACAGCGAGAGAGAGAACACAAGCAGGGGGAGTGGGAGAGGGAGAAGCAGGCCTCCTGCTGAGCAGGGAGACAGATGTGGGGCTCAATCTCAGGCAGACATTCAATGACTGAGCCACCGAGGCGCCCCTATCAACTCCCAGATTTTTAAGGCCTTCAGTAACCTGACCTCCTCTATCTCCTATTCTCCTCACATTCCTTCACAGGCAACTAAGTACAGTTAGTCACCTCTGGTTTTTTAGCTGTCCCATTAAGCCAGGGATGATAATTCCCTTCCCCTGGCTCACTCCTATCTAATCTTCAGGTTTCAATCGAAATGATACCTCCTCAGGGAAGCCTTCCATATCCCATTAGAGATAGGTCAGTTGCTCTGCCAATGTAGTAACTTGTCCCAATTCCATCTTAGCGTTAAAACGGCTCTCACTCTGGAAGTGAGAGGTTTTAAAATTCTAGAAAATGCGTTCATATCCTTGCACTTAAATACTTCGGAGAATCATCCCAGAGACGAAGTGGGACATCCAAGGAGCTAAGCAATCTGTCCTTCTCAGCAGAGCCATGCACCAGCAGGAGGCAACCACACAATCCTACGGGTAAGAGAAAAGCACTTACACTTTAAGAGTCTTTCACCAAAAAGGTAGTTGTTCATCGTGTCGGCAACTATCTTGGCAACATCTTCAGATGCAAACTCCACAAAGGCATAGCCTTTACTATTTCCAGTCTGCAATGGAAAACCCACCACAAAAAGTAGAATGATTAAATTTTAAAGGGTCTGGAAAGTCCTGAAATGTCATTAATTTAAATAATGTACATTAGCCCCATTACTGAGTAACATTATTCTAACTTCAATGCACTGTGCAAGGGCTGTTATGGGAAAAGATCAGATCTGGGGAGCCTGGCTGGCTCAGTCAGTACAGCATGCATCTCTTGATCTTGGGATTGTGAGTTTGAGCTTCACACTGGGTGTAAAGATTATGTGAAAATGAAATATACTAGAAAGAAAAGATCCAAAATAGGCAGGACATGCCCTGATTTTGAGGTAGCCCTAGAATTTTGATTACATGATAAATACATTACCAATGCAGCTGGAATTTACCACATGAAGGTAAGGCCCACATCTGGTAAGGCCCAAAGTCCTTTACTCATTACCAATTTCACTGATAGTCATTTTATTCATGTATTCACAATGCCCAGCAGATAGTGTGATATTTCGCAAACAATCCAGGTCATCTAATTCTCACTTTATATATAAGAACTGGAAAGAAACTAAGTCCTCAGTGTTGCCAAGCTAATCAATAAAATAATGTGTTCATTTTCATGTTTACTAATAACTGATCATCTTCATAACTGATGGCAAAGGGACGCTGTCAACATCTTCTGAAATACATGTCCTAGATTCCTGCCCTCAGCACAACATAGTGGATTTTTTCACCTTAGTAATAAGAGCATGGGTTCTAGCATCCAAATGCCCAAGTTTGGAACGCAGCTGTGATAATTAGGTAAGTAACAATAAACCTCAGTTTTTCATTCTATTAAATGGGGACAAAATAATCACTCTCACAGGGTTGCTATGAAGAAATAATTCATAAATGCTCTACACAAAGTCTGTCAAGAGCACAAATGTTCCTGTAGGGTGGCAGAATATGCCATCCCCAAATATTCCACGTTGGCATAAGGATTACTTTAAGCCGAAAGCAACTGGAAGTAGTAAACAACAAAAAAGCCCTTTGCCCTCCTCCATTTGCCTAAAAGCAGGACATTAAGTTTACAGGGTCCCAGCCAGAAAACCTAGGAGGGTAGGAAAAACAAATATTTCCACCCAGCGGTTCTAATTATTAGTAATAATGGGAATCTTTCACAATTTTACATTTAAGCATATCTTTGGAAATGGATCAAAACTGGTAATACAGATTATGGAAATAGAAAACATCCTTGGGGATGCCTGGGTGGCTCAGTGGGTTAAGCCACTGCCTTCGGCTCAGGTCATGATCCCAGGGTCATGGGATCGAGTCCCGGATCGGGCTCCTTGCTCAGCAGGGAACCTGCTTCTCTCACTGCCTCTGCCTGCCTCTCTGCCTGCTTGTGTGTACTCACTTGCTCTCACTCTTTATCTCTCTCTGGCAAATAAATAAAATCTTTAAAGAAAAAAAAAAAAAAAGAAAACATCCAATGATCAGAAGGCTCATTTCTAGCACCAACAGTGCCACTAACTAGCAATGTGGACACGCCCACTGTTTAATTATGTGCAACAAGAGGATTTTGGTAAAAATTTGTATGCCCGAAAATTCTTTATACTCCTCTCTCTTAATAGGGAGGGGAAAGATGGTGGAGTAGAAGAGACACACTGTGATACTAAACTTACTGTACCACATAATTAACTGATATAAACCTTCTGAGAAGGAATTTAAAAATACACGTAAAGTGACTAAACAAAGAAACAAAAAACCAAAACCAAAACCAAAAGCCAGGAGCACCTGGCTGGCTCAGTTGATAGAGCATGTGACTCTTAATCTCAGGTTGTTAAATTTGAGCCCCATGTTGGGTATAGAGATTTAAAAAAAAAAAAAAAAATCCAAACACGTTTACTTATTTTACCTAGTAATCCCAGAATGCTCAAAGTACTGAGCTAACAGTCAAAACTGGGGTGAGAGGGGGAAATTTTTATTATGCAACAGCAATGCTGGACGTGGTAAATTTTAGTGCATCTCCTTAAGCAGCAAGCCTTCTGTAAGACAACTGACCTGAACTCTTCAAAAAAGCCAATGTCAAGAAAAGCAAAACAATTAAGCAAAAATGGGCAAGAAGATTGTTATAGATAGGCTGAAAAGCTAGAACCAAATACAATGCATGAACCTCGATTGGATTCCAGAATGGGTAGAGAATAACTAAAGACATTTCGGGACTACTGAGGATGTATGCAAAGGGACAGTACATTATAAACTACTATACTGTTGTTACATAGACAATGTTCTATTCTTAAATTTATGAAGTATTTAGTGTTAAAGTATTATGACTATCACTTTCTTCAAAAGGCTCAGCAAAACAATGAAGTGTTCTAGAGGACAAGTAGAGAGATGAAGGTAATGTGTCAGGATGTTAGTAACACGTGAATCCAGGCGAGGGGCAGAGATGTTCATAATGTTCTTTCTACCTGCTGGTAGCCTTGAAACATTTTCCAAATATAAAACTGAGGAAAACAATGGCTATATTGTAATTTGGGAAAACATTTACAAAATAACGTCCCAGAAAATGCAGAAAAAAAGTTTTCAGAAAAGACAACCATAAGAAAGGGAAAACATGTGAACAGGCAATTCATAGACGATGGGAGTTCTAATGGCCAACACACACATAATGTTACAAGTGTCACAGAGTAAGGCAGATACAGAAACCATGAGCATTCTATACTCAGTGACTCTGAGGATGAGGATATTCTGTAAAGCAGTAGTTTTCAAACTCTGAATGTGACCTTTAAGAAGGCAACAAAATCAATTTAGTGGGTCAGAAAAGCATTACAAAAATCTAAATAGAAAGGTTAAGTACTGCCTTATGACTTATTTCAATTATCTTTACATACATATATGTGTGTGCAGGCTTGTGCTATAAAACTTATTTCTTATAGTGGGTCCAAAGTCCAGAGAATTTTATTCATTTATTTTTTAAAAAGACTTTATTCGAGAGAGACATAGCAGGAGCACAGGGGAAAGGGAGAAGCAGGCTTCCTGCTGAGCAAGGAGCCAGGCATGGGGCTTGATCCCATGACCCTGGGATCATGACCTGAGCCAAAGGCAGATGCTTAACCAACTGAGCCATCCAGGCACCCCCAGAATTTACTATTCCAGAAGAGTATGCCTATACCCGCACAAAGAATGTTCCTAGTAGATTCACCGATAACACAGAAAAATTGTAAACAAACAACCCCCCCAAACAAAACCAAAACCCTAATATTCAATAAGATGGATAAGCTTTAATATATTCAAGCAAAGGAACACAGCAACAACAATAAATGTTTCATGGATAAAATTCTAAATAGATTGTTAATGAAAAAATTCAGTTAAAGAATGATAAAATGTTGATTTAAATACACAACCTATATTCATTCATACATGAACACATCGTAAAAATTTAAAAACACAGAGTAATGAAGAGCACTGGATTCACGAATACTAAGTCCCTGGACATGGGGAGAAAATGAAGAGGATTGGGAAGGGTAAAAAAGGGACCTCAAGTCTACCTGTAATTTATTTCTTAAAGAACAAATATCTGAAACAAGTGTGAGATCAAATTGATATCTGATAAAAGTGAATGGCGGATTACCAAACAGACACTAAATACTCTAGCAGACTTTAGGATGTTTAAAATATCTCACCCACATAATATGCAACCATTATAAATAGGGAAAGGGAAATGGAAAAATAAGGGAAGGAATACAGACAAAATGTTATTTTGGTTAGGATGGAAGAGATACTAGGGCATTTTAAATCTAAAATTCTCTTTAATGCTAACATGTTGCTTTGACAACATTAATATCTGTGACTTTATGATAACTAGCATATGATGGATGCATACCCTATCTCCTCACATACCAAATCAAATATAAAATTCAACTTTGATAAAATGTGGGAAAACTGTATCAAGAAAAAACAGATTCATGGGGCGCCTGGGTAGCTCAGTGGGTTAAGCCGCTGCCTTCGGCTCAGGTCATGATCTCAGAGTCCTGGGATCGAGCCCCGCATTGGGCTCTCTGCTCAGCAGGGAGCCTGCTTCCTCCTCTCTCTCTGCCTGCCTCTCTGCCTGCTTGTGATCTCTCTGTCAAATAAATAAATAAAATCTTTAAAAAAAAAAAAACAAAACAAAAAACCAGATTCCAACAGTGAGAGGTCTATGGTTACAACCAAAACTGGATGCGTGCAAGGGAAGAAAATAAAGTGGCCATTCTTCTACTTCGGAAACCAACCGTACAAATGTTTTCTTCATTAGGAGGTAGGTTCAATATAATGGTAAAATTTATAAAGGGTTTACTGTTATCAGGTATTGTTCTAAGAACTCTGCGTTTGTTACCTTGTTTAATCTTTGATTATGTTCTCCTATGAGGTGGATAGTATTTTATTCATACTTTACAGACTAGAAAACGGAAACATAGAGAAATTACATAATTTGTCTAAGGTCACATAACTAGTGACCTGTACAGCCAGGGCACAAACCTACATGGTCTGGCTTCAATAGCCTTGTTCTTAACTACGCACTATACAAACCTTTGCTATTATAGGGATGCCTGTGCCAGAGGCTAATACAAGATGTTCGTAATTGCTTCTCAAACAGAAGTTCATCTATTCCTGGCTTAGTAGCCTCAGAATAAGTATGACTCATTTACTAGGATTATCAATTTAATTTGAAGATTTGGGGCAATTTTAATAGTAAAACAAACATATACAGTAACACTGATTTTCCTCTTTTCACAGTTTCAGGTTCGAAATCTTACCCACTCCCTTTTCTGAAATGAACTGTGACAAACAATATATGATCACTCTATAAACTGTCAAATCTCATATGCTTGTAAGAAACAAAACAATCTAATTTAATCTTACCCGTTTACTTCTGGACAGTCTGAATTTTGTAACAGTGCCAAACTGGGAGAAATATGCCCGGATCTGGGTTTCGTAAAGTGCTGGAGGTAAGTGGCCCACGTAGATTACTCCAGGAGTCAGTTTTTCTTTCTCCTGACGCTGAAGACAGATAGACCAGGTACATGCGAATGTTAATTTAAAAAAAAAAAAAAAATCACATTGCAACACAACCTGCAAAACCCCTCTCTCTCGGTCCAAGACAAAAGATCAAAAACCTTCCCCGTTTTTTCACTTACAGACTAGTAACTGAAAAATTAGGTGTCTACCTCTTCAGGAGGACAATGGTCAAGGGGTGGATTGTCTTAGCCTGTACTGCAGCACCCGGAACCCTGGAAACACTCAATCAACTATATGATGAACCAATGGATAGGCAAGTAAATCTTTGAACACATCATTTCAAATCTTCTGGTCAAACTCCACATAAACGTACCCTTCAACTTTGCTTGCACATCACCGTTGACTCACAACCACCTAACCCAACAATTTCGAGACAATTTCACAGTGTCCACCAACCTGTCAGCACCTCAGTCATCATGCTCTTGCCTTCCATAACAAGCACTTTTAACTTTTCCAAACGTGTGTGTTTTTTTTTTAAGATTTTATTTATTTATTTGACAGACAGAGATCACAAGTAGGCAAAGAGGCAGGCAAAGACAGAGGGGGAAGCAGGCTCCCTGTAGAGCAGAGAGCCGGATGTGGGGCTCGATCTCAAGACCCTGGGATCATGACCTGAGCCGAAGGCAGAGGCTTTAACCCACTGAGCCACCCAGGCGCCCCCAAACATGTGTTTTTGCTAAAAACAAAAACAAAAAAAAACAAGGCGAATAAAACCTGATGCCAGAGGCCCTAGTTCCTAAATGGAACTCTGTAAAGTTTGTCTTTGAAGACCTCCAAAATCACCAACCAGGCAAACAACCCTCCCAAATTCGGGTGCAAAGCAGAGGAGTGGCATCTCTAACCGGAGGATGATTTTCGGTATCAGAGTCCATTCCCTACAGCTGACCCTCCTCTTGCATCATACCAATTACCTCCCCCGTATTTCCACAGGAGGACCCTAAGGCCTACAAGGCTAAATCCCTTCTCCCTATCAGTATAACCCTCTCGGTCTCAGAGATCTTGGCCTTCAAGTTCATGAGGTCTGCAGCCCACCCTGGGAGTCGCTGGAGGTAGCGGACCTGTCTGCCCCCTCCTCTCTCAATCCGACCTGCGGTGGCTGCTCACCTGGGTTGCGCGCCGACGAGCCTGCGCCACCTCCTTCTGAAACTTGGCCTCTTCTTGCGGGTTTAGCGACAGGAACGGCTTGGCTGGGCCAGCAAAGACCGCCATGGCGATGGCTTCCAGGCCAAAGAGCCCCACGCGGCAGCACCGGAAGCACCAAGCGCTCAGCTCCCCAAACCGGAAGTAGGGGGGGACATGCCTGGTGACGCGCGGAGGCCGGACATAGGGCGCGGGGGGCGGGGCGGAGCTCGGGAGGGTCCAGGGAGAGCTCGGGTGCCCCCTGCTGGCTTGGCGCCCGTTGGCCTTGCTCTCATTTCCACCACCTGTCTAAACTGGCGAAAGGTAACTTGCTCATGCCTACACTGCGGCCAGCCACTTTCAAGGAGAGGTTTAAAAATAAAGACCCAGGGGCGCCTGGGTGGCTCAGTAGGTTAAGGCCTCTGCCTTCAGCTCAGGTCATGATCTTGGGGTCCTGGGATGGAGCCCCACCTCAGGCTCTCTGCTTAGCAGGGAGCCTGCTTCCTCCTCTTTCTCTGCCTGCCTCTCTGCCTACTTGTGATCTCTGTCAAATAAATAAAAAATCTCTAAAAATAAATAAATAGGGTAGCCTGGGTGGCTCAGTGGGTTAAGGCCTCTGCCTTCAGCTCTGGTCATGATCCCAGGGTCCTAGGATTGAGTCCCGCATCCGGCTCTCTGCTCGGCGGGGAGCCTGCTTCCTCCCCTCTCTCTCTCGCTATGTGTGATCTCTGTCAAATAAATAAATTTTAAAAATAAATAAATAAATAAAAATAAAAATAAAGACCCAAACAACATCCGTGCCCTTGAGGTTTTTGCCAATCATTCTTTTGTAAAAAAAAACATTGTATTATTAACTTACAATCTATTATTTGTTCAGGGGTGCAGGTCTGTGATTCATCAGTCTTACACAACACACAACACTCACCACAACACATACCCTCCCCAATGTCCATCACCCAGCCACCCTATCCCCCTTTGCCAATCACTCTTCAATTCTTTTTTATTTTCTTTCTTTCACACACTCATTTTTTGAGCCCTTACTGTGTCCTCGTGTCGTGGCCCTTAGGGAACTTAGAGATTGGGGGTGAAGGTGGAAAATAATGTTTGGGGTGGGCTTGGCGCAATGGGAGACATAAGACCCCCGTGGGATAAAGGCACGCTGGGTGACCAAGGAGGCCCATTTGAGTTGAAACCTGAAGGCTGTAAGGAACCACGTGTGAAGACCTGGAAGCTCCCCATGCAGGTGGGGGGGACCCTGGGTGCACTGCCCCTAGAGCTGGAAAGAAAGAGCCAGCCAGTGTGGTTGGAGCTCAGCCATGAGGGGTGAGGGGCAAGGGCCAGGCTGGAGCTTCAGGTCTCTGCCTGTCAAGGTTTAAAGCTTGGATTTTATTGTAAACACAAGGCAATGTGAGAGGGTTTGTGTGTGGTTTTGAAAGAAAGAGAGAGAAAGCATGCACACAAGCAGGGAGAGGAGCAGAGGGAGAGGGAGCAGCAGACTCCCCTCTGGGTGGGGAGCCCAATGTGGGACTTGATCCCAGGACCCTGGGATCATGACCTGAGCTGAAGACAGATGCTTAATCCACTGAGCCACCCATGTGCCCCCAATGTGAGGGTTTTAAGCAAAGTTGTAGCTGTTTATACTTTTAAAATACTGTCACTGGCCTGACCCTCTAAACTTAGGACTGACCTCCTGAACCAGGAAACTCCTAGAAGCTTCTGCCTGTGAGACTTTTTAGAGAGAAACTAACAAGCTGCTGGAACAGAAAAAGAAACATTTGAGGATGATGGCCTGCACAGATGATTCAGAAAGCGCTTTAGCCTCATTATAATGGTCAAATCCCCTCTGAATATTCATGCCAAAGCCTAATAAAAGGGTCCCACTTCTCCTTCTTTGGGGAGTCAAGTCTTTGAAAGTCATTCCCCACAATGTCCTTGTTTGTACAAATAAAGTAACCTGGTGAGGCAACCACGTGGTACAGTTTCTGTTTGTAGGTCAATGAGGAGTAGGCTCAGGTCGTAGGTAACAATACTACTCCAGTAAGGGTAGAGGGTGGACTGGAGATGTTAAAAAGAAAAATTCAGGGGCACCTGGGAGGCTCAGTCAGCACCATGTTCATCACATTCCTGCACCATTTAATAAAGCCAGTAAAACTTCAAATTTACTTGGTTGGATTTGGTTTGTTTTTAAATATTTTTTTTTTTTTTTTTTTTAAGTAACCTACCCCCAACTTGGGGCTCGAACTTATAACCTCAAGATCAAGAGTTGCCTCCTTTACCAACTGGACCAACCAGGCACCCCTGTTATTTTGTTTTGTTTTTTAACACAGAGAAAGCAGGGACAGGAAGCTATTGCAGTTGTCCAGACAGAGCTTGGTCTGGGAGATCACGGTGGGGGTGTTTTGGGATCAGCGAGGGCTGAGTTTGGGTGGTACCCAGGTGGGAATGGTAGAAGGTAAATCTGTATGGTAGAAACACAGAATCTGGGGCCCCATTCCAGACTTACAAATCAGAATCTGCCTTGTAAGAAAACCCCGGGGGCAATTCACAAGCCCCATAGATCACACTTTGCGTGACAGTAGTAGAAGACTAGAGACTGATCACTGTGCTGGGTTGAATTGTGTTACCTCCCACCCCGGCCCCAGATAAATTTAAGTCATTACCCCACAGTACATGTGATGGAAACGGAGGCTTTGCAGGTGTAATTAACTAGAGGAGGTCATGCTGGAGTCAGACTCGCCCTAATCCAGTAATTTGTGTCTTTAAAAAAGAAAGAAATTTGGACACATACACACAAACACACACAACACAGGACGCCCCCTGACGGGACAGAGCGAGGGCTGGAGTGATGTAGGTGCAACCTGAGGAAGACCGAGGATTGTTGGCAACCACCAGGAGCTAGAAGAGGTCGAAAAGGGCTCTTTCCACAGCCTTCAGAGAGACAATGGTCCTGCCAACATCTCAAATTTAGATCTCTAAAGTCTCTAGAACTGTGAGAGAGTAGATTTCTGTTGTTTTAAGCCCCCCAGTTGGTAGCCATTGTGTAATGGCATCCATAGGAAATGAATACAGTTCACACAATGGGTACAGCCCAAAATGGTTTTCTGAGGAAAACGCGAGGCCTGGGCCCGTCTTGGCAGGTGCTGGGGGAGCTCCTGAAGGTTCACAAGATAGCAGGCCACCCAGATCATAGATGATCTCTCAACTAGGGACCGAGTCTCAGCGCCCAGATTCTCATCATAGCCCAGACCAGACCTGCTTTTGTTTTTTTCCCTCCTGAGGCTTTGTCAGTCACTCTTAGTTAACAGTGCCTGTTGGTGAGGTTCCCCACAGCCCTGTTGGGTAACATCTCATTCGGATGTGCCTCTACTCCCCAGGGCCCAAGAGTCACTCTGGGACCTGGGCGGATGGTCCCAGGAGTTGATGTGGCATCCTATTCAGGGAGCCCAGGAGGAAGCTTCTCACCCCCCAGCCATGTGTCTGGGGGGAAATTCTCAGCTTTCTCATTCAGAAGAGTTTGGGTGACAGGATTGTTTAGGTCTCTTGGGAGAAGTCTGTATCTTCTAGTGCACCAGGGACACTACTCATGATCAGACTAGCAGCTGGCCTGCCTCATGCCCAGGTGACAGGCTGGGGCCCCACGTGCTTGTCCTTCCTTCCTTCCTTTTCCTCTTCCTGCTTTTTATTTCCTGCCTTCCTTCCCTTCTTCCCACCTACGTCTGTCTTTCTTTTTTGTGTGTGTAGATGGGGGTAGGGGATTGTGGGAGTGGGTGGAGGTTACTGACACTTTGGGTGGGGCGGTTCAACTGAGTTCTGCTGTCCTGTATATGCTTCCTTGGTGCACAACCCCCAGCATTCAATGCCAGTGGGCACCCCTAGTCTTGGTAGCAACCAAAATGCCTCCAGGCACTTCCACATACCCCTGCGTGGACTACTAAGAGTGTGCTCACTGTGTGTCTGTCCCTTCCTTTTCCCCCACTCACCTCCCGTGCCACTTTTCCATTGGGATGGAATGGTGGCATGTCATTCCCATGGTGCCACTGTCCCCACCTATGGGCCAGAGCCCAGCATGGTGAGCACTGGAGGTCGGGATATGAGGTGGGGCAGGTGGCAGAGCTGGGCAAGCTGCAGGCCGAGACAGCCTGCGCTGAGTGTCCAGGGAGGAGGAGAGGGTCTGCGGGGAGATGCCAAGGGTTGCAGGAGAGGGGACACAGGTGCACACCAGGAGTACTAGGAGGTGCCTGCTCAGCCCTGCCTCCTCTCCCCTTCCTTTGTTCTCCTCCCTACACCACTCTGCCTGGGGGCTTCCCCCACAGGCCCACCTGGATGGTGAGGCCAGCTGTTGGAGTCAGTTTCTACAGCCCTGCCCAGCTGCCCCTTCCTCTGTCACAGGGCTGTGGGAATGGGGCGAAAGGGACAATCCCAGGGGAAGGTGGGGGAGAGACTCTTATTGGTATCACTGGCCTCAATAGTGCGGCCTCAAGAAATGTCACCCAACAAACTACAAAGTCAGTCTGCATGCCATTCAGGACCATGTGACCTAAGGCTGTGAGGGAAATGTTCTTCCTCTGACCTTGTGAGTGGCTGTCACGTCTGCCACATCCTGTCCTGTGCCAGATTTAACGTCATGCACACCTCCAAATTCAGACATTGGGTGTGGCTATGACCTGAGTGAAGCTGGGCGCACACCTGGGGATTAGGGGTGGGAAAAGTGGGTCGTGGGTGTGGCCAGAAGGTCCAGGCTCCCTGTGAAAGTCCCTGAGCCAACTCACCAATTCCCTCCTCCATCCCAGGATCCTTTCTTGCCGTTCAGTATGTGGCATGAGTCATGGTGTCCTGGGTCCTACAGGGTCTGCAGTCCCCATCTTGATGCCCTCTTTCCAGCTTGTATTTGTCATGTTTCTTATATTCTGTATTTTGTGATGTATTTTCTGTGTTTTGCATTTTGACCTCTTTTTAGAAATTTATTTGCCAGAGAGAGCAAGTGAGCAAGCACAAGCAGGAGGTGAGGGGCAGAGGGAGAGGGAGAAGGAGGCTCCCCACTGAGAAGGAGCCCGATGCAGGACTTGATCCCAGGACTCTGGGATCATGACCCGATTCAAACACAGACGCTTAACTGACCAAACCATCCAGGCATCCCTGGTTGTTTTGACATTTTAAAAAGCTTGTTGGCTGTGGAGAGACAGTGTCTCCAGATCTAGCCAATTCTTGGAGATTGTAGAAAGCTCAGCCTGGAATATGTCTTTCTTATACCGCTTCCTTATTCACCTCAAATGTTAAGTAAAGATTTTAGCCTGACCCTAAATCATGCCACAGCCAGGTACCAGCCTAAATAAAGCCCATTAGGATTAATCAAGCCGGCCAGTCCTAAACTAGTTCCCCTGCCCTGCTCTGCCTTGCCTTTCCTGCAGAAACCTCAATAAAGGCTCTGGATCAGGCTTTCCCCCAGTCCTGCTTCTGCCTCCTGGCTAAACTTAGTGCTTCCCCATGTGGTCCTCTTCAGGGGATGGCATGCCCTTTCCTCTTGGGAAATTTAAGTGATAAATTCTTTCCACAACATTGATCTCTCCATGTTGTCGCTGTCATTTCTTATAAAATCCTGTGGGTATGGGGCGCCTGGGTGGCTCAGTGGGTTAAAAGCCTCTGCCTTCGGCTCAGGTCATGATTCCAGGGTCCTGGGATCAAGCCCCGCATCAGGCTCTCTGCTCAGCAGGGACCCTCTCCCTCCTCTCTCTGCCTGCCTCGTCTGCCTACTTGTGATCTCTGTCAAATAAATAAATAAAATCTTAAAAAAAAATCCCGTGGGTAAAATAAGATAGAGCCTGAGGCCCATCTCCTATTCTCCATCTTTATCTGATTACTCAACTCATTTTCCCTGCTCTTGGATTGTGGCAAGGACACCCAACCAGTCTTTGGTTTCCACCCCTTTTGGCCCTTCAAAAAACCTTGCCAGAGTGCACCACCCCTTACATAATTTTCCATGCTATTAGAGGAGGTATAATTTCCCCCTGAAATTAGCCTAGAATGTTTGCAGTGTTAATATTCACACTGGGAAGAGTGCAATGAAGTTGGCTCCTTCAGGCTCTGGTGGGCAGGGGAGTGGAAATCAGTTTAATCTCTTTGGGTAGTGATTTGGCAAAATACATCAAGAACTTTAAAAATAGGACCTATTAGAAATTATTTCAAATCTTGATCAGGAAGCTTACAAAGATGTTTATCACAAAGCTATTTATAACAGAAAGAATTGAAACCAAACAAAATAGCCTTTGATAAGAGACAAACTGGGTTAATGAATATGGCACGTTCATTCCACAGATAAAATCCCATGAATAATTTATACATTTTAGGGGCACCTGGGTGGCTCAGATAGTTAAGCATCTGACTGCTGGTTTTGCTCAGGTCATGATCTCATGGGTGGTGAGATTGAGCCCTGAGTCAGGCTCTGTGCTCAGCGTGGAGTCTGCTTGGAATTCTCTCCCTTTCCTTCCCTGTCTGCCCCTCCCATCACTCGCACTTGTGTGCACACACACTCTTTCTAAAATAAATAAATAAACTGTTTAAGAAAATTACCCCACTTTAGGTTATTGTGAAAATTCATAAAGGGAATCCTCACTGAAGTGGAGTTGGGAGGATTGGCAGGGAGAGCTCTCCTGCCCTATCACTGTAGTCAATTTTAAGTCCGACAGGAAGAGACTGACCTTGCATGGGGACACTACTTTACTACCCGAGCAGGAGGAAGAAAGATTTTCCTCCCATCCCCACTTCTCACTTTCCTCTACAAGAGCATTCCTCTCCTTTGTTCTGCAGACTTGCCTATAGTTTTGCCACAGCTTATTTGCCCTGAATTGCAATTCTCTGTCATTCCTGAACAAACCCGTATTTTGCTGGTAAAATAATTGGCAGTTTTATTTTTAAGGTTAACATCAAGAAACATTTTTAAGGTTAAAAGCATTGAAAGCAGGAACTTAAAGAAATATTTGCACAGCTATGTTCATTCATAATAGCCAAAAGGAGGAAACAACCCAAATTTCCATTGAAGGATGAATGGATAAACAAAATGTGGTATATTCATAAAGCAGAATATTGTTCAGCCTTAAGAAGGAATGAAATTCTGACACATGCATGGTACAACATAGATGAACTAGCGAATTTTTGTTGTTGTTGTTTAAATATTTTATTTATTTATTTGAAAGAGAGAGTGTGTGAATAAGAGAGCAGAAGCAGGGAGAGCAGCAGAGGGAGTGGGAGCAGCAGACTTCCTGCAGAGCAAAGAGCCCCGTGAAGGGCTCAATTCCAGGATGCTGGGAATCATGAGCTGAAGACAGCCAGTTAACCAACTAAGACACCCAGGCACTCCGGAACTGATGAACTTTGAAATCATTATTGTTAAGTGCAATAAGCCAGTTACTAATAGAAAAATACCATACAATTCCCCTTCTATGAGGTACCTAAAAGAGTCAGATTCATAGGGACAGAAAGTACTCTTTTGCACACATTTATAATTCTCCAAATTTTTAGAGATAGGTGTTATTAATTCTAACATGACAAATGAGAAAATACACTCTTAAATGCCTAAGACCATTTAGAATGTTCAGAAAAAGTGATTTGGCAAACTATTTACAAGGTAGCATTAATATGCACTTCACAGAAGTATAATGAAGATACAATGTCCTTCACGTAAAGTTTTAGAGCAACCTCTCACACAAAGCAAACAAATTTCATCTAGTTGAAATAATTTTAATTCATTTGGAGAATGCAACCTATTGTGGAATTGTATATAATTTCTGGCCATGAGAGACTCAATTTTGAGAAAAGCTCCATTTTCCTTTCTATAAAAATAGTTAATGAACTCTTGAATTGGAAAAAAAGGACCAGTCCAGGGACTCATGGGTGGCTCAGTCGGTTGAGCCTCGGACTGTTGATTTCCCTTGGGGGCATGGTTTCCGGATCCCGGACTCTGCCTGAGGATTTCTTTCCTTCTCTTTTTGCCCCCCGTCCCCTTGCTCCCTCCTGCTCTCTCTCTTTAAAATAAATAAATAAACAAATCTAAAACAAACAAACAAACAAACAAACAAACAAAGAACCCGGACTGGTCCAGAAGAAACTGTTTCACAAACCATTGCTCCCCAAGTCAACGGAACTATGGGCTTCCCAATCATCAGACCCTTGGCTGTAGACTTTCTTTAGACCAACAGTTAATAACGCAAACCAAGAATAGCATCGTTTGTCAAGAATAATAGAAATAGACATCAGTGTGTAACCAAAAGCAGCCTAACCCTTAGCCGGTTAGTTTAAATTTACTCTTTTTTCTTTTACCAAAGTCATGTGGTTCTTCCCCCTCCAAAAAACAATCCCTTCCTTTCGCCTTTGCAGAAGGAACACTTTTTTGGAGTCTATTCTCCACTTTTTTTTTTTAAGATTTTTATTTTATTTATTTGACAGACAGAGATCACAAGTAGGCAGAGAGGCAGGCAGAGAGAGAGAGAGAGAGAGAGAGAGAGAGAGAGGAAAGCAGGCTCCCCGCTGAGCAGAGAGCCCGATGTGGGACTCGATTCCAGGACCCTGAGATCATGACCTGAGCCGAAGGCAGCGGCTTAACCCACTGAGCCACCCGGGCGCCCTATTCTCCACTTTTTTGGAGTCTATTGATGGAGTCTGTTCTCACCGAACTGCAATCCTTTGATCTCACTCATTTGGCTCTCGTGGTGTCTACTTTCAGGCTGACACAACGCGCACACACACATTTCTATTTGTACGGTAGATGTATGCAATAATGTCTCTGCACGGACAAGAAATCATTACGGCGCTTGCCTCAAGAGGAACTGGGATAGGGAGGTGTTAGTTGAGTGGAAGAGAAACTTCCCACTAGACACGCTTAAAAAATTCATGCAATTTAAATAGGTTATATACAGTCTACAGGGAAAACGTTAAAATTGCGCCCGCAATCCATCCCCTACTCTCACGGCCCCACACACTTTAATTTCCCGTGTACTTTTTGCAAATAGGAATGCACTGTTTTCCTGTTTCCTCACGAAGACTGCAATCTCTCCGCATTTTTCCGCACCTGGCTTTTTATGCAGGCTCTTCAGCTCTGAAACACCTCTCCCCCGCGTCCTACTCAGCGTAAACCAAATACGTAAATTAAGATCCGCGCTCGCTCGCACCATCTCCAAGCCGGCCCCGCCTCCTCAGGCCTACGTGCCCCGTGGGACCCTCCTCCCCACTCCTTGGGCTGTTTCCGGCGATGCCTGTCCGAAATAGCCTCAGATGGAAGCCCCGCCCACTTCCTTCCATCCCGCCTCTCGGGCGCACGCGTCGGCTGGATGCGGAGGGCGACACATCAGGCAGCACGGCGGACAGCCGGGCATGCTGCGCGCCGCGGACCTCGGAGGACCCCAGCGACGTCCGTAGCGTAGGGCCCAGTGGACGCGGCGGCGGCGGCGGGCGTTGGGACTGACTGCGCTGGTGGTCTCTGAAACGCTTTTCCGCGGCCACACTCGCCGCACTGGCTTCCTGTTGTGCAGCCGGCGCCATGTCTGTGAGCGAGATCTTCGTGGAGCTGCAGGGCTTTTTGGCTGCCGAGCAGGACATCCGAGAGGCGAGCTCCCTCTCTTCCCCTCCCCTTTCCCTTTCCTTGCTTGCTGGGCCGTATAGCTCGGCCTTACTCTCGCTCTGTCTCGAGCGGTGGGGAAGCCTCCGGGGGGTGGGTTGCTTCCCCACTTGCTTCAGCTTAGGGAATGTTCCTCCCCTTCCCGCGATTCTGCTGCCTGGTCCTGATTCTCTGTGTTCGAGTCTCGGCTCAGCATCGCCAACCTCGTTTGAGTGTCAGTCTTCCTCCTTTTCGGCGCTTATTTCTGTCTAAGGCTCAGTTAGCCCCGGGGACTCAAGACAACATGCGTCTCACGTGGTTATTGTTGTTGGCTTAAAAGCACGTGGGGCCTCTTCTCTTTAGAACTCTCCTATAGTTTCTTATTCCGCATAGAATAATAATCCAGACCCTACTGTGGCCCACAGGTGTCTCCTCCCCTCACCCTATCTCATTTTACGCCATCTTCCGTTGTGTATTATGTTCAGTTTACTTCCCTTAAATTCCTCTAGTTCCGCCGATAGTTTCTTGCCTCAGGACTTCTGCATGTACTCTCTGCTTTCCCCGGAATTCGTATCTTTTCTTTCTCTTCCTGGTTATCACGTATTCATATCCTTGATCTCAGAGTCTGAAAGATTCTTTTCTTGCCGTGTTTTTTAGTAGCGCATTTACATTAAAAAAAAAAAAACCTGTGCGATCCGTATTTTTTAAACGCTTGTCTTTTCCCATTATGCTCTAAACTGCGGGATGGAAAGGACTGTCCAGTTGGGTACCCAGTATTTACACAATGCTTTGCACATAAGTATGCTCAGTGAATATTTGTAAAATGATTGAAAAACACACACTCTTTGTATTGCATTGCATCCTTCTTTTTACAAATTGCATTCAGATACTTTATCTCTTTTAACATTTATAGTGTTCCAGTGGGTTGTTTCTGTTAGGTCCCGATTATCCTTTGAAGGCTCCATGAGAAATCTCAGGCTTTTCAGTAACCCTCTGAAGCTCTCAAAGAGGAAGGAAGTGGCAGAGTCAGGATTCAAACCTGGATATTTTCTGCACAGCTTCAGTCCTTGTAAAGATTGTTGGGAGTTTTGAATGTGTTTGAAGGTGTCATAGTTATTCAGTCTATACTATCTAATATATATGATTTGGGGTTCTGATAATAACTATGTTGAGTTTATCTGTTACTTTGATTTTTGCTTTCTCTAGGAAATCCGAAAAGTTGTACAGAGTTTAGAACAAACAGCTCGAGAGATCTTAACTCTACTGCAAGGGGTCCATCAGGGTGCTGGTTTTCAGGACAGTAAGTTCTTTTGATTTTGAAGGGTTTTTAAAAATCGAATTTGTCGGTTATTCAAAGAGTTATTTGAAGAATTAATTTAAAGAGTTAATTTCCATTTAGAAAACATTTCCAGTCTTTTTATTAAGAACAATGTCCCTCATATTCTATGGTGAGTAAAAATTGGATAAGTAGGTGAGTTTAGCATTTTGTGTGTTTACAGAATTCTGTGTGTTATGATGTGATAATGTAATCACAATGTGGTAATTGTAGTAGTTTTGTAGCTCTCCTTTAAACCCAGTTTTTCATTCATTGAATATGGTTTAATATGCATTTTAGTTAAGAAATGGCCAGTGTCGGGGCACCTGGGTGGCTCAGTGGGTTAAGCCGCTGCCTTCGGCTCAGGTCATGATCCCAGGTCCTGGGTTCGAGCCCCACATCGGGCTTTCTGCTCAGCAGGGAGCCTGCTTCCTCCTCTCTCTCTGCCTGCCTCTCTGCTTACTTGTGATTTCTCTCTGTCAAATAAATAAATAAAATCTTAAAAAAAAAAAAAAAAAAAAAGAAATGGCCAGTGTTAAATGTTCCTAATGTATTTACAGTCAGCCCCTTCAATGGAGATCGGATAAGTTTTAAACATGGAACCTTTATTGTAAGATGTAGCCAGCACAACTGAAAGAGCTAGAATATATTTTCGGTCAGAGAATGATATTATATTATAATGTATGAGTGTCAGAGGCAAGTCATTTTTCTCAGTGGTATGGAGTTGGTCATTGAGATGGAGATAAAGCTTCTTTTTGACCAAATACAGGAGCTAGAAGCTGTCCAATTTTAGGAGTCCTTGAAGGACTGACTAGGAATAGCAGCTGCTACTTGGCCTTTAAGGATGACATTATTTAGGACAGCTTACTGATTTGTCTGCTAAAGTATTCCCTTTCAGCAAATTTTTGTCTATTTTTCAGTGTTGGTAAATCAATCAGGACATTAAAGGTGAGATTTTGAGAGCCAAGTTGAAAAGTAGAGATGCATACCCTTCATTGGGTCATGAGATTATTTTTTTTTAAAGTTGATTTATTTCAAAATAGATTGTGTAGATTATTAAGGAAGAACTGTATTTGAAATTTGGTAAACCTTTCATTATTGTTATGCTTGATTATCTTTTTGTGATCAGTTCCAAAGAGGTGTTTGAAAGCTCGAGAACATTTTGGTACAGTAAAAACACATCTAACATCTTTGAAGACCAAGTTCCCTGCTGAACAGTATTACAGGTTTGTAAGAAAAAATAGAATTATTTTGTAATGTTAAGTAAAAGTAAAGGCAGGAGAAAAATTGTATGTACTGAGTGATTTGCTTAGAACTAGGTGAAGACTTCTCTATGTAAAAGAAGCAATGAAAAAGGGTCAAACTATTAATAGTGGTGGTATTTTAATGGTGACAAATTTGGTGATTTTATTTTTTTTCTCCCTTTGAGAATTTTCCTAAGGAACATATATAATTTTTGCAATGAAAAGGGAATGAAAATGAAAATATTTATTGTATGAAGATCAATTAAAGATTTTTTTTTAGTATATGTAAGTTACTTGTGAAATTGGGTGAATCACATTTATGCTGTTAAAGTTATGGGATTAGGTGGCAGTATATACATGAACTGAGTATTACCTCAGAGTTTGAGTTTTACTGCTGAGTAGCATATTTAGTTAATATTTTATGCTGTGTTGAATCTATAACACCATTAATTTTAAGAGTCACCATTATTTTATGTACCACTAGGGAAGAAAATTTGTTGCTAGTCATAATTGTGAAATTTATAGATTGTAAATTGCATCCTAATTTCACAGATGTTAAACTGGAAAAAGCTGCATCTGGGTATTGATGAAATATGATGAATAAGAACCTAGAGTCTTTACTTGAGTTTGTTTTCCTAGTGGAAAACATGCTTACTAGTGAAAAAGATGTTCTGTTAAGATGTATGTGGGCAAAAAACAACGTGTATATGGGAAGTGGATAATACAACTTCACATGATAATTTAAGGCAGGGGTTGGCAAACTACCTGTGGCCTGCTGCCTCTCGGGGCTAAGAACTGCTTATATTTTAGAGGGTTGTTAAAAACAACAACAACAAAAACCCAAACTAAAAACACGCAAATAAGAATGTGTGATGGAGACTGGATGTGGTTCACAAAGCCTAAAATATTACCGTCTGACCTTTCACAGAAAAAGTTTGGCGACCCCTGCTGTAAGGTAATAAGGGATGTATAGAGATGTTGAACAATAGAATTGACAGGATCTTGAGAGATAATACAGTTTGGAGGTCACACAGAGGCTGACCTCTGGGTGATTTGGCCCTTAGAAGATTTTGTTTGACTTGAATTGTATTGAAAATTTTTTTGAATTTGCCATCTTTGATATTTAGGAGGCATAGTGTTAATATCTGAAGTTAGTATCTGGGGTTGTAAAACTATGTATGCTTTTTTTGGGCTTCTAGCTCAGTTTAACTGCAATATCCTGAAAGTTTAAGTCTGTTGCTTTAGTGATTGCAGTGGTAGTTATTTCTTACATGTGTGAGCCAGGATTTTCTTGATAACGCTACACGCAAATCAAAGTGTGAGAATAAGTTAGGCGTTGAAGTTGATGTACATACAGTTGCAGTTCTCATCTATCTGTGTTTCCAATTTTAATTTTTCTCAGAGCAGTATCATTGTTCTTACTGATTAAACTTCTAAAATACAGTTGTTCTTGTCATACCTAATCTTAAATTATAAATATTATTATATTAATTGAAGTTGGATCATGTTTCCCATTTATTAAACTTCTGATGTTAATTATTATAAATTTTTTTTTAAAGATTTTATTTATTTATTTGTCAGAGAGAGAGAGATCACAAGTAGGCAGAGAGGCAGGCAGAGACAGAGGGAGAAGCAGGTTCCCTGCCGAGCAAGGAACCCGATATGGGACTCGATCCCAGGACGCTGGGACCATGACCTGAGCCGAAGGCAGCTGCTTAACCCACTGAGCCACCCAGGTGTCCCTATTATAAATTTTATAAATAATAATTGTTATGGGGCACCTGGGTGGCTCAGTGGGTTAAAGCCTCTGCCTTTGGCTCAGGTCATGGTCTCAGGGTCCTGGGTTCGAGCCCTGCATCAGGCTCTCTGCTGAGCAGAGAGCCTGCTTCCCCCCCTCTCTCTACTAGCCTCTCAGCCTACTTGTGATCTCTGTCTGTCACAGAAATAAATAAAATCTTTAAAAAAAAAATAATTGTTACAAATTTGAACTTGTAAAACTTCTACTGGCTTCATCTGATATATTCAAGTGTCATATTGTTCTCACACATTTTATACGTTGGGGCTTCACATAGATTTTACTTGAAAAAGTATTCTATTTCTAAAATGTTCGACCGTAATTGTACTAAATTTATCATTGTTAAGGTCCCTAATCCCTCACCCTAATGAGCTTATATCCATGCAGATTTCATGAGCACTGGAGGTTTGTGTTGCAGCGTTTGGTCTTCCTGGCGGCGTTTGTTGTGTACTTGGAATCAGAAACACTAGTGACTCGAGAAGCGGTTACAGAAATTCTTGGCAGTAAGTACCTTCATTAGCGTTGGTCTGCAGGATCAGGCATGGTAGCTCAATTTTGGTTAGGGGGTAGCTCAATTTTGGTTAGGGGGTAGCTCTTGCTTGTACTTTCTATTTCTTAAATGGGAACTAAATGGAAAACTCATGATTTGGAAACACAAAAAGTAAAAACGTGTGGTGGCTTGCTTTTTGTACTCGATTGTGTCGTTTAGTTCGTAAAATTTAGTTTTTAAAAAATCCAGGCCCACAGAAAGTTGCAAGAATAGCATAGTGAGTACCTGTGTGCACTGCACTTCGATCTGCTCGCTGTTACTTTGCCATGTCTTTCAGTCCTCTCGCTCTGTGTGCGTGTGTGGATCATGTGAAAGCCACTTGTTGTATCACAGCTTATGCTTTAAGTGTTGCGGCATGCATTGTCCAAAAACAAAGGTGCTCTCTGATACGACTCGGTAACATTCTTGGTGGTGGTACTTTTTGAGAGAAGAATGAAAGGAAAAATTGCAGGCTAAAGAGCTCAAAAGTCCACAATGAGGACTAGTTGCCAACAGTATGAACCCAATTGTAAAGGATTCTTTTTCTTTTCCTTTTGTTGAGACAAATTATATGTGTGCATATATATTTGTATATATAGTAATTTATATTTTTAGGTTCAGGTTTTGTTCACATCATGACCTTATTTTTACTTTGGTATATTTTTTAGTTGAGCCAGATCGGGAGAAAGGATTTCATCTGGATGTAGAAGATTATCTCTCAGGAGTTCTGATTCTTGCCAGTGAATTGGTAAGAAGCTTAGTGATTTGCCATTTTCTTTTTTTTTTTTTTTTTAAATATTTTATTTTATTTTTAAGTGGGCTCCATGCTTGCCATGGGGCTTGAACTCCATATCCCAAGACCAAGAGTCAGATGCTCCACCAACTGAGCCAGCCAGGCGCCCCTGCCATTTGCTTTTTTGATCTTCCCACTTCACTGTCAGTTTTTAAAATGGGCACAAAAATTCAGGAAGTCTTTTCTAAGCCTTCTCTTGGCCACCGGTTCGTCATTGTGCGCTGTATTATGTTTTGCTAGTCATCAGAGAAAGGCCAGCTCAAACAGTGTGCTAACTGTGCATACTTACCAATGTGTGAATTCTTAGAAGATGGTAATACCTCTTCCTTTCAAAGTATTGGCAAGAATGCCAAGAATGCCTATATTCCTAGTAACTATGTAAATACATATATTTGCTTTGGAGAACAGTTTAACTATATAAGTGTATATTTTTTTGCCCGTATTCCCTTTATGTCACTGGAGAAATTGTCCTATGAAAATAATTCTAAAGAACAAAAGCTGTGGGGCGCCTGGGTAGCTCAGTGGGTTAAGCCTCTGCCTTCGGCTCAGGTCATGATCCCAGGATCCTGGGGTCGAGCCCCGAATCGGGCTCTTTGCTCAGCAGGGAGCCTGCTTCCCTTCCTCTCTCTCTCTGCCTGCCTCTCTGCTTACTTGTGATCTCTGTCTGTCAAATAAATAAATAAAATCTTTAAAAAAACAAAAAACAAAAGCTGTTATGAAGGTCTGCCATAGCCTTTGTTCATAATGATGAAAACTTGACCAGAGAAACTGCAACAGAAGGGGAACGATTTCTTAAGTCGTGAAGTAACTGTAATATTAAACAACTGTCAAAATGTAATTACAAAGAACATGTGGAAAAGTGTGTCCTTGAGGGTCTTTTAGTTGTGCTTGGGAGGGAGATGTGCTAAAAGAGCCCTGTTGTAATGTATCCCGTTTGCCTTCCCTCCTGTAGTCCAGGCTATCTGTCAACAGTGTGACTGCGGGAGACTACTCCCGGCCCCTCCACATCTCCACCTTCATCAATGAGCTAGATTCTGGCTTCCGCCTTCTCAACCTGAAAAACGACTCCCTGAGGAAGCGCTATGACGGCTTGAAGTATGATGTGAAGAAAGTAGAGGAGGTGGTCTATGATCTCTCCATCCGAGGCTTCAATAAGGAGACAGCAGCGGCTTGTGCAGAGAAATAGGAGGCCCTCCTCGTGCCTGGCCCTGCTGACTTCAGTGGTTGCCAGTGAGGGTGAGCCCAGTGCCTCTCAAGGTAGTTAGGATTGCCCCGTTGCTAAACACCGCGCTTTATTTTCTTAACCAGTGTGTGGTGTAAGTATCAAAATTGAAACACATTTTGGGGGGTAAAAAAGATAGCCTTTACAAGGACAGATTTTCTTTGTTGTTTCAGTGAATATGCTCTGTAATTCTGTGTATTTCAGTTCTGTCAAAAAGTGTAAATGTCAGTCTCTTGGTAAAGTCCTTTTCTTGCTTACCCTGATGCTGTTGATGTACTGATTGAGGAGTTTATTGTCTTGTGTTCCTTCCAGAAGTGATCCTTGGTGTTTTCTATATCCAAATTAGCCATCCACTCCCAGGTGTAGCCTGGATACAGTATAAACATAGGTAATTTAAAAGGATGGTTGCCAAGCAAAGGGCAACTTATTTTATATTTCCCTTCCTTATTTTAAGCCTCATAAGTAAATCAGATGTTGAATTTTTTTTGCAAGGGAGTTACAGCCCCAGGGTCTCTCACTGCCATCAAAATGTAAAAGATAAAATTGCAAAGTCAAGTTCAACAGATTATTTTGGGATGTTTTTGTATTAGGGGATTGAGTAACATCTTATCATTTAGCTCTATTTACCAGGTGTAGAGTAGGGCTTAGTGTTTTACAACACCTCTGTTTTCTGATGTTGCCTTAACATTCTGCTCTTGTAGCAACTTAAAAATCGTTTTCACACACATCTTGAACTAACACTTCATATAAATATATTTTTAAGCTATGAAACCTTTTTCCTAGCAGCCAGCTAGACTGTCTGGTCTGAGACTATAAAGCCACCCAGTCAAGTAAATTAGCAATACCCTGACTGGTATGTTCAGAGAGCAAAACTGCTGTGCTTTGTCTGGAAAAAAGAGAAAACTTGGATTAAAAAAGAAGCTCTGCTGATTTGTTAGTGTTTTTTAGAGTAAGCAGTTTCCGGTTTTGGCAGCTGTCCCAGCAGTCAGGTTTTAGATTTACAGTTTTGGGCAAGTCACATGAACCTTGTTGGCACCTACCTCCCCCTCCTTGTTTTCAGGTAGTGCTAAGAATACTTGCCATGGAATTTTTGCTGTGAATTGAAATGGTTTAAAATGGTGACTTAACCCATAGTTTTTTGGAGCTCACTGAAAGGAAGGTGCTAGTGTTTCCAGAAAAATAGGAAGTATTTGGAAGTATCATCCTCTCATGCCTGATAGCAGGTTAAGCTTTCTGTTTGTGCAGTAGAATATTTGGCATTCCCTCTCAGAACCGTGGTCAGGCCAAGTTAAGAACTGACCAAATTTTCTATCCCGAGGAAAGAAGTAGAAACGAAGCATAAATTGCTTTGCATTTTTGGGTTTTAGAACAGTTTTCTTGACTGTTTCTGTAGGAGAGTTTGTAGAAAGAAGAAAGGTGTTCAGATGTTTGAAGTGCCTAGGGTGGTCATCTAAAATGTGCAGTAGTAGCACTGCCTGGGTTGAGCATAAAAGGCTTATCTACATGATCAAACATTTGCAGTAAGCTTGGTAATAGTTTTCTTCTATGTGGAGAATAAATTCTAAAGGTGTTTTGAGGCTGAAGACGACCAGGGGTGATAAGCACATACTGCTATGTAATAATAGTTAAAATTATCAAAAGACACCAACCACTCAGAGTTAAATTAAAAGTATTGTAATTGAACGTATTGAAAAGCCTCAGCTCTGGTTTTTTAGTACACCAGAATTGTTCTTTTCAGTTTTAGAGAACTAAACAGCTTAGAGAGAGTAGAGATGAATTAGTGGATGTTTTCTTTATAAATTTATTTATAAGAAGAGAACCCATAAATAGTTCATAAGATTTGCCCTGTCTTAAACTTGAATAATAATATTGGTAACGCTTAAGAGAATTTAATAAAGAACGAAAGCTTCTTTGGCAGTGTTTCGAGTCCTTTACTTAAATACACAGCTGAAGAGATGAGGTGGACCTGCTGGATGCCGCGGGCACAGTTCATAATGTGTACTCCAAGATCACGGCTTTCTTGGTTCTTGGTCTGGACTGGACTGCACTTGCCAGGTGGGGTGTCATCGCATGCCTGACTCCAAACCTGAGGATATGTCCTATCATGAAATCATATAATATGTGGTCTTTTGTGTCTTAACACTTAGCACAGTGTTTTTAAGTTTACCCATGCCACAGCATGTATTGGTGGTTTGTTCCTTCTTCCTGAGTGGTAGTTCTTTGTATGGGTATTCCGCATTTAACCAGTCATCAGATGAGGAAGGTTTAAGTTTCATCATGTTGCTTTGAGCATCCTATGCAAGTCTTGTGCGTGGGTGGGCTTTTCCATTTCTTTTGTATAGATACCTAAGAGTCTATGGTAAAAATGATGATTTTATGTTTAGCCTTTGAAGAGACCCTTAACCTGTTTTCCCTTCAGCAATCGAGGGGCTCCTTACTATGAGTTAAAATTCAAGTCAGTACTAGACAAGGTGTTATACAATGTCATTGCTAAATACTTTGTGAACAGTTGCTGTAGGAATTTATGTATAATCTGAGTCAGTTCATGAAAGTGGTAGGATTTAGATAAGCATGAAACTAGGAGGAAATCATTTCTTAGGGGCACAGAATTGAAACTAGAGCAGAAATGGTAGAGGCATACTTTGGAAATATTGTGGATTCAGTTCCAGACCACTGCAATAAAGTGGATATTGCAATAAAGCAAGTCAAGCGAATTTTTTCCCAGTGCCTATAAAAGTTATGTTTATGCTGTACTGTAGTCTGTTAAACCTCCAATAGTATAATGTCTAAAAAAATACATACCTTAATTGTAAAAAATACTCTCTTGCTAAAAATGCTGTCATCTGAGCTTTTGGTGAATTGTGATCCTTGATCACAGATGACCATAACAAATATGAAAAAGTTTGATATAATGTGAGAATTAATGAAATGTGGCAGAGAGGAAGTGAGCAAATGCTGTTGGGAAAATAGGGTCGACAGAATGGCTCAACACAGCGTTGCCACAGACCTTCAGTCTGTAAAGAATGCAGTATCTGCAGTTAAGACGAGGTATGCCTGTGTTAATTGAATAGGGACAGAGATGTTGCACACTTGATTGCAGGAGACAGTCTGGTAATGTCGGACTGTTAGGTTTAGAAAAGCCTGAATTGAGAGGTTAAGGAATTTGGATTTTGAATGATAGACACTGGGGGGCTGTATGGTTTCTTCCTTTTTTTTTTTTTTTTTTTGAAGTGGGGAGGGAGCAGCTTTGGAGTCGGACACCCACAGTTTTGAATCCTGGCTGTCATGTTGACTAATAGAAAAGACAAAAGGCAGGGAGACCTGTGAGGAGGTGCTTGCTGTCTCTGAGGTTGTAAAGGTCAGGTTGGGTGGCTGGTGTTGGGCCTGACCAGATGCAGGTGCAGTGCACGGTAAAGGAAGAAGGAGTCAACTTGGGGTCAGGGGAGGAGGAGCAGGGGGTTGCTGTGGACTCAATGTGTGAGTCCCTTCACATCCATACAATGAAGCCTAATCCCTAATTGGATGGTACTGGTTGTGGGGCCTGGGGAAAGCGATTAGGTCATGAGAGTGGAGTCCTCATGAATGGGATTAGTGCCCAAATGAAAAGGATTCAGATTTCTTCCTGCTTCCATCATAGGAGGACAGAACCCAGAGAAGTGGTCTGTGAGCCATGAAGTGGGCCCTCTGGGGTGTCTGGGTGGCTCATTCCTTAAGGGTCTGCCTTCAGCTCCAGTCATAATCCCGAGGTGGTGGGATTGAACCCTGCATCAGGCTCCCTGCTTGGCAGGAAGCCTGCTTCTCCCTCTCCCCCTGCTTATAATAATAATAAATAATAATAATAAATAGGAAAAAAAAGTGGGCCCTCACCAGATACTGAATCAGCTGACCCCTTGATCGACTTGATCACGGACCTGTTGTTGAAGCCACCCAGTCAGTGGTGGCTTTGTTAGAGCAGCGTGAATGGACTAAGACAAGGGAAGAGCATTTGAGGAGAATCAGATACCCGAGCCGAAAAAACATGCGTAGAAAAGTGGGAGCTAGTTTCTGTGGGAAGATGAGAAGTTCAGTTTGGCAAGTGTTGCATTCACTGTGATGGGGAGATGTTGCACAGGTGGCTGTACTTTTTGGGGGTAGAATGTAGGGCCCTAAGTGGAGCTGAGGGAGTCCTTGAGACTGGATAGAGTGGATCCCTGGCTTTGGTTGCGGAGGAGTTTCTGGGGGCAGGGAGAGGTCTGGATGATAATCAGGTCAGGGAGTCCCTGGAGGCGGTTGAAGACAACGAGGAGAAGATGGAAGAGGAGTGAGTCAGAGACTCTTGTCATTCTCTCTAGGTCAGGTCTGTCCTGAGCAGGAGCCAGGACCAACAGAAATATGTACACTGCTCTCTCCCATTGCCATAGAAATCCTTTACTTATCTTAAAGACTTAAAGGCTTTTGACTAAAGGAAAATAAACCTATGAAAATATGTGGAACCCCCAGAGAAGGAAGTTGGGCTTGTTACTTTGTGATTTTTTTTTTTTCCCTTATTTACCCTGTTTCTTAAATCAGTTACTTGTGATCATCTGGTGTCATTTAATATTAATTAACATTTACCCACAGCCATCTGCTCTGGCTGGAGTTCTGCATTCATCCACTTCAGCTGTGTGTTTCAGTGACAGAATGCTGGCCTTGCTGTCTGGATGCACCAGCTGGACCGGCCAGCAGGACCAGTTCAGAAGTCAGGAGGGGACTTCAACTTCCTTTGCCATGTCCCTGTTGTCCAGCCTTCCACGGAGGCTTTTTGCTCACCCTGGCAACTGAAGAGAAGCCAGAGCATTTTTCTCAGTTGGGAGATACAAGGGCAGGGTGTTTGTTTTTGCTTTCTGGAGGAGGACTGCAAGATCATTTTAGTCATTAAGAGGTTGTTTGGGAAGCAGAGTCCGTGGATTGGCCCTTCTACTTTGATAAGACTCTAGTTCATTAGACCCAGAACTGACGCAACTAAGACAAGGACCCATAATTGGTGTTAAAAAAGACCAACATCAGTAAACTTTAAGGCTTATTTTCTTTGCACCCAGGAGTTAACTTTTAAATCCCCTAGAGGGAGAACAAAGGAGCAGAAGGATGGCCCTAGGTTCTCTTCTGTAGTTGTGGCTAGGAGAACTTGGCTGGCAGTCTTTCGAGGGCTAGTCTGGGGGGTGGGCATTAGTAGGGAACAACATGAGACCAATCGGGTTGAGTAGCTGAGTGAGCCTTTCCATTCCTCACTTACCATCCCACCTGTCACAGGTCAAGGACAGAACTTCATTTTGTTTTTCCAATTTTGTTTTTGTTTTTGTGTTTTGGGGGTGGGTGGGTGGGGGAAAAGGGTGAGGGAGACAGAATCTTAAGCAGGCCTCATGCCCAGTGCAAAGCACTATTGTGGGGTTCGATCTCACAACCCTGAGATCATGAGCCAAAATCAAAAGTCCCTATATTGACTGAACCACTCAGACACCCATGACTTCATCTTATCTAACAGAACTGGCCCAATGGGCACCTGGGTTGTTGGGCTGTGTTGGCCTTGTGTCATCAAACAGCTCAGCCTTTCCTTAAACTGAAAACAGCCTGGAAATAGGAATACTTCCAAAATACCCTCACTGAGGAGAATAAAAGGAAATCAGAGCTGACTGCAGAAGAACTTTGACTTTGATCCTAGTGTATTTTATACGCTTTGGAAGGAAGGAAGGAATAAGTGATGCCTAGTGTTCAGTCAAAGGGATGATGGTGGTGGGGGCACCTTGGGGAATATGTAAACATGCATACCGTTGCTTTATGACCCATTTTGCACAGTTTTCTCTGTGGGCTTGTGTTACTTTTGTGATTACAAAAAAAATAAACATTGTAGTAAATTGGGAAATGACAAAAAACTCTTAAAGGTGCCTATGTATTTTCTACATTGTAGTTTATCCTGAATATACTACTGACTTTCAAAACTTTCTTTTGAGGTATTTGTGGATTCTGCATTGACTTTCAATCAGAAGTACTGTCACTTAGCTAACTGCTGTGTGAATGTCTGTTCATTGTCTTGAGCTCCTTTCACAGAGGTTCAGATGTGTATCTTCTCCCCAGGCTCCGTGGAGACGCTCAGGTTCCACGGTCCAGCTGTTTCTGTCCTTCAGCAGTGCCTTTTCCATTGCTGGCATCGAAACAAACATACTATAATTGGATTTTGTAATTTTATAATTGGATCTTACAATTTCCTAAGAGGTTAGAAAAGAATTTTTGTCCCCTGCCTTGTCAGAGTGTTTTTACCTCTGACTTTTGGAGCTGTCCTGACACATTGTATTTGACAACTTAGGGGGCTCGGATAAATGGAGGAGGAGGTGTTCCCAGGGGTTTCCTTTTCTTCCTTAGCCTGTCTTCTCGGAGCCGCCAGCCACTCAAGCTGATGTGCTTGTGCTCTAGCCTTGAATTCCAATCACCACTTGGTGCTGCTTTGGAAAACAACCTGGCAGTTCCTCAAAAAATTAAACCTAGAGGTACCTATGACCGGGCATCTTCATGACTAGATATGTACTTGAGAGGTGAAAATTCTGCATACAAGTCTATACAAAGACCTGCACACTAATACTCATGGCAGCATTGTTTGTAATGGCCTAAGAGTGGAGGCCATTCAACTGTCCATCAACTAATGAATGGATCATAAAATGAGCTGTTTCCCCCCAGTGGAATGCTATTTGGCAATAAGATATGTGCCACAGCAGGGATAAACCGCAAAAACATGTTAACTGAAAGAAGCCAGTCACAGAAGACCACATGCTCTGTGATTCCACTTAAGTGAAAGTCCAGACTAGGGACGTCTATGGTGACAGAAAGTAGATTAGCGGTTGCTGTGGGACGGGGAGGGGAGAGCGGGAAATGACTGCTAATGGGTATGGAGTTCCTCTCTGGGGGGTGAACATGTTTTGGAAGCAGTTGGAGGTGATGGTTGTATGACCTTGCGAATATACTAAATAGCAGTGAACTGTACTTGTTAAATGGATGAGTTTTGTAGTATGCAAATTATATCTTAATAAAAAGCCAGAACGCTCATCTTGCCATTTATCTTCGCAAATTGCTGCTTGTGGTTCAGTCAGTGGCCCTGGGGCGGGGGGAGCACCAATGCTGGGCGCTGTGTTATGGGCTCACATGAGATATTTCATTTCATCTGCCCAGCAGTGTGGGTGTTAGCCATTTGTCTCCACTTACAGAGGAAGAAACTGCGGTTTGGAGCACAGGGGGGCTGCTTGCTGTCCTCCATCCTGTCTGTGGCTCCTGCCCCGCTCAAGCTGGACCGACCCCAAGCCCTTCTCATATGTACGTTCCGCCTCTGGGCCACTGAGGCCCTGGCTGTGGGAGCCAGCCTTGGCTCTTCTCCCTTGTCTCTCCACCTGCTCCTGAGTAGAGGTTACTTCTTCTGTGCCACTTGTGCCTTTTTCTACTGTTTACACCATGTTCCTAGATCAGAATGCCATCACTCGTTGCCAGGCCTTTCCAAGAGCCCATTAGTCTCCTGTCTTCCCCGTGCCCTGCTGCCACCATATTGTGAAGTCTGATTCTTCAAGTCTGATCGCTCTCCAGCTCTAATGATGGCTGCCTGTGTCCTGGTGGATAGAGGGCACGTTGCTTAGGCCGGCATCCCAGGCTTTTGACAGTGGTGTTGCCCGCCTGCTCGCCCACTCCTCCCTGCACATCCCGGAACAGTGCTCACTGTGCTTCCGGGAGCATGGCCACAGCGGGTTGGAATTCACAGGCTCTACCGCTCAGGAGAGGAGCATACCTTGATAACTCAAAGGGGCAACATTCAGAGGCCTTTAGGTTTCCTCAGCCTGTGTGAGGAACAGAAGAGCAGTGATTTTCCGCTGGGGGCAGTTTTGTCCCCTAGGGGACTTCTGCAATGTCTGGACACATTTTATTATTTATTTATTTATTTTTTAAAAAATCCACACAACTTGGGGAAAGGACTGCTGGCATCTAGTGGGTAGAAACCAGAGATGCTGCTACCCATCCCGTCACGCACAGGACAGCCCACAGCAAAGAATGGTCAAGTCCTAAATGTTAGTAGCGCCAAGGTTGAGAAACTAGTGAACCAAAACAAGAAATTCTTACTCTTGAAATGCAGTAAAGAATAAATGAAAATGCTAAGATGTGTAATAAAAATTCTTGCATATTGGGAAGTGCAACACAGGAAGGCCACGTGGAGATGTGGGGCTCCGAGGGTGAAGTGGTGATGCTCACTTCCCCAGTGCTGTGGGGCCTGGCGCTTCACTGCCTCATAGCCTGCAGTGCACTGAGTTACGGTCGCATCGTACTCGCCTGTCCACTCTTCCACACTCTCCGCTAGGTCTGAGTTCTTTAGCGGCAGGCTTGCCATCTTGCTCATTATTGAATCCCAGGCTCTTCTGCTAGTGTCTGGCACGTGGAAAAAAAAAACAACAGGTATTGTGAGGTTGAAGGGAATAGATGAAGTACATAATTCAAATTGTATCTCAGCAAAGGGATTGTTACATTTGCGGACTTTTCTTAACCTTTGGAGAATATATAAAACAGAATGTTAACCCCTCAGATGTCCACACCTTTCTGTTAGCCTCTCTGTACGCACAGAACGCAGAGTATACGGCAGTCTGGCATCTCGCCTCTCTTCTCTGAGCGTCGCATTTCATGCTGCAGTTACAGTGGGCTGTTGCCTCCTGAGGGATATGGGTAGGAAGGGCTGCAGAGGAGACCCTAGGAAGGCCTGATCCAGTACCCTCAGGAACAGCGGTGGCAGGTTCAAATCAGGGGAGGTGGCCATTTCAGCATCTAGATCGGGGTCAACCATGGCCCCACACTGGAGACTTTGGGAAAGACGAACTGTACATACTGGGGAGAGTTTTGGACACAAGAATTGGGGTGAGGATCAATGTTCAGCTCTCTGCTTTTATGTATTTATATATATTTACTTATATATGTATACATGTTGGACTTTTTATATATACTGGACAGCTTGGAGCTGTCTTTGTTCCCACCAATTGGGGAACTGATAGGAAAGTTCAACATAAATTCTGTAATGCAGATTATTGCTATCCTTTGGCACACTGAGGTGGCTTTCTTCCTGGGTTTGTCCTGCATCTAATCACTCCTTAGGATTCCTTATGATCTATCACTCCTTACGGTTAGTTAGAAACCTTTACTTGGAAGAATTATAAATGGAACAGTCTGTAGAAACTACTCAAAAACTTATGGACTGTACTTTTTTAAAAATTGTGGTTAAAAGGTATATAACAAAATTTACCATTTGAACCATTTTTAAGTGTACAGTTCTGTGGGATTAAATGCATTTACACTGTTATCCATAACCATCATACATTTCTAGAATTTTGCCGTCTTCCCCAGCTGAAACTCTGTATCCATTAACTCCCCTATTCTCTCTTCCCCCATTTCTGGCACAAACCATTCTACTTATGTCTCTATGAATCTGACTGCTCTAGGTCCCTCATATGAGAGAAATCATAGAACAAACAATGATTATTGGCTTATCTATTGTTTTTAGAAAAATCCCTTCTCTTCCCAATGGTAAAAAACAGTAAAGGGTCACTAGTAAGTTTAAAAAATATGGGACAGTAATAAATAAAATAAAAATCTTATTTCAACCAATGAAGAAACCATTGTTACAATTTTAGTTTATGGTCTTCTGGTTTTGTTCTGCATCTTTGAAAACAGTCATATTGGAACTCCACACAGTTTCCAGTTTTCTGTTGTTACAAATTATACTGTTAGGAATATCTTGGTGTACAATCTTTGACTGCATCTCTGGGATTATTTCTTGAGAATAGAGTTCTAGATCGTATTTTTGGACAAAAATTATAAGTAGTTTTAAGACTGATAAAAACATAATTTCAAATTGTTTTCCAGATATGTCCCAGTGTATGCTGTCTCAGTGAATGTGAAAGTGGCTGTCTCCCCATGTTGTCTTATTTTTTATTTAAAAATTTTGCTTAGGGGTGCCTGAGTGACTCAGTTGGTTTAACATCTGCCTTCAGTTCAGGTCATGATCTCAGGGTCCTGGGATCCCTGCTTCGGGCTCCCTGCTCAGCGAGGAATCTGCTTCTCCCTTTCCCTCTGCCTCTCCTCCTGCTGGTGCCCACTCTCTCTATCTCATGCTCACTTTCCCTCTCTCTCTCTCAAATAAATAAATAAATAAATAAGTCTTTAAAAAATTTTGCCTACTTTTACCACTTTAACTTGTTACCATTTTATCTTTTCCTTAATACCAATATCTAAAATATCCACTTTTAATATTTGTGTGGTTTGAAAGTTTACAGAAAACAGTTTCATACTCTACATTCTCTTTTGTAAATTGCTTCTTTTCACTTTAGAAATATAGCGTGAATCTTGGTTTCAGTATATTTTCTTTTTTTTAAAAAGTATTTTATTTATTTTTTTTGATGGAGAGGGACACAACAAGAGAGCGAACACAAGCAGAGGGAGTGGGAGAGGGAGATCAGGCTTCCCAGCCAGCAGGGAGCCCAATGTGGGGCTCAATCCCAGGACCCTGGGATCATGACCTGAGCCGAAATCTGACTCTGCCACTTAACTGATTGAGCCACCTAGGCGTCCTTCCTCTTCTTCTTCTTCTTTGTTTTTTTAATTGCATAATTATTCAGAGTGTGGCTTTGCAATTTAATCATTATCCCTTTCATAGACATTAAGATGTCTTAAATTTTTTTTCTGTTATAAATAATGGTTTAATGATATCCTATAATATACTAAAAAACAAAAAAAGTAAGAGGCTCCTGGCTGGCTGAGTAGGTAGAACACCCTTCTCTTTTTTTAAAATTAAATTAAATTTTTAAAATTTCTTTTCAGTGTGTCAGAATTCATTGTTTATGTACCACACCCAGTGTTCCATGCAATACGTGTTCTCCATAACACCCACCACCAGGCTTACCCAACCTCCCACCCCCCACCCCTTCAAAACCCTCAGATTGTTTCTCAGAGTCCATAGTTTCTCATGGTTCATCTCCCCCTCCAATTTCCCCCAACTCCCTTCTCTCCATCTCCCCATGTCCTGTGTGTTATTCCTTATGCTCCACAAATAAGTGAAACCATATGATATTTGACTCTCTCTGCTTGACTTATTTCACTCAGCATAATCTCTTCCAGTCCCATCCATGTTGATACAAAAGTTGGGTATTCATCCTTTCTGATGGAGGCATAATACTCCGTAGTGTATATGGACCACATCTTCCTTATCCATTCATCTGTTGAAGGGCATCCTGGTTCTTTCCATAGTTTGGTGACTGTGGCCATTGCTGCTATGAACATTGGGGTACAGATGGGCCTTCTTTTCACTACATCTGTATCTTTGGGGTAAATACCCAGGAGTGCAACTGCAGGGTCATAGGGAAGCTCTATTTTTAATTTCTTAAGGAATCTCCACACTGTTTTCCAAAGTGGCTGCACCAATTTGCATATCCACCAACAGTGTAAGAGGGTTCCCCTTTCTCCACATCCTTTCCAACACATGTTGTTTACAGTCTTGTTAATTTTGGCTATTCTAACTGGTGTAAGGTGGTATCTCAATGTGGTTTTGATTTGAATCTCCCTGATGGCCAGTGATGATGAGCATTTTTTCACGTGTCTGTTAGCCATTTGTATGTCTTCATTGGAGAAGTGTCTGTTCATGTCTTCTGCCCATTTTTTGACATGATTATCTGTTTTGTGTGTGTTGAGTTTGAGGAGTTCTTTATAGATCCTGGATATCAGCCTTTTGTCTGTACTGTCATTTGCGAATATCTTCTCCCATTCTGTGGGTTGCCTCTTTGTTTTGTTGAGTGTTTCCTTTGCTGTGCAGAAGCTTTTGATCTTGATGAAGTCCCAAAAATTCATTTTAGCTTTTGTTTCCTTTGCCTTTGGAGACATATCTTGAAAGAAGTTGCTGTGGCCAATATCGAAGAGGTTACTGCCTAAATTCTCCTCTATGATTCTGATGGATTCCTGCCTCACATTGAGGTCTTTTATCCATTTTGAGTTTATCTTTGTGTATGGTGTAAGAGAATGGTCAAGTTTCATTCTTCTACATATAGCTGTCCATTTTTCCCAGCACCAGACTGTCTTTTTTCCACCGTATGTTTTTTCTGCTTTGCTGAAGATTATTTGACCATAGAGTTGAGGGTCCACATCTGGGCTCTCTACTCTGTTCCACTGGTCTATGTGTGGAACACACAGATCTTGATCTTGAGTTGTGAGTTCAAGCCCGATGTTGGGTGTAGAGATTATTTAAAAGTAAAATCTTAAAAAAATTAAAAAGAAATCATAGGACAGATGAATAGTTTAATGCTATTGTTAGACATATTGGTTATTTTCCTTTCTTGCTTTTTTATTTATTTATTTATTTTTTTAAAGATTTTATTTTATTTATTTGACAGAGAGAGATCACAAGTAGACAGAGAGGCAGGCAGAGAGAGAGAGGGAAGCAGGCTCCCTGAGCAGAGAGCCTGATGCGGGACTCGATCCCAGGACCCTGAGATCTTGACCTGAGCTGAAGGCAGCGGCTTAACCCACTGAGCCACCCAGGCGCCCCCTTTCTTGCTTTTTAAAAAAAATTTACATAATCTCTATGTAAGTGGGGCTCGAACTTATAGCCCCGAGATCAAGAATTGCATGCTCTTACAACTGAACCAGCCAGGTGCCCCGTTTTTTGCTTTTTAAACAAATCTCTGGAATATCTAAATATTGACCTAAGATTCCTAGGGTGTATTTTTAAGTCTTTTGCTTTTTATTACAAAAACTGTCCTCTAGAAAATATAGCATTTTCTACTCCTATCAACTCCTTGCCCAGATTCTCCATTTTGGGGTTTTACATTTGGAAACAACTGACTAGAGAGTAAATCACAAGGTTTGGTTCCA
Source organism: Lutra lutra (assembly GCF_902655055.1). Lineage (NCBI taxonomy): Eukaryota > Metazoa > Chordata > Mammalia > Carnivora > Mustelidae > Lutra > Lutra lutra. The sequence continues at coordinate 106,859,902 of NC_062280.1, forward strand.
CATGGGTCACCTCAAGTAATGACAGGGTTTATGGTTGGAATGCTGAGGTCTTGCTGAAAGAAGTCAGGACTTAGAGCTGGGGCCAGAGACTCAGTAGTGACCCCCTCCCCTGACTCTCAGGGTCTTCCCACTACCCTCCTGAGGCTTCTAATCCCTCCTGTCCCATTCTCTGCTCTGGAGCTGGCTTCCTCACCATAGCCCCTTGTCTTCTTTCTGTAGCCTGGGGCTGCCAGGGGCTCACTCTGGAGCTTACCCTGCATGTGTTCCCAGATTCACACACGGTCTCTTAGTTAGATGATTAATTTTTTAAAAAGATTTAATACACATGTATTTGACAGAGATTAGATTAGACTTGATGTAGATATTAAATTTAACACAGTAGATTGTTGCAGATGAATTTCAACACCTGATGATGCTGATATGAAGAAATAACAGAGAATGCTTCCATCTTTCCAGAAACCTCTCGTGTCCCGTCCCCATCCACACCCTTTCCCTAAAGGCAACAGGCGTTCTGAGTTCCATCACTGCAGATTTTTTTCTGTTAAACTTCGTATACATCGGCTCAAACAATGTATATTCTTTCATGTCTGGCTTCTTTCCATCATGTCTTCAGGATTCAGCCATGACTGTGTGGGGCAGCAATCGTCTCTCAGTCTTCTCTCTCTTTTTTGCTCTGTCGTTGTTCACAGCATGAATAAATTGAATTTCAAATGCATTCTCCTTGGGGTTCCTGGGTGGCTCAATCAGCTAAGCATCTGCCTCCGCTTTGGGTCATGATCCTGCGATCCTGCGATTAAGCCCCAGGTCGGGCTCCCCACTCAGCGGGGCGTCTGCTTGTCCCTCTCTCTCTGCCCTTCACCCCTGTTCATGTGCATTCTCTCTCTCTCTCTCTCTCTCTTGCTCTGCTCTCTATCAAATAAGTAAATAAAATCTAAAAAAAAATCCATTCTCCTTTGGGTGGGCATTTGAGTTTCCAGTTTTGGTTACAATGAACAAAGCTACTATGTATATTCTTGTATATTTTTTGAGGAGTCTGGCCCTACGAAGGGGGTTTCTGGGTCACAGCTAAAGGGCCGTTTGGTTTGAGTGGATGCTGCCATATTGTTTTATGAAGTGGTCATATAATTTTACTATGCCTCTGGTAGGACCTAGAGTCCCAGGAGCTCCATGCCCTCACCATCTCTTGTTGCTGGTGGCCATCCTGGTGGGTGTGTCACAGTATCTTATTGGGGTTCCCCCCGACTTTGTATCCATTCATATGTAGTAATGTTGGCACCTTTTCATACATGTATTGGCTATTTGGATATCCTCTTTTGTGAAATTGTCACCGTCTTTTTCCTCTTTAAAGTTGCGTTGGCTTTTTCTTAGTAATTTGTAAGGGTTCTTTGTATATTTTCAATAGGAGTCCTTTCAGAGATAAATGTGTCACAGATACCTTTCTCTAATCTGTGACTTGAATTTTTACTCCTTAATGGTGACTCTTAACAGAAATCCTTAATTATACTGCAATCAGAGTTCTCAATCTTTCCTTTTGTGGCTAATGCCTTTTGTTGTCTGTTCAAAATGTATTTGCACACACTTAGAGATTCATGACAGATTCACCTATGGTTTTTTTCTAGAAGCTTTATTTTGCTTTTCACTATAGGTCTTCAGTCCTTGTAGAATTAATTTTTGTATGTGTATGGTGTGAGGTAGGGTTAATTAAATTGTGAGTGGGCTGGTTGCTGGTCAGCTGGCAGAATGGCTGGCCTTGGGCCAGGAGTCCACCCTGGTCTGAATCAACCATGGAGGTGTGGAAGGAGGGACAGGTCAACTCAGAGGACTGTCCCATTCCTCTTCGGAAAATGCCTTGGAAGATCAACCACAGATTCCCTGAGTGCAGGGACTCCCGTGAGGACCCCGGAAACTCTTGTCTTTGGACTGTTGCAGAGATACTGCTTCCTGTAGGGGCATGAGGCTTCTACCCCAGCATGTCTCCTGCACCGGTCCTAGGGAGTTCTCTTTCCCCCGCACTGAGCTGTTCCCTGGGGAGAGGACAGCTCCTGGGTTGGCCCTTGGGCTGGTGCATGGACTAGGACATGTCTGCGCAGGAGGGGCGCCTGGTGCCACCCTGCTGGCCAACCGTGTTCCTGCACTATGGGCCCCCAGAGGCCTGTTGTTTAGCAGAATCTAAAAGGACCAGGGTAGAGGCTGCACCCTGAAACGTAGTCTGTACAGGAACTGAACTACTTGATTCTTTCCCTTTAATTATCATTTTCAGCATAGTGAACCGGTACCCTAGCAACCTTACGAAGTCACCAGTTAGAATACCCCTCCTCCCTTCTCCTTACTCTGAAATAAAATTGGCCTTTATTATTATTTTTTTGAAGATTTTATTTATTTATTTGAGATAGAGCGAGTGAGAGAGAGCGAGCATGATCGGGGGGATGGGCAGAGAGAGAGGGAGAAGCAGACTCCACGATGAGCAGGGAGCCTGACTTGGGGCTGAGATCATGGCCTGAGCTGAAGGCAGATGCTTAACCAACTGAGCCACTCAGGGGTCCCCAAAATTGGCCTTTATTGAGGTATAATTTAAGTAAAATGAAAGTCACAAAATTTAAGCATACAATTTCAATGAATTTTGAATTTAATCATGTAACCACCACCACTAATAAGATGTAGATCATTTCTACCAACCTCCCAAATTCCTTTGTGTCCTTTGTTGTCGGGCCTCTCCCTCCACCCCGGCTCCTGGCAGCCACTGGTCTGCTTTGTCGCTGTAGCCTTTTCCAGAATTTCGTGTAAGTGGAGGCCTACAGTAGGTAGCCTTTGTGTCTGGCTTCTCTCACTTAGCACAATGCCTTTGAGATCTATGTTTTGTGTGCTTGTTCTTTTTGATTGCTGAGTGGATTCCACTGTATACCCATACCATGGATACTGTAATTTATCCATTCACCAGGGGAGGGATATTTTGGTTGTTTCCAGTTTTTGGAAGGTATGAGGGCTGCTATAAACATTCCCATGTAGATCTTTTTGGGGATGGACTTCTATTTCTCTTTGGCAAATGTCTGGGAATGGAATTTCTGAGTGATGTGAAAGTGTATGTTCTATTATTGATGGATATTTGGGTTTTTCAGGCTTTTGCTATTATAAATAGTGTTGTGATGAATAGTTCTGTGCTAAGATACTTTTTTTTTCTTTCTTTTTGTTGGTGTTTCTTTGGGATAGAAGTAGCATATCTGGTACAAAAGGCAAACGCAGATTTAGTTTTGCTAGATGTTGCCAAATTCCCTTTCACAGGGATTGTGCCATTTTGCATTCCTATCAGCAATGTAAGAGAATTTCTGTTTCTCCATAGTTTTATCGTCACCATGTTTTGTGAAGTTTCTAGGTTTTTGTTTATTTGGTAGGGGGAGAGTTGGTATCTCTGTGTGGTTTTAACTTCTATTTCCTTTATTGTGAGCCTGGCTGAGCATCTTTTCATATATTTAAGAGACTTTTACACTTTAAAAATTAATTACTATGAGTCAGCCTTGAATACTCTTTCCCCTAGCCCTTTTACCCCCATCACAGAGGCTTGTCAATTCTTCCTAAAAAGTGATCTCAAATCATTCCCTTCTCTTCACCCTGCCTGCCACTACTTAGCTCAACCTGTCATAATCGCTTTTCTCATCTCTTCCCCATACAGCCACTTTGTTTCAATGCCCGACTGCTCTTGGGAAAAAATTATCCCCTAGATTGTAAAGCTACTTGCAAGCTGGCCCCTGCCTCTCTCTCCAGCTTCATCATGGGCTGCCGCCGTCCCCTTGTTTACTGTGCATCACAGCAGCTCTTCTGTCCCTAGAATGTGCTTGTGTTTCGCACACCTTGGAGCCTTTGTGTTTGCTCTTCTGCTGTGAAGACCCATTGCCTGATTTCTTCATGTTCATCCTCTAGTTTCAGGGAAATGGCCTTTCTGAGAACTTCTAGGCCCTTCCATTATAAATTAGGCTTACCCTTATACACTTTTTTTTTTTTCTAGAAAAGGGGAGGTGGGGCAGAGGGAGAGGGTGAGAGAGCATCTTTTTTTATTAAGATTTATGTATTTATTTGAGAGAGAGAGAGAAGGAGAGCATGCGCAAGTTGGGGGAGGGGCAGAGGGAAGGAGAGAATCTCCAGCAGGCTCCTTGCTGAGTGCAGAGCTGCACTTGGGGCTCCATCTCAAGACCTTGAGATCGTGCCCTGAAGTGAAGTCAGGAGTTGTATGCTTAACCGACTGAGCCACCCAGGTGCCCCTTATCCTGACACTTTCCCCACCCCCCGCCCAGAACAGCAGGTGTTAATGCAATAAAACAAAAAGTTCTTTAGTACTTTTTATAGTTACCTGCATTCTCCCTGCAGAGGAGCCAACACTGTTTCAGTCTGATCATCTGTCTGTGATTTTACCTCCGCAAGGGACAGTGTCTGTTTTGTTCCCACGGTAGGGGCTCGGTAAATGCTTACTGAAGGAATGAATCGTACACAGATGCGAAGAGCTCCTCAAAACCAGTAGAGGGGACACTGCTCCCACACACGATGGAGGAAAAGAAAGAAATTGGGTCTGCGAGTCTTTCTTACCCCCCAAATCCAGAGGTCAGCCCATAGAAGCAACAGTCCACGCTTGCCAGACATAAAGCCAACCACAGAAGAGAGCTACCAACCAAACTAAAGGTTTTCACATTTGCAGCGTGTTTGCTCCTCAGCTTTGCTCCACGCCCCCCACCCCCACTGCCCGCCTGCTTTCTGATTGCCGAGTGGTCAGCACCAGCCTCAGCAACACTGACCGCCAAGCCCCAAGCCCCTGCTGCCATGGTAACCTCTCTTTGTTCCTGTTAGGAAAGAAGATGTACCGAACAAAGTTTGGCTTCACAGCATTTCAGCCCGTGGTCATGGTTAAATTCCCCATAGAGATAATGCTGATTGCTTTCTGGTTGCTTTCCCTTCATTACTAATTGCTTCTGTGATGATGGGCAGTGAAAAAAAGTAGACTATAGAAAGTGTAAGGACAGAGGATAGGGACCTTGTTTCACATCTCCCCTGGGCCTGCATGCCACTGAACCCCAGCACGCCCCACGGCAAGCAGGACTGGGGCTGAGGAGCAGGTTAGGGGAGAAATGGAGGGGCCTGGAGGCAGCTGCCACACAGGGGCTCCATCTCTGGATAGCTGTCACTGTGTGGACCTGTGTGCCCAGAGCTACCAGGTCTCCTGATTTCTGAGAGCAGCTGCTGCCAAGTTTTAAATTTTGGCACCCAACTCAGATTAAAATGCTCTGCTAGCTAACACCGTGGCAGACAGCCCCTGTGTGGGCCATCAGACCGAACCTGTAGATCAGCAGGCCCAGGTCCTTCCAGATGCCCCCTTCGTTACAGAGACCCAGTGCCTGGCGCCCAGCTTCCCTGGGGGCTCTGTCCCCAAGAGCAATTCCCCAGCCGCTCTGGGTCTTTATGAAGACACAGTATAGCCTCTGAGGAGCTAATGGGCTTCCAGTTTGCAAAGGGGACTGAACACGGCCTCTTGTTTTCTGGGAATGTGAAAGCCTCAGGCCAGGTCTGAGAGGCCTAGGAATGGGACAAGGCCCACATTCTGTCACCATCCCTGAAGTCAGCAAGCAGTTCTCCCTTCTACCCATCATCTGCCAAGGCCACCGGCAGCAGAAGCCCCCAGAGAGCACCAATCCTCTTTCTGGAGGGGGAAGGAGGCGGGCTTTCCTTGCCTATGTGAAAATGTGAAACTCAGACACAGAGAGAAGGCTGGAGAAAACCCTGAAGTGTTCACAATGGAGGTACTTAGATAATGAGGTTATAGGTGCCTTTCCTTCTGTTTTCCTGCGCTTTTCAGTTTTTCTATAATGAGCACTTATTGCTTTTATAATCGGAGAGAAGAAAGAACAAGGCCTCTGAGAGGTCTGTTAATTGGCCCAAGGTTGCTCTTCCCCAGGGATCAGGGCAGGGGTTGCTTCCGTGTGCCCACAGTATGGGGAGGGGAGACTCTTAATGATGATTCTTATTGATCTCCTTGCTCATCCTCCTTGGAAGAGAAATATGGGGGAGGTCACTGTGGCTTTGTAATGTGTTCTGCCCACACTCAGTAGGTGAAGGAGAGTTTTGATCTCTGTGTCTCCTGCTGGTAGTCAGGGCTGACTGTTTCATTGGTATGTACTCTGCGTGGGACTGGCTATGTCACTTTCAGGGCCCAGTGCAAAGTGTGTGTGGGGCCAGATGTCTGAACACTGCCCACAATTTCAAGATGGCGGTAGCAGAACTTTAAACCAAGCTGGGCCCTGAGTGACTGCATAGGTCCCACACCCATGAAGCTGGCCCTGCTTGTGGACACTTCCATTAGATACATGTGAGCCATGGCCAGGGAAGGGGGGCAGAGGGACTTAGAAGGCAGGGGCAGCTGGAAGGCTTGGGCTTGGGATGTGACCCAGAGATTAAAGAGATCCTCCCTCTCTGCCAAGTCTCTGTGGTTGGTTTGGAAGCCAAAGTCGGCCCCATTTGAATTGTTCAGAAGTTAGGAGCCTCAAGTTCTGGTCTTTGCCCTCTGTACAAACACCAATCAATGACTTCTCTTCTGGGGGTCTCGGTTTCCTCATCTTTGCAATGAGAGGGATGGAGTTGGTGATCTTGAGTGCTGGCAGCTCTAGGACAGTTGTGATCTGGACTTTGAGACTTGTGTGGCCCATGTGACAGTGGCTATGAATGTGTCCATGAGGGACTGAGCAGACGGTGAGAGTGGGTGAGAGATGCCTGAGGTGGAGGTCACCTTTGACAAGCTAGCAAGAACAACAAAGCTCTCCCTTCCTTCTCTGGAATGTGGGCTGAACATGAAGCGATTGTTCCCAGGGCAACATAGAAGCTGATAGCAGGTCACACTGGGGGAAGCAGCCCTTAACATTATTATAAGTGCATAAAATACTTGGTATGTAAGGTGACTTCTTGTATTACAGCTTTGGCAGAGATTTCCTGCAAGTAACAATATGGGTCCTGGCTTAAGGGAAGCAGCATCTTTGTGTAGAAGATGTGGTGAAAGAACAGGGTTGGGCAGAGCACCTGGGTGGCTCAGTCTGTTAAGTGTCTGACTCATGGTTTCTGTTCGGGTCACAATCTCAGTGTCGTGAGATGGAGCCCCGTGTTGGGCTACACCCTCAGCTTGGAGTCTGAAGAAATTCTCTCTCTCCCTCTCCCTCTGCCCCTTCTCCCTGCTTGTGGGTGAGTGTGTGCATGCGCTCTCTCTCTGACAAATGAATAAATAAATCTTAAAAAAAAAAAAAGAACAGGATGGGGTTTTTACTGGTTTCTTAGGTGGAGGACTGAAGGTTACTATCAGGATCCTGCTATGGATTTAGTATCTGTAAAAGATGCTCAGAGTCATGCAGTTTGCAGTGAGAGTCTGTCTGGTCATGACTCATTCTTCAGTTTCCTGCATGGGATCCTGCGCAAAGGGTTCTTCCAGGTGATCTAGAAATGTCCACAGAGCAGCAGGTCAGATGCTGGTACTCAGGTGGCAGCGTTTAAGGGTGTGAGATATGTTGTACTTACAAATCAAATTTATGCGACGCTTTGATGACCTTTTATGTGAAGATAAAGCAAAAGCAAAAAAACCCCCCAAAAACCAACCAACCAAACCAATAACCCCTCAAGGAATAGTACAGAGGAGCATGAGGCTAGTGATCTATGTGAATAGAATTTTCAGGGACTTTGGGTCAGTTTCATGAATAAATTTATTCAATAATATTTGGAATTTTGTATAAAAGAACTTGTGTTTCTGATACTTTAAATTTTTTTTCTTTTTTTTTTTTAAAGGAAGATTTTTGTGTGGTACACGTAGACCAATAACGGGCACTTTTCAAGGAAGACACTTCTTATTGTTTGAGCGAGTAATTCTTCCACCATCTCACGTAACTCTTGTTTGTTTGGTTCAAAAATCCTGTGCTAATACCTCTTTTCCTACAGTCTGATGCAATTTCCCCTTTCATTTGTCAGTCTCATGCTCTCCCACAGAGACGCTAAGAAAGGATCTTCTTTTTGACTCTGGATCCAAATTGTCCTCTTTCCTTTATGGTAGAAAAATGCAGGTCAACAGAGATTTGAGGAACAAATTCAGCTGAGCCTATTGGTTCTGGCCTCACTGGTGGAAGTAAAAGATCAATAAACATAGTTTAAAATTTAAGGCTTGATGGCTGAAGGAAGATAGGTTTTCACCTTTTTTTTTTTTTTTTTAGATTTTATTTATTTATTTGACAGAGAGAAATCACAAGTAGGCAGAGAGGCAGGCAGAGAGAGAGGAGGAAGCAGGCTCCCCGCTGAGCAGAAAGCCTGATGCGGGGCTTGAACCCAGAACCTGGGATCATGACCTGAGCCGAAGGCAGCGGCTTAACCCACTGAGCCACCCAGGCGCCCCCCTTTTTTTTTTTTTTTAGATTTTATTTAGGTTTTCACCTTTTTTTTAATGCCTTGAAGTTCAAAGAATAAGTTAATTTTTTTTTTAAATTTAGAACTTTTTTAAAAGAAGATTTTGTTTGTTTATTTGTTTGTTTGTTTATTTATTTGTCAGAGGAAGAGAGAGAGCGCGTGCACCAGCAGGGGGAGTGGCAGGCAGAGGGGGAAGCAGGCTCCGTGCTGAGCAAGGAGCCCCATTCCATGCAGGACTCAACCCCAGACACTGGGATCATGACCTGAGGTGAAGGCAGACACTTAACCAAATGAGCCACCCAGGCGTCCCAAATTAAAGTCATTTTTTTTTTTAAAGATTTTTTATTTATTTATTTGACAGAGAGAGATCACAAGTAGGCAGAGAGGCAGGCAGAGAGAGAGAGAGGGAAGCAGACTCCCTGCTGAGCAGAGAGCCCGATGCGGGGCTCGATCCCAGGACCCTGAGATCATGACCTGAGCCGAAGGCAGCGGCTTAACCCACTGAGCCACCCAGGCGCCCCCCAAATTAAAGTCATTTTTAATTGAAAGCCTTTGTGATGTAGAGAAAGGCACACACTCACAAGGGAATTTTATTTTATTTCATTTTTAAAAAAGATTTTATTTATTTATTTGAGAGAGAAAGAGCACAAGCTGGGGTGGAGGGATGGAGAAGGGCTGGGGGAGGGGTAGGGGGAGAGGGAGAGAGGGAGAAGCCGACTCCCTCCTGAGCAGAGAGTCCCACTAGGGGCATGAACCCAGGATCCTGGGATTGTGACTGGACCCAGAGACCGACATTTAACCAACTGAGCCAGCCAGGTGCCCTGTTGGAAGGGAATTTTAGAAGGCTCTCCTACCCAGACTCTCTTCGGTGAGACCAGACACTGGATCTCCGTTTTCCTATGAAGGCCCTTGTAGGCTAGATGGTGAACACGTGGTCATCCAGGGAGAAAGTAGGTCTGCTTTGTTGAAAGATATGTAGTTGTGGCCGATGGACAGTAAGCTGTACACATGCCACCTCTCCCATCAAGAGGGGCGTCGGCTTCCTCTCCCGTTGAACCCAGCCTGGTCCTGTCACTTTGACCAGTGGAGTGTGGTAGGAACGACATAGTGTGACTCCTTGGCCCAGACCTTTGGAGGCCTTGTAGCTTCTTTGTGGGGGTCATCTTAAGATCGAGTTGCTACATTAGGAAGCCAAGCCTAGGCAACCCACAGAATCATGAGAAATAACAAATCACTGTGTTAAGACTGAACACACGTGGAGTGTGAAATGTGGTGAAAATCACAAAAATAAATGACAAGAACAACAGTTTTGTCAACTATAAACCCCACATGGACGTTATTTATTTCCTCAGCTCTGGTCCCCCATTTTTCCTCAGGAAGCATATGTGTATTGGATCAGTGTTCTCCCTCCCTCCCCTGTTATAACCCGGAACCTCTCATTCCAGGGTCACTGGAACCTGTGGGAGTCCAGGGGGTTGCTGCAGTGCCTCATTTTCCCTCTGTCTTTCTTTCCTTACCTCTCCATTGCTGGAGGGTATCTGAATATGACAGGACCTGGTCCTAGACCTCCCTCCTCAGGAGCGGGTGGGGGATCAGGGTGGCCCAGAGCTGATGACCGTGGGCTCGTCTGTCCAGTTTACTGCTCGGTGAGCAGGCTCTCACAGAGGTTAGTTTTTCTGGTTGTCACCGACTTTCTGACGGTACAGACCTCTACCCCCAGGGACACGAGGTGGTTGGATCCAGTGCTGATTTATTGCCTTTCTCCTACTCTTTATGGGGCCAGGTTTAATGAACACCCAAGCAGAAACGCCTTTGACTCCTGGGCTGTGAATAACTGTTATTAATAAAGGGCGAGCAGCTAGCGGCAGCACCGTCGCACATTTCCATATTAATCATGCCATAAACTCCCTCGGAACGACACTGCGGTCCCTCATGGGGAAGAGGCTCTGACACAGGACGGTGGGCTGGCGCAAGAGCCCTGGAAGGAGAAGCGGCCCAGGGAGGCTAGACCCAGGTCCTGACCCCACTCTCCCAGCTCACTCAGCACCCCACTCACCTCTCCTGTGGGATTTGTCCCTCGGAAGCAAACAGCTGGTTCCAAGGGATGACTGGAAGTGGGTCAGGAAGTTCTGTCTGCCTTCAAGTGTCTCCCACATGAGTCTGTCAGTTGGTCTGAGATGCTTGACTTGGAGACTTAATGCATGATTGACTTGGAGACTTAATTAGAGTCTTCATGTTACAATAACTCCTGGATTTCTATACTAAAAGGCAAACACCTTAACAACCCAGTGTACAGACTTCATCAGTTTTCAGCTAATACTGTGTTGGGAGATCATGTCTCTGATTCACACATGTTTACTGAGCATCTACTGTGTGCCAGGAGCTGGGAATATGGCATGAAGAAAACAAACACAATCCCTGCCTTCGTGGGGCTTCTATTGGAGTTGAGGGAGATAAACAATAAGCAAATAAATATGTCAAAAGTATAGGATGCCAGATGGTGATATATAGTACGTAAAATATAGAGCAAGGAAGGGATATGGAGAGTGTGCAGCTGGCTGTTGGCTGAGAGCAGATCCTTGGAAAATTCTCTCTTGGAACAGAGGTGACCTGGAGAGGACAGATTTGGAACCATCTTTTAATATAGGGTGGTTTCCTCTTGCCCAGGTCAGGTAGCAGTGGAGGAGAGATCTCAGAAAGAAATCATGTCTTTTCTAGGCACTGTCCTTCCCTTATGAAGCTTGGATGATGGTCGGCGGCCCCCAGACCCCTTGACTCAGCACTTCATCAGCTCTCAGTCTGTGAAAGCCCAGGACATGTCCCTCATGTCTGTGGACTCCTAGGGATTCAGAGGCTTCCTTTCCAAGCTCCCAGGATTGACTGTGAGCAGACTCTGTGTAGCCACCACCAATTTTGACTTGAAACTCAGTGTCCCTTCAGAGCGCCCCTCCCCCCAATAAAACATTAATGAACAATGTGGACTTTGCAGAAGTTCCCTGAGTGGGAGGAGGGCTTTACTTTGCACTCTCCACTGCACTGCCTGACTCTCTGGATGTTTTGTTTGCTCCAAATCCCATCTTGGCCATTCCACCACCAGGCTTCTCCTTTTTTATTTTATTTTTAAAAGGATTTATTTATTTATTTTGGAGAGAGATCGAGAGAGAGAGAGAGAGAGTGCGCAGGGGAGAATCTCAAGCAGGCTCCGTACCAAGCACAGAGCCAAACACAGGGCTCATTCTCATGACGCCAAGGTCAGGACTTGAGTCCAAACCAAAAGTCAGTTTTTCAGTTGACTGTGCCATCCAGGTGCCCCCAAGCTCTTCCTTTTTAAATTTTCAGTAGCCCAGGGTACCTGGATGGCTCAGTTCATGGAGCATGCGGACTCTTGATCTCAGGGTTTTGAGTTTGAGCCCTATGTTGGGTGCAGGGATTACTTAAAAATAAAAATAATGGGATGCTTAGGTGGCTCAGTTGTTTAGGCATCTGTCTTTGGCTCAGGTCATGACCCCAGGTTCCTAGGATTGAGCCCTGACTCAGTCTTCCTGCTCAGTGGGGAGCCTGCTTCTCCCACTACCCCTGCTCCTGCTCACTTGCGCTTTCTTGCTCTGCTCTCTCTCAAATAAATACATAAAATCTTTAAAAAGAAATCTTTAAACATAACAAAAAAAATAGAATTTCATTTGCCCATCTTTGCCCCCAGTTATCATTAACTTTCTTCTCCTTCTCTTTTGCTCCCTAAAGTCTATTTCTGGCTGCATCTGCTCCCTCTCTTCTAGCCTAGGGAAACTCCAAGTACCTCCTCCTGATTATGAGGGCTAGTGGGCTTTCCCCCTGAATGATAATCACAGTATTTCCCCAGCAACACAGCACTTTTCCTCCAGGATTTCCGGTGCCCACCATTAGAGCAGTAGAACCTTCACCACCTTACTGGGGAAGGCACTGCTAATTTTACTTTTTTAAAAAGATTTATTTATTCATTTACTTGGGGTGGGGAGGGGCAGAGGGAATGGGAGAGAGAGAAACCTAAGTAGAGTCCGTGCTGAGCATGGAGCTGGAGTGGGGCTCAATCTCATGACCCTGAGATCACTACTTGAGCCCAAACCAAGAGTGGGATTTTTTTTTTCCTAAAGATTTTATTTATTTATTTGTCAGAGAGAGAGAGAGAGAGAGAGAGCGAGCACAGGCAGACAGAGTGGCAGGCAGAGGCAGAGGGAGAAGCAGGCTCTCCACAGAACAAGGAGCCCGATGTGGGACTCGATCCCAGGACGCCGGGATCACGACCCGAGCCGAAGGCAGCTGCTTAACCAACTGAGCCACCCAGGTGTCCCAAGAGTGGGATGTTTAACCAACTGTGCCAGTCAGGTGCCCCGAGGCACTGCTAATTCTAACGCAAGTGCCATTCTCCTTTTGTCCTTTGGCAGTGGAAACCTGATCTTGTCAGGGAAACCATGACTGCAGGACATAATGCTCATTTTCCTTGACTCCTTTGCAGCTAGGAGTCGCTGTGTGACATCCTGGCCAATAAGGTGGGAGTGGAAGTCACCTTGTGGTGCTTCTGGGAAAATAACGAGAAGAGTCATGCTCTAATTAGCATAACTTTAGGCCCTTTGCCATCTGCTTGGAGTAAAAGTGCAGTGACCATCTTGTGACCTTGAGGTTGAAAACCACATTAGGGATGGAAGTCAGGAAGACAGAAGAAGCAGGGTCCCTGATCATATCTTTGAGTAGTAGCCCTGAACAGCTACTTCCAGATTTCTTGTTACATATGACACAGGACTCCTTATTTTAAGGTAGGGTTTTGGTGGCTGTTATGGGCTGAACTCTGTCCCCTCAAATTCATATGTTGAAATTCTAACCCCCAGTACCTCAAAATGTGACTATATTTGGAGATAAGACCTTTAGCGATATAATTAAGGTTAAATGAAGTCGTACGGGGGCCCTAGGCCTATCTTGGAGGTGTCCTAACAAGAAGAGGAACTTTGGACACATAGAGAGATACCAGGGCCTGTTGCACATAGGAAATACGTATATGAGTGCACACAGAGAAGACAGGCGTCTATAGGCTAAGGAGAGGGGCCTCAGAAGAAACGAAACCTGATGACACGCTGATATTGGACTTCCAGCCTACAGAACTGTGAGAAAATAAATTTTTATTTTAAAAAATTATTTATTTGTTTATTTATTATTTATTTTTAAAGATTTCATTTATTTGTTTGAGAGAGAGTGAGTGAGAAAGGGGAAGACACAAGCAGGGGGAAAGGCAGAGGGAGAGGGAGGGGGAGGGGGAGAAGCTGAGCAGGGAGCCCGATGTGGGGCTCTATCCCTGGACTGTGAGATCAGGACTTGACCTGAAGGCAGATGCTTAACTGACAGAGCCATCCAGGTGCCCTAAGGAAAATAAATAAATACAAAAAAGACTATTTATTTATAGAGCACAAGCATGGGGGTGCAGAAGAAGAGGGAGAGAGAGCATCTCTAGGAGACTCTGCACTGAGCCCAGGACCCAAGGTGGGGCTCGATCTCAGGACCCTGAGATCATGCCCTGAGCTGAAATCAAGAGTTGGATGCTGGGGTGCTTGGGCGGCTCAGTGGGTTGAGCCTCTGCCTCCGGCTCAAGTGATGATCTCAGGGTCCTGGGATTGAGCCCCGCATTGGGCTCTCTGCTCAGTGGGGAGCCTGCTTCGCCCTCCCCCTCTGCTTGCCTATCTGCCTACTTGTGATCTCTCTTTCTCTCTCTCTGTCAAATAACTAAATAAAATCCTTAAAAAAAAAAAAGAGTTGGATGCTCAACTGACTGAGTCATTCAGGCACCTGGAAAGTATATTTTTGTTGTGTACACCACCCTGTCTGTGATATAATGGCAGCCCTAGTAAACAAACACAGCGACTTTCAGCCAAATGCAGCCCTGACTAAAAGACCTCGACTTTTGATCTGGCTATCTGGGTTCAGCAGGGCAAGGATCAGCTAAAGAAGCCATAAGGAATGTTCTGCAATTAGGTTCTGTGTCAAGTATCCACTTGAGAATGGCTCCAGGATCTTAGGTGCCTGGCTCAGATGTCCTGTCTTCCTGGTCAGTTGCTTTTCCTTTCTTTCTCCCTTCCTCAGAGCTTGTGGTTGCAATGCACCTGCTCCTGTGAATCTTGCTGACCTTGAATGTTCTCTTCTTAGCATCTAAGAGTGTCAAAACATTCATTCAGTAACTGGTCTCAGCTTTTGTGGCAAGCATAGTGCCTGGCATATAGTTAACGTTCAATAAATAGACATTAACTGAATTAATGAATAGGAAATGACTATGGGAACCACTACCAGGTAACATATACACATTTACCATACATTTGTTTATTCATCATTTGAAAATAAGGCTTATTTTTCTCTCATTATAAAAACTAAGAATATCTGGTCTTCAACTATGTGCTAGACACTGCGATACAGGCTTTGCATTTGTTATTGTTTGTCCTCCAAGAGATTTGCAAGATAGGTATTATACCAGTTTTATAGATGAGAAAAATGAAATTTAGAACCCAAAGGAACAAAAATAGTAAATGATGACACAAGTATTTAAATGCAGGTCTGTCTGATTCTGAAGGGTCTGCTTATTCCACAATATGTAATATAGTGTGTTGAATATACTATGTTGCTGCCCATAAAATAATACATGCTTATTAAAATATATGTATATAACTTATACATACATATATGCTATATATACTTATGTATTATATATAGAATATATGTGTGTATCTATTGATATATAGATGTAGATACAGACAGAGGACATATGTATATAGTTGCCATAGAAAATATAAAAAAGAAAGAAAAGGGACAAAACCATATGTAAATAATCTCTTCATGGAGTTTTATTTTATTTTATTATTTTTTTAAGGATTTATTTATTTGTTTATTAGAGAGAGAGAGAGCACACAGAGGGAGAGGGAGAAGCAGACTTCCCACTGAGCAGGGAGCCCACTGTGGGACTCGATCCTAGGACTCTGAGATCATGACCTGAGCTGAAGGCACATGCTTAACCAACTGAGCCACCCAGGAGTCCCTCTTTATGGAGTTTTAAAAAATTGTGGTGAGATGTACATAATCTAAAATTGGCCATTTTAACCATTTTTAAGTGTACAGTTCAGGGACATTAAATATATTCACAATATAGGATTATTGTAAATTTGACTTTTGTTCATCTCTTACATTATACTGTCATTTTCCACTGGCCATGCAATTTTTTGGAAAAAAATTGTGGTATAATCAACATATAGCATTTCATTGTTTATGCATTTAAGTGGCCTTTCATGAGCCAAGTCTTTTGCCTTTGTGTCCAACCATTAGTGACTCCAGGGACAAGAATTTTCAGCCTGATGCTGGAGAAATTTGGGATGAAGGGCCTTTTGGACTGACCCCATAATACATGCCTATTTTCATGAGAGGTAAGGTTCCTATTAGAAATGTTTCCAGTTTTGGAGAAGGGACTTCAGAAACAGTTTCAGCTCTCTTTTGCTTTTCTGTGGGTTGGAAAGTCATGCCAAGCTCCAGCTGATCTCGGGCTTTAGAGACAACAGTGAGATTTGTCCATCTAATGAAATGGTAGATTTTAGGGGCGCCTGGGTGGCTCAGCGGGTTAAAGCCTCTGCCTTCAGCTCAGGTCATGATCCCAGTGTCCTGGGATAGAGTCCCACATCGGGCTCTCTGCTCAGCGGGGAGCCTGCTTCCTCCTCTCTCTGCCTTCCTCTCTGCCTACTTGTGATCTCTGTCTGTCAAATAAATAAATAAAATCTTAAAAAAAAAAGGTAGATTTTACTCACAAGCACCCCTGGGATGCTGCCTACAGTAAGAAGAGCATGGACACATGCTCCATTGCCAAGTGGCAGGGTGGGTCATATGTTGGAATCATGGACTTCAGGAAAGAGGAGGTTGCATGAAGGGTTATGGGTCTGTGGAAGGTGGAGCTGTGTGGTGGTGAGAGCCCGTGAGAGAGGGTGCCATGCCAATGGGGCTGTAACAAGGGTCCGTTGTTTGTCCTCTTTGTAAAATCCCATTGCTGCCTCATAAGAAAATCTTTGGGAAAGTTATTCATTAAAAAAAAAATATTTAGTTAAACTGGTATTTCTCAGACAGTGATGTTGTTCTGAATCTGGCCACAGGGCTGCTGGGTTGTACACAACTTAAACCTGTGAGCAGGCTCTGCCCCTCTCAGAGGGTATTTGCTTGTATGATAAGTGACCAAGCCACTAGACTAGATCTGGACCCCCCCATGGGGACTTCTCCAAATGTGAATGGCCTTGTGGCAAGTCTGCACACTAAATTTTGCAGGGCTAGAACCCCTTCTTAAGTTGAGGTGACTAAGGAAGTTCCCAGTCTAGAAGGTGAGGATATTTACTTCACAGGGGGATAGTTCTGTTTAGTATGATCAAGATGCTTCTGCTGAAAGATAAGAAGGGAAGATGAGGGAAGATATGGTAAGACTGATGATTTGCTCTCATCTGATAACCTCAGGAGTTCTAAAATGGCTAGGGCTCTGTCATTTTCCTTCTTTGTCCTCCTATTCTTCTACACTCTGTGAGGATCAGTTTTCTGATGCCTTCAAACTGGGGGTGAAGCCTTTGGGGAGAACAAGGGCCTTCTGATGTTTCACATACTAAAGCACAGCTTTTGATCTCAGCCCAAGACTTCACTATTTTTGATGCTCCCATTTGAGTTCTCCCAGCTGTCTCTTCAGTTAATCTCTTATTTGTCTTTTTTTTTTATTTTTAAGATTATTTATTTATTGAAAGAGAGAGAGAGAGATTGATTAAGAGAACTAATGGGAGGAGGGGCAGAGGGAGAAGAAGACTCCCCATGGACCAGGGATCCCGATGTGGAACTCAATCCCAGGACCCCGGGATCATGACCCAAGCTGAAGGCAGATGCTTAACCGACTGAGCCACCCTGTGTTCATCTTTTAAGACACACGTCAAACATCTTTTTCTCTAGGAAGTCTTTCTATTCTCTATTCCTGGTTTGGATTTTTCACTCAAACTAGGAAAAAAGTCGCTTGACATTGTGGGTAAATGGTCAATGGATTTCTGACAAGTGTACACAGATAATTATTTGGGGAAAGAATAATGTTTTTAACAAATGGTGCTGAGATATCTGGATAGCCACAAAGCAAAATAACGAAGTTGGATCTTTACCTCACACCATATAAGGAATTCAACTCAAATGGATCGAAGATCTGAATGTAAGAACTAAAACTATAAATTGTTAGAAGAAAAACATAGGAGTAAATATCTGTGACCTTGGGTAAGGCTGTGGTTTCTTAGATATGATACAAAAGCACAAGCAACAAAAGAAGAAATAAAGTGAACATCATCAAAATGGAAGAGTTTTATGCATCAAAGGACAGCATAAAAAAAGTGAAGACACGGGGCTCCTGGGTGGCTCAGTGGGTTAAAATCCTCTGCCTTCGGCTCAGGTCATGATCCCAGAGTCCTGGGATCAAGACCGGCATCGGGCTCTCTGCTCAGTGGGGAGCCTGCTTCCTCCTCTCTCTCTCTGTCTGCCTGCCTCTCTGCCTACTTGTGATCTCTGTCTGTCAAATAAATAAAAATAAAATCTTTAAAAAAAAAAAGAAAGTGAAGACAACCCATGGAATGGGAGAAAATATTTGTAAATCATATATCTGAAAGGGTCTTGTATCCAGGATATATAAAAAAGCCTCTTACCACTCAGTAATAAAAAGACAATCCAATTAAAAATGGGCAAAATATCTGAATAGACATTCCTTCAAAAGAGATATACAAATGGCCAATAAGTACATAAAAAGATGCTCAATATCGTTAGCCATCAGGGAAATGCAAATCGAAACCACAATGGGATACCACTTCATACCCACTAGGTTGGATATAATAAAAAAGACAGATGATAACAAGTGTTGCCAAGGACATGGAGAAATTGGAGCCCTCATTCATTGCTGGCAGGAATGCAAAATAGTGTAGCTATTTTGTAATATAGTCTAGAAATTTCTCACATGGTTAAACGTAGAGTTAGATATCCATCCATCAACTGATGAATGGATAAACACAATGTAGTATATTCATACAATGAAATATGGTTCTGCCATAACAAGGCATGAAGTATGGACTCATGCTACAACATGGATGGGTTTTGAAAACATTATACTAAGTGAAAGCAGCCATAAAAGATGGTATGTTGTATGATTCCATTTATTTATTTATTTTTAAAGATTTTATTTTTTTGAGAGAGCATGAAAGTGAGTGAGATCACAGAGGGAGAGGGAGAAGTGGACCTGCCACTGAGCGGAGAGCCTGATGTGGGGCTCAATCCCAGGACCCGGGATCATGACCTGAGTTGAAGGAAGATGTCCAACCGAATGAGCCACCCAGGTGCCCCTGTGGGATTCCATTTATGTGAAATGTCCAGAATGAGAAAATCAGAAAATAGAGACAGAAAGTAGATTAGTGATTTCCTGGGTTGGGAGTTGGGGGAATAGTTGGGGGTTGATAACTAAGGAGTATGAGATTTCTTTGTGGGGTAACAAAAATATTCTGAAATTGATGGGATGCACAACTCTATGAATATATGAAAAACCATCGAATTTTACACTATCTATTTATTTATTTAGGATTTATTTATCCATTTTTAGAGAGAAAACACGAGCAAGGGGAGGAGCAGAGGGAAATAATCTTTCAAGTAGACTCCCAGCAGAGCAAGGAGCCTGTCACAGGGTTTGATCCCACAACCCATGAGATCATGACCTGAGCTGAAACCAAGAGTTAGACACTTACTGACTGAGCTATCCAGGCACCCCAAATTTTACACTTTAAATGAATAAATTGAATGACATGTGAATGATATTTCAATAAATCTGTTAAAAAATAAAAATGTTAGTAAAGAGTCTGTGCTTTCCTCAGGAAAGATTGACTTCACTTTGAGGTTCCACAGCCCTTCTTAGGAAGGTCTTTGAGGGTACCTGGGACTTGTTAGTGTTCGAATTTGTATTTCTGACTGTGTGGGGGGAGGCCCCCTCTCATCCACAACATGCTAGCTTCCCTTTCTTGTGGTGTTCAGAGTGCTCTGCTGTCTGTTAACATAAGTGTCTTCCTCCTTGGGCTGGCTAGGTGGGCTGGTTAGGGAACTTGGGGCTTGAGGAATAACTTGGCAGTGGATCCTAGGGTTTGCATTTTGCTTCTTATGTACCCCAGTTTGGGAGCTGGAGAAGTCAGTAACCTACAGCCATCCACAGGTATGAATAGAAAAAGCCCCAGTGAAAGTCTGCTCACGCTAGTCAAAGGACCAAGAAAAGGGCAGAACAGCAGATAATGCCAACCTCATTCCAGCCAAACACCGAGGGAAGAACTCCTCCAAATTTCCTCAGCCCTCCCTGCAGTGCTGGTGGGCTTCTGTGCTTACCTGGAGACAGTGAGCTTCCCCCCAGACCTGGTGGTGAGGAGCTGGTGAGTCTGTGTTGTCCTTTTGCTGGGATGGTATGAGGGGGGCCCAGCCAGGGAACTTCCCCTACACTTGCACCTGTATGCAACACCTAAACAGGGTGACTGCCCACGAAAAGAAGGATAAGTAGGATCCAGAGTCTCAGAGGTAATACCCCAAGTGTCCAAGGTATTGAGGATTAGAATCCTCAAATCAAGAACCAGGAAAATTTCATTTGAATAAGAAAAGGCAATCAACAGACACCATCACAGAAATGATACAGAATTTAGATTTTTAAAGCAGGCACTATTAAAATGCTTCAGCAAGCAATTATAAACATGTTCAAAACAAATGAAAAAATAGAAAGTCTTACAGGGAAATAGATACAAGGAAGAATCAACAAACATTAAAGCTGAAAAGTATAATAATCAGAATTTAAAAAAACTCACTGGATGTGCTCACTAGCAGAACAAACATGACAGGGAAAGAATCAATAAGCTTGACGACAGAACAATAGACATTGTCTGATCTCAACGCCAGAGAGAAAACAGACTGAAAAGAAAGGAAGAGAGTCCCAGGGATTATTGGGGGAATAACATAAAATCTAATATCTGTACCATGGGGGGAACCTATAAGGAGAGGGAAAAAGGGGGGCTGAAAGAGATTTGGAAAAATAATGACTGAAAACTTGCCAAATTTGGCAGAAGACAGAAACCTACAGATTCTAGAAACTAATGTAGCCCAGATAGCACAACCTAAGGAAATCTATGCTGACACATCATAATGAAAAACTAAGAAAAAGACAAAAATGGAAAATCTTGAAAGCAGCTAGGGAGCTGAGGCAAGAAATGATTAGAATGACAGACAGTTTCTCAGAATAAATCCTGGAGGCCACAAGAAATGTACAATATTTTTCACAGGAAAGGCCAACTAACTCCAAAATTTCTTTTGGGCCTGCCTTAAATTCACATTATTATTTCCTTTTTTTAAAAGATTTTATTTATTTACTTGACAGAGAGAGATCACAAGTAGGCAGAGAGGCAAGCATAGAGAGAGAGAGGAGGAAGCAGGCTCCCTGCCAAGCAGAGAGCCCGAAGTGGGACTTGATCCCAGGACCCTGAGATCATGACCTGAGCTGAAGGCAGAGGCTTAACCCACTGAGCCACCCAGGCGCCCCCACATTATTTCCTTTATTTAAGCAATCCTTTCTCGAGCATTACTCATAAAATGCAGCCTCAACTTCCTAATGGAAATGTTAATTTTTTTTATTAAATGTATGTCCAGATAATTTTTTAAAGTTATTATTGTAATTAAATATCTGACTTTTTCTAATTAGTTGTTGTAGAGCTATGGAAAATCCGTTATTTTGAATCTTAGCTACTACTAAATTCTTAGCTACTTCGCTGAATTCTTACTAATTCTAATAGTTTTAGAGCTTATTCTTTTATATCTTGTAGACAAACAAAACAAATGCCAACACTGTGATTTTTGTCTCTATCATCCTAAAAGTTCCAGTTTTTATTTCTCTATCATGTGGTATAGTATCGGCTAAAAAAAGAATGTGGAGAAAGTATACATAACTGTCATAGGAATTAGTCTTGTTTGGCCTGCAGTTTTTTTTTTTTTTAAAGATTTTATTTATTTATTTGACAGAGAGAGATCACAAGTAGACAGAGAGGCAGGCAGAGAGAGAGAGGGAAGCAGGCTTCTTGCTGAGCAGAGAGCCCGATGCGGGACTCGATCCCAGGACCCTGAGATCATGACCTGAGCCGAAGGCAGCGGCTTAACCCACTGAGCCACCCAGGCGCCCCTTGGCCTGCGGTTTTATCTACAATGTAGTGTTTCCTAAAATGAGTTCCACAGGGTTCTGGGTCTCCAAGATGTTCTGGGGAATGTATGGTTAAATAAAACAAAAACATGTTCTGTTTTTTAACCGCATAGCTTCTGGGTTTTAGATATGACAGCGCTCACCCTACATCTCCAGAAAGTGGGTGTAGCAGCCAAGGACTCCCTTCCTGTCCTTCCTTCTTTCTTTCTCTTTCTCTTCTTTCATTCCTACCTTCCTCCCTCCCTCTCTTCCTTTCTCTTAAAGGTTTTATTTACTTATTTGTCAGAGAGAGAGCAAGCACAAGCAGGGTGAGCAGTAGATATCCCGTTGAGCAAGGAGGCTGATGCGGGACTCGATCCCAGGATTCTGGGATCCTGACCTGAACCGAAGGCAGATGCTTAACTGACTGAGCCACCCAGGCGTTCCCCCTTCTCCCTTTGGACAGAGCCCCTCCTGCACTGGTGGTCTAGGGGCACCCTTGTTTGGGTAAGTGCTGCTTTAGAATTTCACTGTAATGGATGCTTTGAACAGTTGGGTTGAAATAGTTATTCTTTGTAATGCTAAAGAAGTATCTTCCTAGCCCTGACATATTTACTTCATTTCCCTTTGCTCATGGGATGGGGTTGGAGGAGAGAAGTGATTCAAATAAAATTACTCTTCTTAGTCTCATATTATCAAACGTGTATTGTAATAAACGTGTATTAACTTTAAAATGAAACAAAACCCATCAAATACAAATCTGCCCAGAGAGAGAACATGTTCAGTGTGGGCTTCCTCTGTGAGGAAGGGAGGTGCCCCATGAGAATCCCTGTGTGTGGGGAGAGGGAGAGTGGGAAGGCAGGGATGGGGGTGCTGTGGGTGTGGTGTGCTGGGTGTGGGGGAGTGCTGAGACAGGTCACCCTGAGTTCCGTGACATCATTCTGCTGCTAGATTGGCTGCCAGCTGGATGTCATCAGGGACTTTTTCTGCCCTTGTCAATTGAAGCCAAATTCACCATCAGCACATTGAGTGAAAATCTTATAGACCTGTTGCTGATATATTTGCACGATGAAGTCAAATATTCTAATTACTTTTTCTGACATTTAACAAACGCAATTTTCATGTAAAATTATCTCCTAACTCTCCAAAAAACTGTTTATTTTTCTCTAAGTAGACATAAGTTCAATGTTCCTTTTCAAATGGATATAATTTCTTGAAAGCCAAAAATTGTAGCTTTTAATGGTGTTTTTCTTCCCTTGTGATTAAATCCCTTTGATCTTGGGTTATTTGGTGGCAGTATTTGATTATTTTTCCTCCCTCTGTTCCTCCTTCTCTTCCTTCTTGCTTTCCTTCTGTTTCTCCTGGAAGAAGGGCAGTAGGTTGGGAGTTTCTGTGTTCTGAAATGGACCTTCCTCCCTCCCTCCCTTCCTTCCTTTTAGAAAGAAACAGTAGCATCACAGAGGGGAGAGGGAGAGAGAGAATCTTAAGGAGGCTTCATGCTCAGGGCAGAGCCCGAGGAGGGGCTGATCTCAAGACCCTAAGATCATGACATAAGCCAAATTCAAGAGACAGACACTCAAAAGACTGAGCCACCCAGGCACCCCTGATAATGGCCTTTTCAAAATGCCTTCTAAAAGTCATCGAAAGATAGGATCTAGGAACATCTGCCAAAGAAAAGGAATGTTAATAAGATTATAACCATAATAATTATAATGTTAATATCAGTTTTTATTAAGCACTTGCTATGTGGGAGGCATTATTCTAGGTTCCTTGCATGTATTTTATTTAAGTCTCATAACATTCTAAGGAGCAGGAGTTATGTGTATGTTGCAGTTAGGGAAACAGAGAGGTTAAGTAATTTGCTCAAGATCACACAGCTAGTAAATGACAGAGCTAGAACTTGAATCCATGTTTCTTTCGCTATCTATTCAAGCCAGCTAACTCACTGTGGAAATTAGAAACAATGAGTCTTTTCAAAACAAAGAGCCTTTCCTTGGAGGAAAGAAGATAAACTGTTTATGCTCTGGTAGAAAGAGAGAGGGAGCCAGGGAAAGGGAAAGATCTTTCAGAAGAAACGACTTCACAAAGATCTCATGTCAGAACTTGGGGGGTACCTCACGTCCCTCGTTTTGTTGGTGAGGTCCTAGGACCCGCTCTTGGTTGGGGAAAGTATTGCTTCAGAGCACGGACAGGAGTCCAGGCCTGGGGGCTTCCAACCCATTTTCCTCTCCTATTTCACTAGGCTGCCTTCCAAATAGTATGAATTTTAAAGCACCAATTCTTTTTCTTTCTTTCTTTCTTTTTTTTTTTTTTCAGAATGTTGAGACCATCAGAAATGCTAAGTGATGGAGAGAAATTAATGGGAGCGTATTTACCCTTTCAAAGATGGGAGAACTCCCCCATTTGCTATTAAAGCTTGAGGACATGATTTGTGATTCTGTTTATGTTTACAGCTCAATTTCCTTTATGCCTTGAGGAAATAGCTGGACCCTGATAAAAGCTGAGGAGCCCAGTTTCTTCTGTAATACAAAGATCATGTTCAGCATCTTGTGTTATCTTCTTGGTTGAAGCCGAAACCAATGGACTTCTACATTCTAGGCACTTCCTGACTAAGTACTCCAGCAGGCGCTGGGGATTCTTTAAACAGAATCAAAAAAGACTTTTCCTTATGTGAGATTTTCCCACTCCACTTTGGGATTTTGTGGTTCCTATGACACCCCAGGCTTTTTCTTTGGCATGGGATCCAGTCTCAGGCACATCGCTTAGTGTGTGACTGAGATTAGTATCAGTGACTTTGATTAATATCAGCGGTGTCAGATGGTGTTCTATAGCATCCCCTGGGTATTAACTCACTTACGATGACAACAACCTTCTTAGGCTGAATGATGGCCCCTCAAAGATGTCCACGTACTAATCTCTGGAACCTGGGATGGTGTGACCTCACGTGGCAGAAGAGACTTCACAGATGTGATTAAGTTCAGGACCTTGCTATGGGAAGATTATTCTGGGTTATCTGGGTGGGCTCGATGTAACCACCAAAGTCCTTTATGAGACGGAGGCAGGAGAGCAGGGAGAAGAGAAGAGGCTACACAGCTGGCTTGGAAGGTGGAGGATGGGGCCAGATGCAGGTTCTAGTAGATCAAAGGGGCGAGGCTTAGATTCTCCCCTGGAGCTTCCAGAAGGAAACAGCCCTATAGAAGCCTTGATCTTAGCCTGACAGTATTCCTTTTGGGCTTCTGATCTTCAGGACTATAAAATAAAAAAATGGGTTGCCTTAAACCAGTGCATTTATGGTAATTTGTTACCAGAAGCAGTAGGAAACTTATATGGGTAGGTACTATTATTGTCTCTGTTTTACACATTAAGAGACTAAAACACAGAGAGATTAAGTTCTTTGCCCAAGGTCACACAATCAGAAAGCAGCAGAGCTGAGAGTCAGGCAACTGTCTCTCCGGCTCTGGAGACTGTGCGTTGGATGACTATGCTATTTGACCTTTACTTCCATGAACCTCAGTTTTCTCATCTCTAAAATGAACTAATAATCTGTATACAGTTGCTTGTTAGGGGAATTAAATGATAATGCATGACATTCTAGATGTAGTGGTAGTGATGATGGTGATGGTGGTGATAGTGATGATGCTACCCAGAAGCTCCCCCCAACATGCATCCAGGGGCTTTCTGATTCTTCTTTAATATTCCAGAAGCTCCTCATGTTTGATCTGGATAAATTTGGTTCTGAGATGTGGTGTTTTTTTTTTTTTTTTTTTTTTTCCAGGTGTCTTTCTAATATGGTAACTGAGAAACAGGGTTTACAATCTTTCTGATTGGTTTCCTCATTTTTCTAGGCATGAAATTTGAAGTTCTGAATAATAACCCTCCAAAAAGCACCTTTCCTCAAAGCGTGAAAAGCTTTAGTTCGGAATAAGTTCTGAGACAGTCGGTCAGGGTCAAGCTCTGCACTCCTATTGTGCCCTAGACTTGTCTTTATCTTATTTTGTGGCAGCCATTTTCCAAAGATGACCCCCTTAGGAGCCAGGTCTCCCCTTATTCATGCCCCCTCCTTTTGCATCTGGCCTGGCCCCGTGACGTACTTTTGACCAAGGCAGCAGAAAGTTCTGCGTGACTTCTGAATTGTAAGAAGTCCTGCAGGTTCTGGGAGAAGCCATTTACTAGCCGTGCTATGAGGAAGCCAAACTAGCCCCTCAGAGGGGCTACATGGAGACAGGTGTTGGACCCGCACCCAGCTGCGGAGCCAGACATGCTGGTGAAGACATCATCTTCAATGTCCAGCCCAAGGGAAGCTTTGAATGGCTCCAATCTGTCCTGCACCACACTGCAACCACCAGATGACCCCCGTAGCCCTTGGAACAGAGAGGATAATAATAAATTATTGTTCAGAGCCATTAAGTTTGATGGTGGTTTATTGCATAGCAAGAGATAAATTGGAATTTTTTAAAAAATATTTTATTTATTTGAGAGAGAGAGAGCATGAGGCAGGAAAGGGGCAGAGGGAAAGGCAGACACCCCGCTGAGCAGGGGAGTCTGACACAGGGCCTAGCCCCCTGGGATCATGACCTGAGCCAGAGGCAGACACTTAACCTGAGCCACCCAGACACCCTGATAACCTGAATTTTTTTAATTGCAAGGTGTTACATATATTTCTTGGCCTCAGGAACCTGGGAACTCTTTGAGGGCAGGACTACACTTTAGCATTTTTGGTATGGTTAGCAGAATCTTGTGGCATGACTGACGCAAGCCTGGAATGTGCCAACAGTATATTACCAAGTACCCTAGAATAGCAAAAGAAGCAAGTACAGGGAAATGCATGAAATTTGCTAATCTATCTAAAAAATGTATTTTTATTTTCTGCATATAGCTCACCTCTGAATGCTTCCTTTCCAGCTCCCGGCCAGCCTCCGTGTGACAGAGGCCGTTTCTTTTAAATACTTTTGAAAGAGTAAATACACTTATTTTAAACAAATTGGTTTATGGGATACCTGGGTGGCACAGCTGCTTAAGCATCTGACTCTTGACTTAGGCTCAGGTCCCGATCCAATGGTCATGATCTCAGGTCATGAGATCGAGCCCTATGCTGCCGGGCTCCGTGCTCAGCACAGAGACTGTTTGAAATCATCTCTCTCCTTCTGCCCCTCCTGCTCGTGCACTGTCTCGTAAATAAAATAAATAAATAAATAAATAAATCTTTAAAAAAGTAAAAAAACATTGGTTTTAATTTGAAAGGTACAAAAGTTTCCCTCTCCATCCTGTGCCCAGCCACTCAGATCCTCTCCCCAAAGGCTCCAACATGATTCGTTTCTTGGGTATCATACGGACACACACAGTCTCAAGCTGGTGTTATGTTAGCACACTATGTGTATCTATGTGTATCTTTTTCGTGTACCTCTATATCTTGGAGATCTTTCCACATCATTCTCTTTTTTCTGGCTACCTAGTATTCCATTGTATTGTACCATAGTTCATGTTCTTCTGTGGTTAGTGGTTAGCATTTCATTCTTGGAAGAAAGGCTCTGAAACATCACGTTATGTCAGGCTGAGATGTGAAGTTTAAAATAGCTTCCTAAGGGGGCGCCTGGGTGGCTCAGTGGGTTGAGCCGCTGCCTTCGGCTCGGGTCATGATCTCAGGGTCCTGGGATCGAGTCCCGCATTGGGCTCTCTGCTTAGCAGGGAGCCTGCTTCCCTTCCTCTCTCTCTGCCTGCCTCTCTGTCTACTTGTGATCTCTCTCTGTCAAATAAATGGGTGAAGTCTTTAAAAAAAAAAATAGCTTCCTAAGGATCTAACAGATGTGTAGCTGCCTTCTGCTTTTGTTGTGCGATCTCGGAGACCCTCTGCTTTCTCTGAGAGGTAGTTAACTATCCTTTTCCCCTTTTCTCTTGTTCCTGGCAAGCAAGTTCTCATTGATTTCCAGCAGGCGTGCCCACCTCTGGGCGTAGCCTGGAAGAGCAAGGGCTTGCCCACTTGAGGATCTTGAAGGTGGGGAGACTGCATGGGTCCTGTACCACAGTTCATTTTCTATTCTCTTTTGAGAAGCATTTAGATTATTCTCAATGTTTTGCTATTAAAAACACCACCATGAATAACTGTATTCCAAAGGTGTTTCACACTTGTGTATTTCTCTAGAGGGTATATTCCTGGAAATGACAAGTGTTGGGTCTGGCCATCTGAGTTCATGATTTCCAAGGAAGGTGGGGCTTTTGCAGGAGAAACCCACTGTGTGTCCAGAAGCAACACCGCCACACAGGCATGCCTGTTGCCACAGTGGGATTAGACTCATAAGGAGAGAACAGCCATGAGGAGAAATGATTTTTGCTCTGACAATCCAAGGCAGGAAGTGCTGGATGGTGAAGGGCTGTGCAGGGTGCTGGCCTGGGTGGAAAGGTGACTCGTTGCGCTCTCCTTAAGGGCAAAACCCAGAGTTGATTTCATGTGTAAAAATGATTTCATCGAGGTGTTCACTAAAATGAAGATCGAGGGGCACCTGGGTGGCCTAATGAGTTAGGCCTCTGCCTTTGGTTCAGGTCATGATCCTGGAATCCCAGGATCAAGCCCCTTGTCAGGCTCCCTGTTCAACATGGAGTCTGCTTCTCCCTCTGTCTCTGCTCCTCCCTACTTAATAAATAAATAAAATAAATAAAGTGAATAAAATCTTAAAGAAAAAAAAAAGACAATTGACCTACTTGCTGAATCTTACCCGTTAAGAACTTCTGGTTTCCTAGAAGACTAGACCAGGTCCTTGCCCTGTTCTCTGGCCAAGTAACTGCTACTCTAACCTCTTGAAAGTTTTAAAATATTGTTTCTTTTTTTTTTTTTTTAAAGATTTTATTTGTTTATTTGACAGACAGAGATCACAAGCAGGCAGAGAGGCAGGCAGAGAGAGAGGAGGAAGCAGGCTCCTTGCTGAGCAGAGAGCCCGATGCGGGGCTCGATCCCAGGACCCTGAGATCATGACCTGAGCCGAAGGCAGCGGCTTAACCCACTGAGCCACCCAGGCGCCCCTAAAATATTGTTTCACTCAGAGATCATCTCCAGGGTGGTCTGGCTGGCTCAGTTGGTAGAGCACACAACTCTTGATCTCAGGGTTGCAAGTTCAACCCCACTTTGGGCATGAAGCCTACTGAAAAAAAAAGAAAAGAAATTATCTCTAGCTCAGACTTTTTGCTAAGTTAGACTGGCCTTTTCCCTAAACTAGCAGTAAAGAAATAGGCTTTTCAAGCATTGAAGGCAGGTAGGCCCCATACATGGTCAGTGGCAGTTCTACGTAATGGCCGAAAGATGGCGCCAGACACAAATGATTCCACCCGGCTGAAAAGGCAAGGCGCTTTCAGAGCCCGGTAAAACCCCCTATTCCTACGCGAGCTTCCTGGCCTTTCCCTAGGCATCTGAAGCACATAATCCTTAGTAGAACATGATGTTAATGAGAAAGCCAAAAACGGGAAAGGAAACAGAATGAAAGCAAGCCAAACGAACAAGATAACACTAAGCAAAGAAATAAAATGATTGAGCTAGCATGTCAGAGGGCTGGCTGGCTGCATTGCCCAGTGAGCTGGCACAGCTCGCTCCCGGGCCCCCAGCTCACTCCAGAAGATTCTTATTTCAGGGGTCTTGGGCAGAGGGGGAGGTGGTGGTGGCCCACAGTTTCATTCTGGATCTCCTAACCGAGACTGCCCAGCGTCCTGCCCTGGAGGCATCTTTCTTGGGGCCCTCCTTCCCCACACCTTCTGTGGGTCTGCCCAGGACCTGGCCTTCAGATTCCAGCCCTGCCCAGCTGTTTGCGGCCCTCAGACTCAGGCCCCTTGTCCTCTCCTGTCTTCCTGGAGGGCCTCCATCCACCTGGCTACGTCTGTGCTCTGGACCTGTCTGGCCATTCTTGGGTTGTGGCTGACAAGGATCAGAGCTGGGGAACCCTCCAGTGTGCTGAATTCCACCACTGGCACAAAGAGGACGGCGCTGGGATGGTGGGATGGGACTGTCACGGTGCTGGTACCTCAAAAATGTCTGTGGAATAGACCAAACATCCATGGGGCTCCTGGGGGGGCACAGGGGTTGCAGAAGGTGATCTGGAGGGCCGCATGTGTGAGTAGAAGCCAAGGTCAGCCACCTGCCTTCCCACCTGATCACTGGGGCTTGTAGAGAATCCCCCAGACACACATTCCCGCAGATTTTGACTCTCAGCTGCCAGGTGCCTCTCTTCAGTTCTCTCTGTTTTCTTTCCTCCTACTCCTCCCTTCCTCTCTCCTGAGTGGGTCTCCGTGGCCTTGCAGAGGCTGGAAAGACCATCACTGCTGGGCATGGATCTTCCTTCTCCTCCTAAGTGTATGCGTTAGGCAGGGCTGCATCTGGACGGGTCTCCTTGGGATTTGTGAGCCTGACAGCTGCCTTTACAGAGCCCTGAGGGGTGGTGGTGGGTGGTAGGGAATGCCTCCTGGCTAAACAGAAAGGACTGAGGGCACTGGCTCAGTCTGAAAATGCTGCCCATGGTAGACGCTGTCCTCTCCTTGTAGGTATTGCATTAGCTCCACAGAGAGTGAACACTTCCCTTCCCCATGGAAGGGGTGCTTATGGAGAGATCTGGGTCTGGACCAAGGCTGGGGCTGGTGGAACTGGCTGGTGGCAGTTGCTCCCTCCACCTCTCTAAGACCGTCCCTCCTCACCTTGCAAATCACTGGTTCACGTTTACTGTCACCGATTATGGCTCAGGTTTGTGGAGCTGTGTGAGTGACGCCTGATGCAGGGAGAAGGTTTGAGTGACACCCAGGTTATGATATTTTGATACCCAGGCGCTCTGGAGGTGGAAGGCCAGCAATGTTAATAAGACTCAAATCTTCACTTTAGTTAGACACGAGAAGAGGAGAGGAATATGAAAAACAGAGGAAGAAGAAGCAAAGCAATAAAGGAAACGGAAATCTTCAGATGCTTGGTGAGACTACTCCCCAGAACTGGGCGAAGCACTAAGGAAATGAATTGGAGAATGACACAAAGCCTGGCTTTCAAAGGCCAGAAGTTTCCTGGGGGCAAAGGAAGGAAGGGGCAGAAAAGGGCAGCGCTGTTGTATAAAGCTTTCCTTTTCTTACTTCTCGCAGACGAGTGGAATATTAACCAAAGGGATGAGAAAACGGTCCACACAGCCTCTCCATCTGTCCAGCCCCATTCTGTAACACTACAGGGCAGTTCAGGCATGGGAGAGGTTTGTCAAGAGGCGGGGAAAATGATGGAGCCTTTGTCCTCTCTCTGACAAAGTGGATGATGGGCGTGGCTTACTGTCCACTTAGTAAATGCCAGTTTCTTTTTTTTCTTTATTTTTAAAAAGATTTTATTTATAGGGGCGCCTGGGTGGCTCAGTGGGTTAAAGCCTCTGCTTTCGGCTCAGGTCATGATCCTAGGGTCCTGGGATCAAGCCCCGCATCGGGCTCTCTGCTCAGCAGGGAGTCTGCTTTCCTTCCTCTCTCTCTGCCTGCCTCTCTGCCTACTTGTGATCTCTGTCTGTCAAATAAATAAATAAAAAGATTTTATTTATATTTGAGAGAGAGACACACATACACACATACACACAGAGCATGAGCATGAGCAGGGAGAGGAGCAGAGGGAGAGGGAGAAGCAGGCTCCCCGCTGAGCAGGATCATGACCTGAGCTGAAGGCAGCTGCCCAATGACTGAGCCACCCAATGACTGAGCCACCCAGGTGCTCCAGTAAATGCCGGTGTCTGTGCTAAGGTTTGTACACACAGCTCTTCATTTAGAGATAGCCTCAACTCTATGAGCTAGGTTCTACTTATTCCCATTTTACAGATGAGGACATGGAGGTTCCACCGTTGTGTAACTTGCTGGAGCATTCCACACTGGTATGTGGGTCTGAATAGAAGCCAGGATTCAGTTGCAGAAGCTCGACACAGTACTGCTCTCATTCTGAGTGAGGTGGTATCTTGTTGCTTGTGCCCAAATCCAAGGTACCTGGGTCTAGACAAAACCAAGCTCTTAAATTTTGGGGGAAGTAAGGACTGCCTCCACTCCCTGTCCCCACCAGTATCCCTCTGATCTTTCTGCTGCCATTTGACCCTCCTTGGCCACCTGGCCACCATCCAGAGACGGGGTGAACATTTCATTTTGCTCAAAAAATTCTCTGGCATGAGAGAGATTTGGGGGAGAGATGGGGAACAGAAAGAGGAAACCATTAGCCCCCTTCGCCCTCTCTGCAGCTGGGGGAGGCTCGTTTTTTCAGTGCTCAGCACTGGGCAAGTTGCAAAGCTGGCAGAGTTTGGCAGCTGTATCCTCCTTCTGTTCGCCTCCCCTCTTCTCTAAAAGCCTCCATCCGTCCTTCCCCGGTGAGAGGCTGTGGCTGTCCACACCTGACCAGCTTTGCCTCTAATTGGCTCTACTCAGGGTAGCAAGTGCTGCTGAGCAGTGGAGGCTGTGAGGAGGCCTGGGGGAAGGTGGGAAGTAGTGGGGGCGTTAGGGATACTGTTCAGGGAGGATGAGGACCACTAGTAAGGCTGTCCCACTGCCAGGAAGGGTGGAGGTGCCAGGGGTGGAGGGAGCCCTCACCGTGCCCTGGGTTTGAAGCCAGGAGCCCCACCTTCCCCATCTCGTTTGAACCTAAGAACAACTCTGTCACCACCCAGGGAACATTCCGCTGAATACTCTGCTAACTAAGGCCGTGGTGGCCTGGTGACCGGGGACACCACGGGCTGGGCTGGACCAATCCAGGGCACTCTCTCAACTTGAACTTGAATTAGAAAATGGAGCGAGAGGTTGTCAGGTGTCTGTGAGAGATGTCATGGCCTCAACAGAGCTTTGGTGGCCATGAGGGTCACGTAGCTCTTGAAGTTAGGCAGGAAAAGAAGCCCAGACTGAGGCCAGCTGGTGGAGAGATGAGATGAGAAGAAAAACCTGGGAAGCAAGTGGAAACTGGAGGGATGGCTGTGTAAGTGCTCGTTGTTACCTCCAGGAAAGCACCTGCGGGCCACAGGGCACCATCCAACCAGAGCTCACCGCCCAGGCCACGCCCCTGGGGCAGGCCCCGCCCACCCGCAGGAGGGGAGCCTTCCGGGGGAGATGGAGATGCAGCTGGTCCCTGGACCCCACGTCAGTCGCTGCCCTGCCCCCACAAGGATTTTATGGGTGACCTCATCATGGTTTGGCTTCCGATGGCCTCTCTCTGAGGACAGATAGCCTCTGTCCTTACAACCATCCTCTTCTGTTGTCTCTGTCTTAACAGATGACGAAACCAAGGCTCAGACCTGGCCCACCGTCCTTGGTGCCCAGCCGGTGTGGACAGCAGGTTCCTGCGCTTCTGTAGGAGTTGTGAAGTTCCTTGAGGTTTTGTAGGTGGGGGTCCTGTCAGTGAGTCCAGGAGAGCATGGGAGGGAAGAATAAGAGTGGCAGTGACCATCCCTTTCTCCTCCGTTCCTTGTGGGCAAGGGCTGTTTATCTCTCCCCTTTTCTAATTCCAGCCATGCTGTGTGTATGTGTGCATGTGTGTGTAGAGAGACAGGTTCAGTAGAATTACCTGTGAGATTTTAGGGTTACTCGGGGTCATGGGCCAGGTGTCTGTTTCAAATGGCTGGTGCCGACTGCAGGAGTCCCGGAAGTGTGGACATGGAGACCTGTACTGGAGTTTACCCTCCTGGCGAGGGTGGGGGGCAGCCTTCCGCCAGCCTCTCTTGGTTCTGAAAGAACCATGAAGGGATCTGGGAGGTGCTGTGCTCCCACCAGAAAGTATCTGGAAGTTAGTTAAAAGAGGAGCCAGTAGGCTGCCCTGGGAAAGAGAAGTCCTTGCCCAAAGGACGTGCAGGAGTGCACATTCTAGCAGAGGCCCAGGAGACACACGGCAGCCCCTTTCTGAGGGTGAGCTTCTAGGGCCTGGTTGTAGCCCTCTGGCTGAGCTCTGAGATGCAGACTTTGAACTCATCATCACTGAGCATAACCATAACGATCTGTGATCGGGTTTATCTGAGGTTGCACTACTGTAGCCAGAAGGGGCTGAGAAATGATGAGAAAGGCCAAAGACACATCTTTTTGGGAAGACCAAGCTCTCTTCCCTCCTCTACCTTCTTCCCGCAGCTAACCCTTCTATGACAATGGAGGGGCTGGGTCCTTAGAAAGCAAAATTTCTACCAGTGAGTAGAAACAGAAAAGCTTCAGGATTGCATAGAGCTGAACTGAGGCTGCTCATCATGTCTCCACTTTATTTGGGAGTCTTGTCAGGAATCCCTTAAAAGCTAGGGAAGTTGTTACGTGCCCTGTGGGCTGCTTGCTACCCCAGACTGCAACTGGAAGGTCAGGCCATTGTGACACCAGAGCAGGGGCCTTTGAGGGAAAAGGGTGCTGGGGCAGATACTGGGGAGTCACCAGGAGGGAGGGAAGTGGGGCCAATCAAAGTTATCAAAGGGCCCTACTAAGGCTTCGTATATTGTAAGGTCTGGATTTCTTCTCAAGAGAGGAAAGTCAGGCTACATATATGGTGACACCTGAACCAGAGAGAGCAAGTTTGGAGGAACGGCTGGGTCTCCAGATTGTGCTGGAAAGAGGATATTAGTGTGGAAGGCAAGGCCCTGTGGAATGGGTGTGGAGAGGGGTCATGCTGTCTCCTGACATGGTCAGCCGAGAACAGTCAAGAATATGATTCTAGTGAATGGGAGGTTGAGGCTGGGTCCCACTTCCTTTAAGCAGAAAACACCTGCTCTCCACCTGCCTTCCTGCCTTGTGATGCAGGACCTGTCAGGGGCTGTTCCCTAGGGCTGGGGACATTTTGCCTGGCCATATGGCCAAGCTTCCTGGTTGGGCCTGGGTGGTGTTGACCAAAACCAATGGGCAGAAACCAAGGTTCTGGGGAATGAACCTCTGGTGTTAAGAGGTGGGCAGGCTCCACTCTCATTTTCTTGGAAGCCAAAGGCATTTAAGAAAACGTAAGTGTCCTTTGTGGGCTACACAATTTACCAACGGAAAATGTGATGAGGTTTTATCCAGTGTTTTCTTTTCTACAGCTTCATATTTAGAGCCCAGTGCTGTGGTCTCAGATCAAAGATTCTAATCTTCAGTGAAGAGAGAATGCCTTTGCCATCTAGCAAGGTTGTGCTGAGGCTTACTGCCCTGTGACGGTGGAGGATTTGCTAGAAGGGCTTCGGCCAGGCAGGGAGACATGGACAGCCTTTTCCTCCCACCTGGGAGAAGAGTGGGGATGTCAGGAGAGTCAGAGGCAGACAGCCAAGCTGTCAGATTGGGGCCTGGTTTCTCCCCTCTGAACAGAGTCTTGGGGACCCTGGTGATTGATGCTGGAGAACAGGAGAGCTCAAGGGTTTGGTACTTTGAGGAAGTGCGAAAGCAGGGGGGCTTTACCCTTCTCCCCAGCATAGACCTACTTGTGGGGCACCCTGTCCCCCTATCAATACAGGTGCCTGCATCAGAGGACAAGTGGTGTGGGGGTAGGGAGAGGCACTGAGCTGGCATTCCTGGGTCGTGGCACAGTGGTGACCTCTCCTGCATCCCTCTGGGTGGGGCGGCTGAGTTGGGAGCAGTGGAAGTGCCTGGGACAGGTGAGCAGCAGTAAGTCTGTCCCATCTGTCCAGCCTGTCCTCTGCCTCCTGGGCTGTGGCCCCTTGCAGATCACAAGTGTGAGAGGACAGGTGTCCTGACTTCGCTCCCATCATTTCAGCGCCCTGTTTCCTCCAGCCACAGCAAGTGTTGCTGCCTTGCAAGAATTTTTGGGACATCCTCTTACCCTTCATTCCGGACCCCCAATTATGAATTAACGAGAAACCCCCCCCTTCTTGTATCTGCAGCTCAGGCCAGGAATTCAGCCCCTGGCAGAGCTCCAGAGCTCCCGCAAGGAGGATGCGGGTGTTTTCCGCAACATCAAACTTCAAGAGGCAGGGATGCTCCGTAACAACCCGCTATGGATTGACTGCGAATTTATTTAAGCCCTCCCTGAACCTGTTTATGTTTCATTAAACTCTTTTATTGATCCTCTTAATTTTCTCTTTGCTGATTTACTCTGGGCTTTGACTTCACACGCCTCTCTCTGGCTCTCAGCCTCAAGGGTTTCCAGAATGTGTCCGCAGCCGCTGGCCCTGGTAAAGCGGTCAAGCCTGAAAAATTGTCCCCCAGCGGCCCCCTGTCTGGCCCTCTTGTGACCCTCCCCTCTGCCCCTCCTATAGGACCCAGAGGCTGTGAGGACCTCCCCCTCCCTGCTTCTTGATCTTCAACTGCCTTTGAAATGCTTAACTCCAAACAATGAATCTGTCTGTGAAATTTCACGCTGTTCTGGGCTAGTGGTGGAGACAAATTTGGGGGGTGGAGGTGGGACAGGGAGGTCTTTAAGCTTCACTCTGTATGTGGCTGCCTATTTTGCTCTGGGTAGAGATAATGCTTGTTAAAGCCCCATTCCATGGCCGGGGAGGTGGGCTGGTTGCAGAATGACAGTGGGACCAGCTTGGACCTTTGCAGATAACCCGTGTCGATCCATTCTCCCTGCTCACCCACATCGAGTTCTGTTTATAACCTCGCCACGGAGAAAAGAGAAAGAGGCTTCGTTATGTGGGTGTAGTGGACAGGAAGGAAACAGGTGCCAGCCACCTACTTCTGCCCACGTGCTGCATGTTTTTCCCATGATGCTCACCAGCTCGGGGCATAGCTTTCCTGTCTCTGGGGTGGTTACTTCTCTCTCACCCATGTATTTCCTCCCCAGTACCATAAGGAGTGACACTTCCTGATTACCGTTTTATCCGGCTTATAGGAAAAAACTAAAAAATAGTTGATTAAAGGTGTATTTTGAGTATTAGTTTATCCAGAATCTCTATGTACTTGTGGCAGAAGGGTTTTTGTGTTGCCTTATTTCACCATTTTTCCAGAACCAGAAATTCTCTGCTTCTACTTGCCTAAGGAGATTTGAAATGTATAAAATATCAGGTAAGAAAATGCTGTGTACACAGAGTGACACCTGTGTTTCCTTTTTTTCCCCCCTCCCTTGAAGTTACGTAATCCAAATAGAACAATGCAGAAATCTTCTACAGAGAGACAGATTGATTCTTTGTTAAGGTCCTTCTTATCTTTTCTTCTTTTTTTTTTCTAAGATTTTATTTATTTATTTGTCAGAGAGTGAGAGAGTGAGCAAGCATAAGCAGGGGGAGTGGCAGCAGAGGAGAGGGAGAAGCAGACTTCCTGCTGAGCAGGGAGCCCGATGCGGGACTCGATCCCAGGGCCCAAGGATCACAGCCCAAGCGGAAGGCAGATGCTTAACTGACTGAGATACCCAGGCGTCCCTGTTAAGGTACTCCCTGGTCTCTCTCTCTCTTACTCTGCGGAGTATCACCCCCAGAGACTCTGACCTCTGTCTCCTGTCACCCCCCTGGAACGGCCACCTCCAGTGGGCAGAGTGAAGGACATCTGCTGTTGGAAATCCAAGAATTGCAGGTCTGGGGAGTTTCTACAACAATCTTTTGGCAGATGGCCATGACGTGTCTTGGGGGACACTTATTTCTAATTTGTACCAAGTCCCGTTTGGTATAGTGCTGGAGCTGCTCAAGTATTTCTTCAAGTGTGATCTTTATTGATTCCTGCGAAAGTTTGCTTCTTCAGATATATTCTGTAATTTGCTCCTATCCAGGAGCAGCAGCAACAGTAACAAACATGTATTGAACTCCTGATAACTCCTATTAATAATTTTTAACAGTTACTGAGTGCTTGCTACAGACCAGGCATTGTGCTAGGTGCTTTTAAAATATAATTTCGGAGGGCTCCTGGGTGGTTCAGTCGGCTCTATCAGTGCTGACTCAGACCTTGCTGACTAGAAACTTACAGGCTTTTTTGGGAGGTGAGACTCACTCATAAAGCAGGAAAACAGGCTAAGCTACTGGATAACCCACTGTGAGAGTGGGAGAGGCAGATGGAAGACCGCGTCTCTGACAAGGTCTCAGGTAATGCTGACGTTGCTGGGTTGAGAACACAATTTAGGAACCAGGCCTTGCATTTGATAATCTCGATCTGTCATCTGAGGATCTTAGAAGTCGAATCCTGCTTTCTTGGGGGATTTCTTTGGCGTTTTCTGACTCCTACTCATGGCAAATCCTTTCCTTGTGTGTTTGGAACTATGGATTCTCAAACCGTCTTTACTAGAGTTCTGTTTTTGGCAAACCAGTGTGGGATGGGTCAAGAGCATATCTCTCCAAAAAGATTTATTTATTTATTTATTTTTTTAAAAGATTTTATTTATTTATGAGAGAGAGAGAGAGTGAGAGCACAAGCACAGGCAGACAGAGCAGCAGGCTGAGGCAGAGGGAGAAGCAGGCTCCCCGCCGAGCGAGGAGCCCGATGTGGGACTCGATCCCAGGACAATGGGACCACGACCCGAGCCGAAGGCAGCTGCCTAACCCACTGAGCCACCCAGGCGTCCCTATTTATTTATTTTTGAAGATTTTATTTATTTATTTGACAGAGAGAGAGAGATCACAAGTAGGCAGAGAGGCAGGCAGAGAGAAAGGGAGGAAGCAGAGAAGCTTGGCTCTCTGCTTAGCAGGGATGTGGGGCTTTATCCCAGGACCCTGGGATCATGACCTGAGCCGAAGGCAGAGGCTTTAACCCACTGAGCCACCAAGGCACCCCTCTCTGAAAAGATTTAAACAATTTTGTTAAGTAAACTTTTTGTGGAAGTGTAACATCATACCAAAAAGTACATATGTTGTAAGTATACAGTTTAATAAACTTCCAACCAATAAACTCTTGATCTGTGTGTAATCACCACATAAATCAAGAAATAAAAGCATTATCAGCTTTCCAGAATCCCCTCTATACCCTCTGGGAGTCACTACCTCCCAAAGGTGAGCAATATTCTGACTTCTAACGGCATAGATTCATTTTGCTTGTTTTTGAACTTCAGACACACAGACTCATGCAGAGGGTACTCTTTGGTGCCTGGCTTTTTCACTCAGTATTTTCTTGTGAGATTCATTCAGGCCGCTTCATGTAGTGATGGAGCTCATTGTCACTGCTTGGGAGAATTCCATTGTAGGACTAGATCACAGTGGATCTGTCTGTTCTATGGACATGTTTTGTGGACAAGCTTTGTGTTTTGTTTTTTTTTTTTAAAGATTTTATTCATTTATTTGAGACAGAGAGAGAGCAAGAGAGAGTGAACATGAGTGGGGCTGGGGAGGGGCAGAGGGAGAAGGAGGAGCAGACTCCCCACTGAGCAGGGAGCCTGATGTGGGGCTCGATCTCAGGACCCTAAGGTCATGACCTGAGGTGAAGGCAGAGGCTTAACACACTGAGCCACCGAGGTGCCCCTTTGCTTTGTGC
This sequence comes from Lutra lutra, assembly GCF_902655055.1. Taxonomy (NCBI): domain Eukaryota; kingdom Metazoa; phylum Chordata; class Mammalia; order Carnivora; family Mustelidae; genus Lutra; species Lutra lutra. The sequence goes on from NC_062280.1 coordinate 106,898,855, forward strand.
TCTTGGTTTTGGCTGCCACAGTGGTACCGCGGTGTATGTTTTGTATGTATCCTTGTGACACAGATGAAGCACTTCTGCTGGGTATAGACCTGAGAGTGGCATTCCTGGGGTATGGGGGTACATATGTTCAACCTTAGAAGACACTGTCAACCTTCCAAAGTCGCAGCAGCATTTCACACTCCCACCAGTGACTCATAGGAGTTCCATCTGCTCCCCATCCTACCAACATGTGGTATTGTCTTTCTCATTTTAGCCATTCTTATGGGTGATTAGTGGCATCACACTGTGGTTTTGATGTGTATTTCCTCCAGTACTGATGACTTTAGCAGTTTTTCATGAGTTTATCGGCATTTAAATATCCTCTTTTGAGAAGTGGTTGTTGACGTCTTATGTATTCTGGACATGAATACTTCGAAAGATAAAATATATTACAAATATGTTCTACTCTATGGCTTACTTATTCTCTGTTTAACAGAAATTCCTAATGTAATGCAGTCCAATTTATTAATTTCCCCCTTAATGGTTGTTACGGCTTTTTGTGTCCTGATTATAAAATCTTTGCCTACCCCAAAGTCATGAAGCCATTCTCCTGTATTAACTAGAAATGTTGTTTGACCTTTTGCAAAGAAGATCTACAATCCATTTGGAATTGCTTTTTTGGTACGGTGTGAGGTAGGGGTCAAGCTTTACTTCTGCGCTGCTGTGCCATCTTTGCCATAAAATGTGTGACTGTGTTTGTGGGGGTCTATTTCTGGGCCTTCTATTCTTCCCTATTGGTCTATGCTTGTGCCAATACAGCACTGTCTTAAGTGCTATGGTTTTATAAAGTGTCTTGATAGCTATAGTGTAAGACCTCCAGCTTTGCTCTTCTTTTTTAAAACTGTTTTGATTCTTTGCATTCCATGTGAATTTTTAAAATTTATTTAAATTCAATTATCCAACATATATTACATCTTTAGTTTCAGATGTGGAGTTCAGTAATTCATTAGTTGCATATTGCATCCAGTGCTCATCACATCACGTGCCCTCCTTAATTCTCATCACCCCCTCCAGATACCCCTTCCCCCACCCCTCCAGCAGCCCTAAATTATTTTTCTTTCTTTTTTTTAAAAAATTTTTAAAGTTTTTATTTATTTATCCGACAGACAGAGATCACAGGTAGTCAGAGAGGCAGGCAGAGAGGGAGGAGGAATGCGGGGCTCGATCCCAGGACTCTGAGATCATGACCCGGGCCGAAGGCAGAGGCTTTAACCCACTGAGCCACCCAGGCGCCCCCTTAAATTCTTTTTCTTATAGTTAAGAGTCTCTCATGGCTTGTCTCCATATGAATTTTAGAATCAGTTTACCAATTTTCACAAAAACACCTCCTAGAATTTTGATTAGTATTGCCTTGTATCTATGAATTCACTTGGAGAGAATGGATATGTTTATAATATTAGATTTTCCAATAATATACTCAACTCCAGAGCATTTGCCTCTTCCAAGTCCCCCAGAATATTGTTAGCTTAGAACCAACTTTGTGTGTGTGTTTTTTTTTTAACTTGGGGGTTCCTGGGACAACTTAGGTTGTATAAATTTGAGCCCCACATCTGTGTGAAAGCTAGTTTATGATTATGAATTCCCAGGGAAATATTTTACTTATCTATCTGTCCATCCATCCAGCTAAGATTTCTCTATTGTTAAGGTAGTAGGTGACAAATTTTTTCTAGTTTGTACTTTCTTTTTTTCAAGATTTTATTTATTTATTTGAGAAAGAGAATGAGAGAAAAAGAGAGAGAGGATGAGAGAGGGAATAGGAGAGGGAGAAGCAGACACCCTGCTGAGCAAGGAGCCCGATGTAGGGCTCGATCCCTGGACCTCCAGGATCATGACCTGAGCTGAAGGCAGTTGCTCAACCAACTGAGCCACCCAGGCACCCCTCTAGTTTGTACTTCCTTGCTCTCTCTTTTTTTTTTTTTTTCCTCATCTCCACTCCGTACAGACACCAGGCTCCAATCCCCGTCCTTTCCCCCTCCCCACCTCCTCCCTGCCCTATTCTCTTGACCAGGTTTCACAGCAGAAGCTCAAGTCTTTTTTGGCCTCTCAGAAGTTCCAGTCCTTCTTTAGGGGCTTTGTCATGGTTTAGAAGGGTGCTTATTATATTTATTCAGCATTTTTGCATGTTTTACACTAGGAAATACTGTTCTTTGATCAAAATTTTAGAAAGGGTGTTGTTGCTTTTGAGTAGTCCTAATATAAGCATGGATATGGTCCACTTTCTCAGTTTGGAATATTCTTTTCCCTTTTCTTTGCCTCTCAGAACTTTGTCCTTGGTTCTGACCTTGAGGGGTGGGGCATGGGGCAGGCAGCACTAACAAACTCTTTTAGATGGGTCCACATCTGAAGTCACTAGGTGTGGCCTAGCTAGCTAAGGACAATTCATGATAAGTTGGGCCACCACTTGCTGGTTACTCACTGTGCCAGTCATCCTCCCTTGTCTCATAGCCCACAGCCCGAGATGGCTTCAGTTATAGATGAAACAGTAGACACTCACATAGCATTGAGGAATTACCTTAACTAATAGGTATAAGGAGGCACTATGCTGATGATGAGTAAGACACATGGCATCCCTGACCTCATGGAAGTATGAGCCAATGGAATACACAGTAGAAGTCTGAGTCCCGGCACCACCTTGAAATGCCTGCCATAGCTTTCATCACTTATGCTCTGATACTAGGTCCTGGGCTTGTTACTAGGCTTTTTGGCTTATTTCCATTGTCTCCTTCCCAGTGATATCAGCCATACCAGGAAGCTCTATACTTCTCAGCCATAATTTCTTGTAATGAGAGTGCAGGGGGCGGGGGTCAATTATTTAGGAAAAAAAACAAAAACAAAATATAAACCACTACCTATATAGATTGTTCACCATCTGGACCTACTTCTCACAGAAAATCCTTCAAACACATCCTGCCATTTCACCTGTCACTCAAGGGTAACTTTCACATTTTCTGGAATCTTCCATAGGCTCTTAGAAGGGGCATGCAACATTCATCATTTGACAGTTGCTGACTTAGTCCCCAAATACTCCAAGTTCTCAGAAAAAAACACCTGTGCTTTTCTTCCCAAGGCTATTAGCATATGCCCAGATCCTGTCTGCTGCCGGAAGCAGCCTATTCATTCCCTGTAACAGGGCAAGAAATAGTAAATGGCAGCCAGCCAGCCCTTGCTTTCAGTCCAGAGAGCCCCACGTTTCACAGACACCTCTGGGGCCTCTGGGAGAAGGTACTCAGGAGACTCCGGGAGGATGCCTCTGTTACCTGGGGTGAGAACCTGTATGCTGTTAGCCATTCACACCTCAGGCAGAAAGAGTCACTTACCTTGGCCCTGGAGGGGAACCACCCCCAAACTGTAGGAAATCTGGATGCAGGAGAAGCTGGGAGAAGACACACACACACAGGCCCAGCTCTGGCTGAGATGGGCCTGGCCCTTCCTGTTTCCTTGTGGAGTCAGGGAGGCACAACAAGGTGAGGTGATTTTGGCCATTCAGCAAACATGGGAATACCTGTTCTGTAGCTGGCACAATGCTTGGTCCTGCCCTCAGGAGGAGGAGGAAGACCTGGCCCCACTCTCAGAGGGCTTGCAGTCTGTGTGGGAGAAGATGGTAAACAAAGAGGGACTTCTCAGGGACTGGTGGGAAGGGACATTTTACCTGAGGGGAGGGGCCAAGAGAGGCTGGGCCTCTGGATGGAGTCTTCAGGCCATGCAATGTTTGCCAGACAGGTAGAGAGGCCAGTGGGAAGGGTGGTCAGGTGGAGGAACAGTGTTGGCAAAGGTATGGCGGTGTGGGTCACTCTGGGAGCTGTTTGTGGTATTTGTAGCTGGGGGGAGGTCTGGGTGTGACAGGTTGAGAGGACAGACAGGGCTGGAGCCCCGGGGGCCCTGGAGTCGCAGCCCCGGGATTCACACCAGATCCCTCGGGTCTCATGGCCCTGACATCCTTGCAGCTCGATTCAGGACTCTGCAGAATCAAGATTAACTGGCTCATCTGGAGGGCTCTGTCCCCTCTCCTGCTGCCAGCACAGGGCCACTCACTTCTTTCCCAGTGCTTGGCTGACAGCTGTGCCCTGCTAGGGAATGCCAAAGGACCTCTAGTGGCCCCACGAGAGATGGAGATGAGGCCCTGAAAGAATGAGGCTGTTTCTGAAGGCTGTGCCACTGCCCAGCACCGTTACCATCATTACTCAGAGAGCACAGAGCTGCTGGGGGCACCTGGATGGCACCTTTCACCTCCGTTCTGGTCCCCGCACTGCAAACAAGAACAGCTCTTTTTCTGAAACGGAGCCGTTTGAAGGTTCTCAGTGGGTTGATGTGGTGGGAGGAGGACAGAGAGGAAGCCGTGGTCCGGGAGTCCTGTACCTTGGCTTGTCTTGGCTTTTGTGCCTGTCCTTGATATGTACAACTTGGTCAATTTCCCTGACCCTGTAAATACACCCGGGGTGGTGGATACTGCTCCTCACCTGGGCTGGACCTGCAGGGAAAGCCCCGGATGGGTGGCCATTGAAGGGTATATCAGTTCTACTTTTCCACAGCATCCCCTCTGCCCAAATTTCAATCCAGTGTCAGTAGGAATAATGTCTGGAGAAGTGATTCTCAACCTGGGATGATTTTGTCCTCTAGGGGACATTTGGCCATGTCTGGGGACATTTGTGGGTTATAATTTGTGGGTCAGTGTGATTGGCATCTAGTGAGTAGAGGCCAGAGATGCTGCTAAATATCCTGCAATGCACAGCAACTCCCCCAACCCAGACTTATCTAGTCTAAAATGTTAACTGTGCTAAGGTCGAGAGGCTCTGCTTTAAAGCACCTGGGGATACCTACTCTGTGGAGGCTTGTTGAATGTTTTTTTCAGTGGCCTTCTGAGTCATCTCTCTAGTGCTTGTTTTTTTCTTTACTTGTAATGGCCTGTCAATCTCAACTGGAAAACTCCTACACATCCTTCAAAACCCCTCTCAAGTATCACTTTCTCTAGGAAGGCATTCCTGGCCTCTCAGGAACCTGACCATGAGGGTAAATTCCTCCCTTCTCTGTCCCATTTCTCTACTTACAAATATTTTTGGATGTTGCTGCTTTTCACCCTTCTTGTCTTTGAAAAGAGGAAATCTTGGGTCCAAGCCCTTGGGAGAATGGTCCAGGTTGCTCACCACATTCAGTAGCCAAAGTTAAAAAAACAAAAAAACCAAAGTTAATGAAAATCTTTCGTAATTGAATTTTACAAACTCCCATCTCTCTAAACAGAATCTCTTCCCTGGATTTCTGGCTTCTTGCACAGGGCTGGAAACAAAAATTATTCAACCAATATTTGTTAAATTGAATTGGTAATGAGGAGAGAGGGTTTTACAAAATGGAAATGGTCAACAGCTGGAAAAAACCCCAAAGAGCCTTGGGGATTTTTATTACTTCTTAAGGATTTGACGTTTGGGTCTTTTTGTTCTGATTTTATGACTTTTCTTGGTCAGGTGAAGAATGGTAGCTTTGGAAGGGTTGTGTAAGTATGTGTGGGGGGGTCTGAAATTGTAAATGGTGCTGAGTGGCCTCTTGGAAATGAATGACTCATTCCTCTTTCTTTATGCCAAGCAGGTGCAGAGAAAGTGTTTACCCTGAAGAAATGTGCAATCCTAAATATAGGTTTGCTTAATGAGGGATGAATCTTGCTAAGTAAAGAAGGCTATCTGGTAGATCCCATAATTCTGAAGCCCCAGCCCTCCTCTACTGGGGGGCTCTGTTGGAATTATGGGCTTTTGAGGAGGGGAATGGTTTTTATTCTGATGAACTCCCCTTCCTTCCTCCCTCCCTCCCTCCCTTCCTTCCTCCCTCCCTCCCTCCCTCCCTCCCTTCTTTCCTCCTTTTTTCTTCCATTCCTTTCCCTTCCTTTCCTTCCTTCCCTCCCTCCCTCCTTCCATTCCTCCCTTCCTCCCTCTTATCCTTCCTTCCTGCCTTCCTTCCTTCCTTCTTTCTTTCCTCCCTCCCTCCCTCCCTCCCTTCTTTTTTAAATAGGCTCCATGCCCAGTGTGGGGCTTGACCTCATGACCCTGAGATGAAGAGTCACATGCTTCACCATCTGAGCCAGCCAGGTAGCCCTGATTATTTCTAAGCCATCAGGGAAACAAGCTCTGCTTCAGCAACTATTTCTGTGATATGAGTTAGTTTTCACAGGATCTTGGTAAATAGGGGAATGATGTCAGTAAAATGTGTGGGCTCGTACTTGATCTTTTTTGGTACGTTGCGGGTTGAAGATGGCGTGGAGGTGGTTGGGGCAAGCTTTCTGATAATGAAAGAGAGCCTCCACCGGAGAGAGACCTTGAGAAGAAAAACTGAAAATCCCACAGAAGGGCTTCCTTGAGTTCAAGGAATGGCACGTCTGGTGTCTTGAAGAACCTACCCTTTCCACGAAGTGAAGCTGCCCGAGGAGCTGGGAGTGCCATGCAAGACTGGAAAGACGTTTCCCACATGTTAAAAAACGATGGGCAAAACACCCTACAGCCTGGATCAGACTTTTAATTCTGATGCAAACAGTTTTGACAGGAAGCCAATGCCGGCAAGGACCCGTTTCTCCAGGGGCGAAGCTCAAGCCCCAGGACTCAAGGGTTCCATGAGCATGGATGCTGGGTGCTCCCGCAGCTGGGGATTCAACTCTGGGGGTATTTTTATTAGGCTGTTATTGTTTTTATTAGTGCTCCAGTTACAATGACTCCTAGGTTAGGAGTGGTCTCTCTGCTCTGAATCCTATTTTTCTCATAAACTGTGTTTTAAAAAAGACATTTTAGTGTGCAATTTTGAAGAACCCATGATGTTTTAGGAATGCATTATAGCAGGAGTGCTGGTCTCTGCCTCACTCCCGTGGGTTAACTCTGGCTACTTCTTCACACGGTAGGGAAGTCACCCAGGTGCTCAGCTGGCAGGTAGAGTCTGCCAGGGCTACTCCTCAGGCTGGCTCTGCTGGGGAAGGCCGAGGTGCTGAATTTGGGTGACTTTTCGTTCCAATGAACTCGGCTCCGGCCAATTCTGTGGCCAAGCATTCAGTCTGTGCCCTGGGCTGGAGCAGAGGAGGGTGGAGCAGATTTGTACCTTGAGAGCTGATTGTTACCTTTCCAGGAATATGGCAGGCAAGCTGTTGTTAAATTCAGCTGGTGTTAAAAATTACATCGTGGAAACGTTAATGACATACACTATATTTTTAAAAGGCAAAACATACTTAAAACTCATTGCTTTCTAATTATTTTACTACATTTTGCTATTAGTCTGCTATTGAGATGATTTCCACCTGTTGTAAATGTGTGGCAGATTCTGGCTAATGGGCTGCTCTGCACCTGGCCCCCAATTTTGGGTTCGGAGACTTACTTTGGTCCCTGGTGTGAAGGGGGGGCAGTATTTACACCACGGAGACCAGCAAATGTACACATCAGAGCTTTTTCTTTCATTTCTAGAAAGCTGGTTTCTCAAACTTTTCCAGCATCCCACTGGGCAGAACCTTGGGTATACTGGGGAGGGGAGGACACGGAGGGAAGCCTGAGGGCTCAGCCCTGGCAGAATGACCCCACTCACAGTAGCTGAAGTTAAAAAAAAGAAATGAAAAATGATGTTATGGGTATCTTTCTGGAGTGGGTCATACAAGCTCTTGTCTTTTTATTCCAGGTATAACTAAACCTCCCCCCACTTTTTAAAAAAAATATTTATTTATTTAGGGGGAGAGGGGGAGAGAGTGAGTGAGCATGAGCAGGGGTAGGGGCAGAGGATGAGGGAGAGAGAGAGAGAGAATCCCAACACGACTCCCCACTGACTGTGGAGTCTGAGGTGGGGCTTGATCCCAGGACCCTGAGATCATGACCTGAGCCAAAATCAGGAGTTGGGCTCTTACCCAACTGGGCCACCCAGATGCTCCTAAACCCTTTCTTGATGGTTGGCAACATCATCAAGAACACCTGGGGTGTGGTGAGTGGTGATCAGTGGGAGTTTTCTGAGGCCTGGGGACTGTCTGGGAGGGCACAGCCATGGGTAGTCACTGCTGCGTCCCCGGGGCCTAGCACAGTGCCTGACACGTAGCAGGCCCTGAATGAATACAGTTGGCCCTTGAACAACATGGTTTGAATAGTATGGGCCCACTTATACGGGGATATTATTTGATAAATATGGCACAGTGCTGTAAATGTATTTTCTCTTCCTTATGATTTTCTTAATAATATTCTCTTTTCTCTAGCTTACTTTATTGTAAGAATACAGGATAGAGTACATACACATATGCAGTATCTATTAATCGACTCTTTCTGTTATCACTAAGGGTTCCATCAACAGTAAGCTTACTAGTAGTTAGGTTTTGGGGAATTAAAAGTTATACACAGATTTTTGACTGAACGGGGTCAGGGGGTCAGTGCCCCAACCCCTGCACTGTTCAAGGATCAACTGTGTTTGTTGAAAGAAGGAATTATGTATGGGTCTGTTTGTTGTTTTATTCCTGTAAGGACCTATTTAGCCAGAGCGCTTCCCTCTGTTAAACAATAACCTTGTTGTTTAACCCTTAAACTGTCCCTGCTCCCCTTCCCCCAGGGGACTGACCTAAAAACAAGTCCTGGGGGGGGGGGCCTCTGGGTGGCTCAGAGGGTTAAAGCCTCTGCCTTCGGCTCAGGTCATGATCCCAGGGTCCTGGGATCGAGCCCCACATCAGGCTCTCTCCTTGGCAGGGAGCCTGCTTCCTCCCCTCTCTCTCTGCCTGCCTCTCTGCCTACTTGTGATCTCTGTCTGTCGAAAAAATAAATAAAATATAAAAAAAAAAAAACAAAAAACAAGTCCCGGAAACCAGTCCCAGGTAACAAAGCCCAAATACAAGGGTGGGTCACGCCAGGTAGAGACATCCGATCAGTGGGGGGCGCACACTATCTCCCTAGTCACCAAGGAGTATGGGCCCTGCCCCTTGGGGCACCTTTTGGGCGCCAATTCTGTCCAAGGTGTTAGGCTGGTTCAAATATCTACTAGGGTAAATTATAATTCAATTGGTCACTTATGTGTGACCTAACATGACTGTGCAGCTTTCTCTGTGTGTTACAATCTTATTGGCCACCTGTGCGTGGCCAGGCCCAACTATATGGCCTTTGCCCTTAAAAGCTAGTCTGTGAAGCAGAGAGAGGTCGCCCTCTCTGTTAGAGGTGCGTCCCCAAACGTTCGATCTGATTCTTGATGCTTGGCGCAAAATAAAGCTTTGCTTGACCTTCGCTTTGTATCAGTTTCGCTCCTTCAATCACGGACCCATTATTGGGGGACTTAACAATTTCCGCACACACAATGATTCTGCACTGCTATGTGGTCCTTTTTTTTTTTTTTAAAGATTTTATTTATTTATTTGTCAGAGAGAGAGAGAGAGTGAGCGAGTACAAGCAGGGGGAGCAGTAGGCAGAGGGAAAAGCAGGCTCTCTCGCTCCCTGCTGAGGAAGGAGCCGCATGTGGGACTTGATCCTAGCACCCTGGGATCATGACCTGAGCCGAAGGCAGATGCTTAACCGACGGAGCCGCCAGACATCTCCACTGTGTGGTCTTTGATGAAGGCTCGGGCTGCAAGTCTGGCAGCTGAGATGAAGGAGAGGGACACATTTGGGAGCCATGTCAAGTGTAAAACAGCCAGGACTTGGTCAATGGCTTAGGTATGATAGGTGAAAAAGAGGAAGGTGTATATTAATTTTGTAAGTTGTTTTTTTTTTTAAGTTTTATTTAACAGAGAGAGAGAGAGAGATCACAAGCAGGCAGAGAGGCAGGCAGAGAGAGAGGGGAAGCAGACTCCCCGCTGAGCAGAGAGCCCGATTCGGGACTCCATCCCAGGACCCTGAGACCATGACCTGAGCTGAAGGCAGAGGCTTTAACCCACTGAGCCACCCAGGCGCCCCCGTAAGTTTTTTTTTTTTTTTTAAATTTTATTTATTTATTTGAGAGAGAATGAGTGAGAGAGAGCATGAGAGAGGAGAAGGTCAGAGGGAGAAGCAGACTCCTCAAGGAGCTGGGAGCCCGATGTGGGACTCGATCCTGGAAGTCCGGGATCATGACCTGAGCCTAAGGCAGCCGCTCAACCAACTGAGCCACCCAGGTGCCCGTCCCCATAAGTTTTAATAATAAAAATTTCAAAACTGTAGTAATGAGAACAGAGTAATGACATCCATCACCTGGACTTAATAACAATCATTAACATTTTACCATATGTGACTCATTTGCTTTACTGGAGTATTTAAAGCAAATTACAATCATCACAATATTTCAACCCTAAATAATTAAGCATACATCTCTAACAAATTTTCTAATATCACTTAACACCAGTTTGTAATAAAAATTTCCTAATTATCCCCTAAAAGCATTTCACAGACAGTTTGTCAAACCAGGATCCAATCAAACACTACACGCTATCCAGGAATCAGCAAACTTTTTCCATAAAGGGCTAGATAGTAGCTATTTTATGCTTTACAGGTCAAGGGACAATATCTATTAAGGTTGAAGATTTTTGCATGTTACATAAAAAAAAACCCATTCTTAGTTCAGAGACCACATAGTATGGGTGGTGGGCCCGTCTTGCTGCCATAGCCATAACTTGCTGGCCCTAGAGTTTCTTCTACAAGAGGAAATCAGACCCTTTCTTGGCTGTTCCCCTTCGCTGTCTGTCTTCCCCACTGCTCTGTAATACGTTCCTCCTAGGAGCATTTCTTAATAATTCACTCGTTCACAAATGCTCATTTCAGAGTCTGCTTCTAGGGAACCTGATTTGCGGTCGTGTCTGATGCTGCAGAATACTGAGATGGAGCTTGGTGAGGGCCGCCTGTGGGCATGGGGCTAAGATCACCCCCTTCCAGTGCCTGGGACAAACAGGAGCTGTGTCCATGGGTCCCACAGAGAGCAGATGGAACGGTCTTGGCTGGCCAGGACCTCTGCAGCACAAGCCGGAAGCATTGTCAGTGGGAAATGTGAAGGGAGGCCCATTGTTGGGGTTCAGTTCACAAGGGGCTCCATGCCTTCTAACTGGAGCAAGCATAGTCTCTGGGAGAGGACTGCAGCCTCCCGGGGCAGCCCTGCAGGGAATACGTGCTTCCCTTTTCCTCTTATCCCAAGCCCAGAGGGGCAAACAGCGGAAAGCAGGGGGTGAGGTCAGCACCTCCTCCCTGCCCCTCTGCTCCCCATTTGCAAGGCCCATGAACTTGGCCTGTGCTGATGGGGTGGGAGTGTTCTGAATTGAAAATGAGACTCAATTCTAAAATGAATAGGACTGAGCCTTCACAGCCAGAATGAGATTGCTTTAATTAACTGAAAGTGACCACAGAATTATGGAGTCCAACTGTGATGTCATTATGGGAGCTGCTTCCCAGTGGGAATGTGGGTAAGGTTGTAAGTGAGCCCAGCAAGTGGCACGTACCAGGAAAATGAAAGCTTCTTGCTTATTCTCTAATGCACTTTGATTCCTCCCTGTGCCAGTTACAAAAAGGTGGGAAATCTCTCACCATATAGCTTTGTCATGGAAAATGGGTCAGAGCCTTCAAAATAAGGTACAATTGGCCTGACAAAAATCTTATCCCCTCAAATGAGAGCTTCACCAGGATTGATAGATAAAATATACGGCCCAGTTAGCTCTGAGTATCAGATAAACAATGAAAACTTTTTTTAGTGTAAGTATGTTCCATGCAACATTTGGGATATACTAATACTAAAAATGTATTCACCATTTATCTGACATTAAAGGTAACTGGGTATCCTGTGTTCTTATTTGATGAATCTGGCAGCTCTATGCCTCATGTCCCTCCAGAGCATCTGAAAAGGTCCAATTTGTCCCTCAAGTAACTGGTCAGAGGGATGAGGATGGAATTGTATAGCGTACGTTGGATAGTGGACTAGGACTTTGTAGGCTGTGTGTTCTAGGTTGGAAGTAAAGTGACAAAGACAAATGCCCCTCATTGACAATTTACCACCTGCCAGGTACCGGGCTTGGTGATCTCACCTCCTGTGGAAGAACGAAGAATGCTGGCAGCCATCATATTACCTCCACTTCACCGCTAAGAAAGTGGAGGCTCAAAAGGTCAGCAGCTCATCTCAGGAATGAACCAGCACAGTCTGTTCTTAGAGCCTGTGCTGCCTTTGCCAGAGTGCAGCGCTCCACCCCCTGCCCCTGCTGCTGGGTCCTCGGAAAAAGGAGCGCCCAGCTCTGTGCTGTCTGCGGGCAGCCCAGCCAGGGTACGCATGTTGTGCTTCTGTGGGGAGAAGACATTCACAGGGCTGAAAGGCACTGCATGCCCCCGCACCCCGCACACCCCATGCCTCTGTTCACCTCCGGCATTCGGACTCCGTTTTGAAGCCCTGCTGTGATCCAGGTTGTGGAAGGCTGGGATCCAGGTGTGAATGTTACGCATCTCTGCCCTTCAGCGGCTGACAGCAGCTGGGGTGAGGACTGTGGGGGTGAGGAAGGGTGTTGGACAAGTGAACATGATGAAGTTTTAGAATATAAGTGAGGTTTGGTGGGGTGAACCCTGGAGCCGATGACCAAGGAAGAATTCCTGAGACATCTTTGGTGCAAAATGGTGGTTTATTAGACAGGACCCGGGGCTGTGAGGAGTGGTCTATTCTATACTTGTAAGTTGGGAGGGGGTCAAGGATAGTGTGAGTCTCTAAGGAATTTTGGAAGCAAGGTTTCCAGGACCTTGAGGGGCTAGCTGTTGTCAGAAAAAGGTTATTCATTACTGGTAATAAAACCTTTGTGGTGAGACCCTTTAGATGTATATCCTTGGGCCATATGCTTGGGAATGATTGTCAACACTATCTTGGAGGGTTTAGAGATAAAGGAAGTTTCCAAAGGAAGTAAGAGACTTACAGGATAAGTAGACTTACAGGATCCTGGTTGGGGGTAGGGGGCGGTCAGGCTAGGATTGCCCTTTGCCCCTAGCAAAGCCTTAAGGTGGAGGTAGTTGAGTCCCTAGAGGAATGTCACTCTGCCTGTTTCAAGGGCTTGTCAGTAGGTAAGGAAATTTAATAATTTTTCTTCTGCCTCTGTTTCCCACATCAAACAGACAATTAATACCGTGGGAGTGCAGACGCAGTCTCCTAATCCAGCCAGCATGTGTGTGTGTGTGTGTGTGTGTGTGTGTGTGTAGGAGTATGCGTGTACCTGGGTTCCTGGAGGTCCAGTCCTTGAACACAGGGTTGTTCCCTCTCCTGTCCTCTGGAACGAGTAGGTCTGTTGTGCTCAGACTCCCCTAGTCCCTCAGATTCAGGAGATTATGGATTGTGCAAACCCAAGTTGCTGTGTGGCTGGGCATGGGTGATATCTAGCCATTGCCTTATAATTTGTAGCTCCAGTGGAGCTGGTGGTGAGCAGGTCTAAGCAGAAGTAGTGGGGGAAGGGGCCCCCAGAAAAAACAAGACGACACAGCTTTTGTGACACAAGAGAAGTCATTTCAGGCCACAGCTGTTTTCCACGATCTGTGCCCTACTTCTACTTCCCTACACACACACTTCTTTTTTTTTTTTTTTTTTTTTTTAAAGATTTTATTTATTTATTTGACAGAGAGAGATCACAATTAGACAGAGAGGCAGGCAGAGAGAGAGAGAGAGAGGGAAGCAGGCTCCCTGCTGAGCAGAGAGCCCGATGCGGGCCTCGATCCCAGGACCCTGAGATCATGACCTGAGCTGAAGGCAGCGGCTTAACCCACTGAGCCACCCAGGCGCCCTACACACACACTTCTTGCAGAACTTCCCGAAGAGGTGTCAGAATTACAAAGAAATGCAAAAAAACCTCAGTAGTTAAGGATTTTAAGAGAACATAGGGAGTGCAAAAACTAACAGTCTCTACCAGCAAGGAAAATAGCCTAAACCACATCAGAGAAAAAAATCAATGATAAAAACTCTGGGTGTTTGTTTCAAAAGTAAACAAGACCCTGCATTCCTTTTGGCAGATAACAAGCCCAAGACCCCATCTAGTTTATAGGCGGAGCAAGCCCATAGCCCCTTCCTCTTGTCAGTTACCTTGACAGTTACCTCTGCTTCATTGTAGTGTTAAAGTCTCTGTTCTTGGAAAAGCGCAAGCTGCATTAACATAACAAGGCATTCCAAGTGGGTCCACCCAACTGTTTGTCCCTCTTTATATGCAGAGTGGGAAAAGCTCCCCTTTCTGAATATTCACCCTAAACCCTAAATAAAGACGCTGCTCTCTGTCACAGCTTTGTAAGTTATTCCCCTTCATTTCCTTATTTGTTTCAAATAAAGTTTCCTTTGTGTGACAACTCCAACAGTCTCTGCCGGTAACTCATCAGGGAGCCTGCTCAGGTTGGTTGGGGTACACAGTGGGTGGCTCCCAAAACCTAGATCTTAGATCCGGGGACTTGCCTCCCTGTCGGGAACCACCGAAGGTGAACATGCTAGAGTTTCAGGATGACAATATTAGGTTATAAGTGTCTCGTTAAGCCTCCCCCAAACCTTGGGCTTCTGGCAAGTGGGCAGACGCTCACTTTGGGCAGGTGAGTGCCTTGGTCACTATCTGCGCATGCGCCTCCCGTGGGGGAAACCAGGCGGACCCTAGAAGTCCTCTCTCAACACCGCAGCCTGGTTATCCTCTGCTGACCTCTCCCGTACTGCTCGTTGAGCTGTGGCATGAAAAGCTGACAGGTTTGAGTCTCGTGTGCTGGTTATTACCTGCCTGGCCTCACACTTAATCCTGTGTTTCTCCCCACCTGTGGGGACCGAGGAGCTGCTGTCTCTGGTTCTTGGGGCGCAGGAGACACCTTGAAAGGCTGGGAGCCCCCGACCTCCGGGGGGCTCCTGAGTGCCGGTTTTACCAACAGACGAAGGAGGGAGAGAATACAACAGGTTATCAGTGCAAAACGGCACACGGATTTCTCCAAACCGGCCAGTTATCACCTGCATTTACATCATCAGGAGTTAGAGGGAAGAACAGAGGGATGGGGGGGTGGTTGCGGGGGTGGGAGGAGGTGAAGGATGGAAGCTCTCGTGAGCACAGATGCGGAGAAAACCTGCGGCTGGGAAGGCGAGCCTCTCCTCGAAGCTGCCTGAAAAATGATGGCTTCGTTGGCTCCGGTAGGCGTATGCTCGCGTGGGTGAGAAATTTAGGGGGGCGGCAGCAAAGGGTGAGGATCAGCAGTCATCCGTCACTTGGGGGAGGGGCAGCCGCGGATCCCCACTTGCTGGAGCCTCTTTATTAATGATCCAGGAGAGAGGGACCAGCGGTTCCTTCGTTAAAGTCACAAGTGATTCTGGGCTCGGAAGCCTTGGGAACCACAGTGGGGAGGAATGACAAATTAATACCAAAATTAGAAGGCTGAATTTATAGATGGGCGGCAAAGAAGGGAACTTGCCCTGGAAAAAAGAAAACCCAGTAGGGATTTAACTGAGTCTGTGCCTATTTAGAAGAAAAAAAAAGTGCCCTCGCTGAATTCAGTTCTTTAAAAAGTTTGTGCGGTTTTAAAGACTGTTACTGGCATTTTTTTTTCTTTTCCAAAAATTGATTTTTGCCAACAACTGATCAAGTGTTATTAACAATGACCTGGGTTCGGAGGCTTTATCAAATCGTAGACTGGCACTAAACTGGTTTAGACACGAAGAGGCCTCGGAGATTATGGGTGTCAATTCTTCAGTGCAGGGGGGAAGCCCAGAGAGGTGAGGAGCCCCGTCTGGAGTTACAGTGCCCCAGAGCCAGGCCTGGCTGGGTGCCCCAGCATGGCTTCTCCTCTCCCATGTCACTTCCTTTGCTGGAAGCCAGGCCTTGGGATCGTTCCTGAGGACAAGCCATCAGATGACAGCACTTCTGACACCAGATGTGTTTTCCTCCAGTACCAAGCGGGTGTCTAACAATTTGATTTTATCCTGACACCAACTCCCAGAGTTGGCCTGGACTCCACTGGGTTGGGGTTCAAGTCCAATAAGACTGTCCCCATTTCAGATGCCAGTTGCAAGACCCAGGGGCCACTGTCCTTCTTTCTGACTGCCTATAATTTGGGGGTTCTTACCACTCTGCCCCCCCCCCCCCAGGTTTGATGATTTGCTAGAATGACTCACAGAACTTAGGAAAACACTTCATTTCACACTGGTTTATTATAAAGGAGCAACCACCCCGGGAACAACCAAATGGAAGAGGTGCTTAAGGCAAGGAATGGTGGTTACCTGGAGCTTCCATGCCTTCTCCAAGGGCGTCCCCTCCCAGCACTTCCCTGAGTTCCCCAACCTGCAAGCTGCTGCACCCCATCGTTTGGGGGATGTTATCTAAGTTTCCTTAGGCAGGCACGACTGAGCAAATCATGGGCTGTTGGTGACTGAACTCAATCTCCAGCTCCCTTCTCTTCCCCAGAAAATGGGTTGGAGCTGGTGGTTCCAACCCTCTAAGTACTGGTTGCCTGTTCTGGCCACTGGTCCCATCCTGAAACTGTCTAGCCCCACCAGCCCCCTAGATCCATCTCATGAGCCTACAAAAGACAGTAAAACCCAAAGGATTTAGGGGCTCTGTGCCAGGAACTGGGCACAGAGACCACGTATTTATTTTTTGTTATACGACAGGCCTTCAAGGGAGCTGTGACCTAATAAGGACAATAAGGCAGAGCTGAAATAAGTGTCCCAAGAGGGGATGGGAGAGGGCCACGCTATTCATGGCTAGTGGGGAAGGAGGATGGAAATGCTTCCTGGTGGAGGTGGCCAGTAAGGGAGGAAGGGAGAGCAGGTGTCTTGGCAATAGCCCAAGACCCGCTCTCTGTGGCTGGAGCTTGGGGTCTGGAAAGAACGACAAGGGAATTGATATTAGGGGGATCTGTTGGGGTTGGACTGTGGTCAGTCTTGACTGTTAGGACTTTGGTATTGAGCGGTGGCCATTCAGGTGTTTGATGAGGGAGTATGTGGCTCTGCTAGCTCTCAGATGGCTCAGCGCCCGATGGGGTGGTCCAAGGCTGGTGGGGCCCGGAGGGGCCATGGGGAAGCTGGAGCAGAAGGCCCCGTGAGTCTCAGAGAGCAGAATAATTAAAATACTTTGCATGTTTCAGGGTGTCTACAGATTACAGGGCCTCCTCCCTCTCTGAGAAGTACTTTCTTCACCCGCCAGGCCAAAACCAAGGTGGGCCAGTGGGGTGGTTCTCCGGGCAGCTTTTCCTGTCTTGTACAGCGAGGAGGAGTAGAGATGGAGGCTGCGTGGAGAAGGGAGGGGAGGTTAAATTGCAAAGAGAATTAGAGACCAGAGCCTGACCCCCGAGAGGGAGAAATCTGAGACCAGGCTGCCGGGTCCCCAGCCCTTCTCTGTTCCAAAGTCCAGGTTCCGTGCCTCCAGGGGACACTGTCATTGTGTCCTGTGACAGAACCTTGTGTCCTTATTAAGAACTCCTCTTGTGTGCTTCGTTCATTAGGGACAGTGGCTTTCAAAAGGTTTTGGTTTCAGAACTCCTTTACACTTTAAAAAATTGTTGAGGACTCCCAAGCGATTTTGTTTCTGTTGATAATTTGTGGATATTAACTGAAATCAGAATTTAAAACTGAGCTGTTCAAAGTATCAATTCACTGAAGAATGCCAACAATAACCCACTTGCAAATCTCTTTAATGTCAGGCTTCCTACAGGTCAGCGGGATTCTTACCGCTGCTTCTACGTTCAGCCGTTGTGAGGTCATGTTCCCGCAGCCTCTGGAAACCTCCACTGTATGCTCGTGACAGAATGTGCGTGAGAAGGCAAACGGCCTTTCAATGTTATGATGAGAGTGTTTTTGTCCTTACAGCCCCTCAGCGGTCTGTGGAACAGATTTTCACCAGACTCAGGTTCTTCTGAGTTTGGGACGGACCAAAGGGCCTTGACTAAGACAGGGATTGATCTTAGTTTTAGGAATATGGCTTCGATTTGTTCACGGTTCCTAAAGAGATTATTTATGAACAATTGAGTAATCCATCAGGTTAGCAGTGTACTTGTCACCTAAACACTATCGATTGATTTTATTTAGTAGGTAGTTAAGGAGTCTGAACAGACACACACACACTCAGACACACTCACACACAACCATACACACACATACTCACACGCACTCATACATAGATACTGATGAAATTGTCAAGGTGACTATGAATGCAGGTGTAATGTCTTCTTGTAAAAATATTTTTCACTGGGGGCACCTGGGTGCCTCTGTCGGTTGGGTGACTGACTCCTGATTTCGGCTCAGGTCATGACCTCAGGCTCCTGGGGTCAGGCTCCATACTTAGCCAGGAGTCTGCTTCTCTGTCTCTGTCTCTCTCTCCCCTTGTCCCTTCCTCTCTTCTCTCTCTCTCTAAAATGAATAAATAAATCTTTAAACAGGTCTTTAGATGACAACAACAACAAGAAAAACAACAGTATTTTTCACCAAACAAGTGATTCATGCTCATGGTAGAACAATTAGGAAGTGCCAGTAGACAAGGGAAAGATTACCCTTTATCCCACTACACAAAGGTAATCTGGTAATGTTTTTGGCGACAGCCTTCTGTACAGATATGTTTGTTTTTTTTAAACAAAAATAGAAACACACTGTACATAATTTTAATAGGCTTGCTTTTAATATTTTACAACATATTATAAATATCTATCCCTGTAAGTAACATATACTCAACAAAATTATTTTAAAAGACTGCTTTGTGTATTCTGTAATATAAATGTATCATAACTTATTTAACAAACCTCTATTATCGTACATTTAGTTCGTGTTTTATTTTGCTATGAACATACATCTCTGCATCCATTCCCATATTTGTTTTTAAACAAATTACCAGCAAACACAAAAATAGAGAGTAGGGTGGCAAACTCCCACTTACCCATCAGCCAATTTCAATAATTATCAAAATGCCCTATTTCATTTCAGCTCTCCACTCTCCCACTTCTGCTGGATTTAATGCAAATCAAAGCTTTCATATTATTTTGTAACTGAACTCAAGGGGTTCCCAGCTTGGGGTGTGGCGAATTGAACACACCCCAAAGAAGTGTTGAAAGCAAAGAACTTTTGATTACTTGTTAAGAAGACATGGAGGTAGCTCTCAAAACACTGTCTCCTCTGTCACCAGAAGCTTCTATTCAGTGTCCTAGGGAGTGGGGGCAGGGAGCTTGCCTGGGCATTTATGGTTCCATTGCACATGGGTAGCATGTCAACTTGCTGGCTCATACATCATAAAGTGGTGGAAAGCACCGCCCATAGGAGGAGATCTTAGTATTATGATGAACTAAAGGTAACTTCATGTCAGCTCAGAGGGTTTCTGCGCAGGACCTCTGCTCCAGTCTGGCTCACCTAAGGGGCTCTCAGGCAAGACACATCTCGCAAGGGGATGTCAGGTGGGACCCCTCTGTTGGAAGTTCCCTACCTCGCCTGCCCTCTGGGGAGGGAAGAGGGATTGGAGGTTAGACCTATCACCAAAGGTCAATGGTTTGATTTAATAATCATGTCTGTGAAATGAAGCCTCCATTAGACCCCAAAAGGACAGGGTAGGAGAGCTTCCGGGATAGTGAATCCGTGGAGATGTGGGGAGGGTGGAGGGCCGGGAGTGGGCTTGGAAACTCAGCACCTTCTCCCCACACCTCGTCCTGTGCTTCTCTTCCATCTGCTCTTCCTGAGCTATATCTTTTTATATCTTTTTCTGCTCTAGCAAATTAATAGCATCCAAAGGAGGAAGAGGTTATGGAAACCTGTGATTTGTAGCCGGTTGGTCAGAAGCCCAGGTGACAATCTGGGCTTGTGAGTGGCATCTGAGGTGGGTAGGGTGTGGGGACAGTCTTGGAGGACTGAGCCCTGTAACCTGTGGAGTCTGGTGCTATCGCCTGGTTGATGGTGTGAGAATTGAGTTGAACTATAGGACACTTAGCTGGCATCTGGATTATTGCCTTTCATTGGCATGGGAGGAGTGTCTTCTCCCACACACTAGAATTGGGTCCAGGAACCCTAAAGAGAATAATAATATTCCAGCCTTAAAGAGAAAGGAAAACAATACCTAGAATAGTCCAATTCATAGAGACAGAAAGTAGGAGGGTGGTTGCCAGGGGCTGGGGCAATGGGAAGTTAGTGTTTAATGGGGACAGAGTTTCAGTTTTGCAAGAGGAAGGAAAGAGTTCTGGAGGAGGACGGTGGTGCTGGTTGCACACAGTGAGAACGTGTTTGTTGCCCCTGAACCCCATGCTTAACAATGGTTAAGATAGCAAATTTTATAGTATGTATATTTTACCACAATTTACAATGCCATAAAAATAATAATTAAAAAAATAAGGCAATCTGACTAAAGCATAGACTTCTGTCAATAAAAAATTAATCACGATTTCTACTCAGATTGGATATGACTCACTTATCAAATACCCAGCCAGAATTCAGACTCTCTCCATTGTCTCACAAATATCTTTTTAGTTAGTCTGTTGGAGCAGAAGTCAAACAAGGTCCGCACATCACATTCAGTATCACTAAATCTTTGGGATAAATTTTTGGAAGTGAAATTGCTGGGTCAAAGTATATACATATTTTAAAGGATTTTGTTACATCCTGCAAAATTGCCCTTCATAAATTATGTATCATTAAGCTCCTATGTTCACTTTTTTTTTTAAAGCTGAATTTTGAAATCATATCTGGAGAGAGTGTCTCTGCAATGAACATTTGTTCTCCAGGCTCCTCCTCTTCATGAAAGCTTCCCTGAGCACCTTGGGCTGCCTTCTCTGCTGTGACTTTTTTTTTTTTTTAAGGTTTTATTCATTGATTTGAGAAAGAAAGAGAGAACACAAGTAGGAGGAGAGGGAGAAGCTAGACTCCTGCTTCTGATGAGTCTGATGCGGGGCTCAATCCCAGGACTCTGGGATCATGATCTGAACCGAAGGCAGATGTTCAACCAACTGAACCCCCAGGCGCCCCTTGGCTGTGACTTTTAAGCCTTCACTGTTATAACACACCGCAGCGTGTAAGAATGTTTCCAGCTTACCCAAGTTCCGTAGTTTCCCCTTTTGCACTACAAGACTTGCTCACTGCCAGGCATCCTTAGCACAAACACACCTGTCCCCTTCCAGCCTCTCCTGTCCCTTGGCCCCTCTTTCATGATGGATGGCAGCTGGGGGTCGTCGGTGTGGCTTCTTGGGGGTGAGGACCTCTGCAGCCAAGCAGCAGGGTGGGTCAGGGTTGGAGGGTGAGGATTGTAGCAGGGGCAGAGACAGCTTTGGGGTGACAGTCACCTGCTCAAATAGACATTTCTGCACCCTTAATGCTTCTACCTCTGTTTTGTGGTTTTAGCTTCATAGTTGAGGTCTTCCTAGGGTGAGCGGGGAGGAGGGGTGTGAGAGGGTGAGGAAGGTAACTTGAATTGCACGTGTGTTAGACACTTATCTTGTTCAAGCCATTCCAGCCCTGTGAGGTCCACGTCACTTCCTGATGAGGAAACTGAGGCCCAGAGAGTTTGAGCAGGCCGGCTGGTCTAGTGAATCCAGGCCTGTCCTGAGGCCCTCGCAGGCCCCAGCCCTAAGGGGGTGGCCCCATCTCCAGTTTGGGTTGACGGGGAGAAGGTCAGTCAGAGGGAAGAGTGAATACCATTTCCCAGGGAGAACAAAGCCAGCCAATGACTCTGTCTACAAATGAAAAAGAAGAGAAAATAAGTCTAATACTGATAATACTGATTACAGGCCTACCCTGTTTTTTGCATTTTGCTTTATTGTGCTTTGTAGATACTCTGGGTTTCTTTCTTTCTTTCTTTTTTTTTAAATAAATTAAAGGTTTGTGGCAACTCCGTGTTGAGCAAGTTCTGGTGGCACAATTTTTTCCAACAGTATTTGCTCACTTTGTGTTTTTGTTTCACATTTTGGTAACTCAAGCAATATTCCAAACTCTTTCATTATTATATTTGTGATGATCTGTGATCAGTGATTAGGACTTGCCAAGATCTCAGATGTGGTTAGCATTTTTTAGTAATAAAGTTTTTTATTTTAAAAAGATTTTATTTATTTGACACACAGAGAGATCACAAGTAGGCAGAGCAGGCAGAGAGGGAGGGGGAAACAGGCTCCCCACCCAGCAGAGAGCCTGATGTGGGGCTCGATCCCAGGACCCTCAGATCATGACCTGAGCCCAAGGCAGATGCTTAACCCACTGAGCCACCCAGGCACCCCTGTAATAAACTATTTTTAAATTAAGGTATGTACTTCGTGTTCTTAGATAGAATGCTAGCGCACACTTAATAGACTACAGTACAGCGTAAACATAATATTTACACGCACTGGGAAACCAAAAAATTCATTTGACTTGCCATTTTGTGATGCTCGCTTTACTGCCGTGGTCTGGAACCAAACCTGCAGTATCTCTGAGGCGTGGCTGTATAGAATTCGTAAGCCCTTGAACTTTTCTTGAACTTCCCCAATTTTCCATTTAAAAATTCTTTAAGGAGAGACATTAAAGAATTACTTGAATAGGGGGAAACAAAACCCCAAACTTCAGCAAAACAGAAAAGAAAGCCTTTCCCCTCCAAACCAGGAGTAGAAGCGAATGCTCCCTTGGAGGACATACTGCCTACTCCCTACTTTTTCTCCCTGGGAGCCTGGAGGGGAGGCCTGATTCAGGGATCAGGAAGGCAAACAAGAGCCGGAGAGGTGCAGCTGGGGAGGTAGTGCGGGCTAGAATAATTCTTTTTCATGGGCTAAGTCTCTAGTGATCTAATTATAGCGGGAAGATGTACTGACTGGGAGACCAAAGGCAGCGTGGCAGCCTCGTTACTGTGGGCGCTGGGGTCTGCAGAGGACTTGATTAGGATTGAGTCCAGACTCTTTCTGTGGTGGGGACCCGGCTCCCCTCAGCCGCCCCAGGAGCTTTCTTGGCTGCGTAGGGCTCGCAAGACTAGAATGCGTGTCTGTCTCCTGCATTCATCGGAGGCCTATCGCATTCAGCACAAAAATGAAAATGGTCCTGGGGAGGAGAGAGAGCCCAAAGCCTGTGATCTGAGTTTGGGCTGCAGGCTGTTTCAGGAGTTTGGGGCTGATGTGGGAAAGGACTGGGATCCCAAATTCCGAAATGTGAGTTGTCTTCACCAGAGCTGGGCAGAACTATACAGATGGATCCCCTTGAAGTTTGAAGCTGTTGGAATCTTAGAATGGGAGCAAAAAACTTTTTTATACAATTGGGGGGTGCCAGGAGGTGCAGTCGGTTACATGACTCAGGTTGTGATCTCAGGGTCTTGAGGTCGAGTCCCATGTCTGGCTCGGAGCTTAGCACCAAGTCTGCTTAAGACTCTCTCTCCCTTGACCCCTCAACCCATTCTCTCTTGCTCTAAAATAAATACATAAATCTTAAAAAAAAAAAAAAAAACAACCTCTTTACACAATTGGTAAAACATGTATGGATTTGTTATATCCAAAAACATAAATAGGAGATAAATTCATGATTTTGTAGTTCTGTTCTCCGAACTTGGTGTAAGCAAACACCAGCTAATTTTAGTACTACCTACGTCCAGGTAGGTCTGGTCTATCACTCCAGATCCATAAGACCAGGAGAGGATGAAGTAGAGGGGGGTAACCTGCAGCAGGTCAGTGACAGTGAGCTTCGAGCAGATGAGTGACACATTGGTCCTGGGAGGGACCATCCTAGATGCTTAATTTCTCCTCTGAGCACCTTTCCACTGGCCTAGGTCTCTTTTAGCATGACCTAATCCGTAGTTTGCTCGGAATCTTGGTTGGACCTGTGTTGAGGAGGTTATCACTTGGCAATTCGATTCAATCACTCATTACATTTATATCAAGTGCCTTCTGGGAATAACTAAGTGAACAGAGGAGACCCAATTTCTTTTCTTTTCTTTCTTAAATTTACTTATTTGTCAGAAAGAGAGTGCACAAGCAGGCAGAGTGTCAGGCAGAGGCAGAGGGAGAAGCAAGCGCCCCGTGGAGCAGAGAGCCCGATGTGAGACTCAATTCCAAGACCCTGGGATCATGACCCGAGCCGAAGGCAGATGCTCAACCTACTGAGCCACCCATATGACTGGGAAGAATGGACATTAAAATAATGATAAGAATTAGGTAAATAATGAGATGATTTGTACGTCCTTCCCAGTAGACTGTGAGCTTGTCAAAGGTGAGGATCACCACTTACACGTCTGTCTGTCCCAGCCCTTGGTGTGTAGGAGCAGCTGCTAGGCAAGGATGACCTAGAGGTCCCTTATTGTGTGGTTGACACTTCTATTCTGGCTGCAGCCAAAGAAGACCTATGTAGGGAAAGAAGTGGAGGTGTTCATTGGCTTGCAGGGGTGGCCGATGTCTTCGAGGGTTTATAAAGAGCGGGAGGCAGGTACACAAAGAACTCCTACGGAGAGGAGACTGGGGCTCCTGCAGCTCTGGCTGCTGAGCAGACTTTTGCCTGAGGTCGTCCTTGATAGATGCAGACATCCTGAATCAGCATCAGCTTCAAGGGCTCCAGTCAACTCTCCCTGCACCCTGCTGTTACGACTCTATAAACAGCCACAAGCCACAAACAAGAGCCTACAAACCACAGGTCAGGAATTCCAAGGGGACGCTGCAAGGACATACCGTCTCCGCAGCATGATGTTTTGGTTCAGCTAGGAAGACTCAAATGACTAGCGTCTGGAATTTTCTGGAGGCTTCTTCACTTCCAGGTGGAGGGGGCAGTGGGGAATGACCTGTAGGCAGGCTCACCTGGGATTATTGCCCAGACTCTCCACTCAGGGACCCCCTCGAAGCCTGGTGGGGAGCATCCCAGTGAACAAAGAGCAAGTCACGTGGTGTCACTTCCACTTATCATTTCCCGGTCCATGTAGTAGTAAACCTGCTCAGATTCAAAGGGAAGGGAAGGGGTGCCTGGGTGGCTCAGGCAGTTAAGTGTCCAACTCTTGATTTCAGCTCAGGCCATGATCTCAGGGTCCTGAGATTGAGCCCTACATTGGGCTCAGTGCTCAGTGGGGAGTCTGCCTGAGGTTCTCCCTCTCCCTCTGTTCCTCCCCCTGCTCCGGTGCTCTCTCTGAAATAAATAAATAAAATCTTCAGAGGGAAGGGACATAGGCCTCACCTCTCCATGTGAGAAGTGTCAAAGAATTTTCAGCCGTTTCAAAACTCCAACCCTTTTCCCTCTAATCTTGCTTTTTCATCTCATGCAAGCTTTTTGAAAAATAATTTACATATCTTAAAGCTCACTCATTTTTAAAAAATAAATTTACTGAGTCGTGCAACCATGACTATAATCCAGTTTCAGAGCTTTTTCATTCCTTCCAATGAGATCCCTTGTGCCTGTTCACAGTTAATCCTTGTTCTCAGCTTCAGGCAACCACTAATCTACATTCTGTCTGCACAGATTTGCCTTTTCTTCGTACACAAACTTTAGAAGTAGGAGGAAACACCCTTGCTCTGCTGTGCTTCTCCAGTAACTACCAGCATGGAACTGTGGCTGCTCCCATCCCTTTCCTCAGGACCCCATAATATGGAGTCTGCTAAGCCATAAGGAGAGGAGTCCCCATCCATTAAGGTGGGGTGTCTGAGGGCTGGTGGAGGGACTGTGTCAATCAATCAAGGTCAAATGCTTTGGGTGGGGCCTGGCTCACAGCAGCCTCTCCATAAAGGGACCCCCTTCCCCAAGTCTTAGCTATTCCTCTACACTTTCCCAAGAGTGCTGTGGATGGGAATGGACTCCTCACTTTATACAGGAGGAAAACTGGGACCTGGAAGACTCACAGCTTGAAAATATTGGAGCTGGAGAGGAATTTAGTTCCAGTCTGCCTCTTATCGACATACAGGGCTTGGAAATGAAACTTTTCACAGCCTGGGACACTCCGGTTTTTCATAAGTTTCCAGACCTGCCCCTGGAGAAGTTTCATGAAAACTGATTTGTTTGTGGTAAAATAAATTCTAGGGGAAACTTTTATGAAACAATCTATTGCCACAAATCAGTTCTGTGAAACAAGGAAATCTTTAAACAATTTTAGTCATCTGTTGGTTTCCTCGTGCTAGAATTCCTAACGTAGTCTGGACACCCATGACCAGGACATGAAGAGGATAGCGGCACCCTCCCACTTGCTGTTCCTTCTGCTGTGGTGTCTCTTCGCTTAACCTCGGGCTCAGACTGCTCCCCTCAGTCCTCTGCTCCACTGCCATCTTGTCTGAGAACAGCCCCTGACCACCGAGAACTAGCTAGGCCACGCCTCTTTTGTCCCTCCTCGTTTGGCCTGATTTCTTTTTCTTTATGCGATTTTTCATCATCTGTCAGTCACCTTTCTTGTTCATGATGTCTGCTTCCCCTTCCAGGGTGGAAGCTCCCCACGGCGGTCATTCTGTCTGTCCCGTTCACTGCCGAGTCCTCAGGGACAGAGCAGTGCCTGCCGTGTAGGTGGGGACCTCCTGCAGAATTACTGAATGAACAAAGGCATGACAGAACTCCAGGGTTTCATCCCAGCTGATATCCAAGACAAATTATCCTGAGACCAGAGTACAGGGGAGTGAGCTGGATCTGACCTAAAGCTCTTTCTCTCCATCTCTTTTAAAGACAGTTTTTTTTTGAGATAAAATTCATGTACAATACCATTCACCCATTTAAAATTTACAGTTCAGAGTTTTTTAGTATGTTTGCAGAGTTAGTTGCGCAACCATGATTACAGCCAGTTTTAGAACATTTTTTTAAAGATTTCATGTATTTGAGAGAGACGAGAATGAGCAGGTGTGGGGGGGAAGAGGAGAGGAAAAGGGAGAAAGAATCTCAAGCAGAGTCCACGATGAGCTCGGGGCCTGATATCATGACCCTGAGATCATGACCTGAACCCAAATCAAGAGTCAGATGCTTAACAGACTGAGTTACCAGGCACCCCAATTTTAGAACATTTTTATCATCCCAAAAAGAAACTCCTTAGGCTTCAGCCATCACTCCCTGTCCACCTCCCTCTGCATTCCCTGGCAAACACAGTGTTTCTGTGCCCTTGAATTTGGCCATATGAGCACTTCATGTACATGGAATCGTGATATATGGCCTTTTGTGCATGGCTTTGTTCATTCAGCATAATGTCATTTATTTATCTATCTACCTATTTATTTATCTATTTAAAGTACTCTCTACACCCAATGTGTGGCTCGAACTCACGACCCTGAGATCAAACGTTATATGCTACATGGACTGAACCAGCCAGGCGCCCCTCACTTAGCATGTTTTCAGGGTTTATCCATGTGTAGCATGCATCAGGATGCCAACCCCTTCAATGGCTGAGTAATATTCCACGTGTGTATCTGCTACATTGTGTTTATCCATTCATCATTTGTTGGGCATTTGGGCTGTTTTCACTTTTCGGCTAACATGAATAATGCTGCGGTGAACACTCGGTTATACATTTTCGTGTGGATCTAGGTTTCAACTTCCTTCACGTCCATAGCCTAGTAGGGAGTTGTAGGTCACACGGTAACAGTATATTTGACTGTCAGTGAGACTGTCAGACTCTTTCCCAAAGGGACTGCACTGTTCTAATGATCTCTTATGACTTGAATAGTCTTTAAATTCTACCCTTTTCTAACCACACAATTTTCTTTTCTTTTTCTTTTTTTTTTTAAAGATTTTATTTATTTATTTGTTAGAGAGAGAGAGAGCATGAGCACAGACCGACAGAGTGGCAGGCAGAGGCAGAGGGAGAAGCAGGCTTCCTGATGAGCAAGGAGCCCGATGTGGGACTCGATCCCAGGACGCTGGGATCATGACCTGAGCCGAAGGCAGCTGCTTAACCAACTGAGCCACCCAGGCGTCCCAAACCACACAATTTTCTAAGATTAATATACCCGTAGAGCAGTCTGGATCATTCCTCTGGGATACAGGACTTTTTGAATGGAATTTAATCAAAGATTGAATGGCCTGCCATTGAGTGCTGGTGCTTTGTGCTGTGGAATTAATTCAGCAGCTGGATGTCTCAAGCCCACTAAGGAATTCCTTGGTGCTCATCCCAATGAGTGTACCCTTAATCCCCATCACCCGTTTCTCCCATCTCTCACCCACCTTCCCTCTGGTAACCATCAGTTTGCTCTCTATAGCTAAGAGTGTGTGGGTCTCTTTGCCTCTGTTTGTTTTGTTTCTTAAATTCCCCATTTGAGTGAATCCTAAGGTATTTGTCTTTCTCTGTCTGACTTATTTTACTTAGCCTTATTCCCTCTGGGTCTGTCTGTACTGTTGCAAATGACAATATTTCATTTTTTAGGGCTGAGTAATATTCTGTCATATATATATACCACATCTTCTGTATCCATTCATCTCTTGATAGACACTGGGCTGCTTCTATGTTTGGCTATTCTAAATAACACGGCAAAACACATAGGAGTGCATATACCTTTTTGAGTTAGCATTTTCATTTTCTTTGGGTAAATATCTAGTAGTGGGATTACTGGATCATACAGTGATTCTATTTTTAATTTTTTGAGGAACCTCCATACTATTTTCCATAGTGGCTGCCTCAATTTGCATTCCCACCAACAGTGCACGAGGGTTCCCTTTTCCCCCCGTCCTGACACTTGTTATTGTGTTTTAGATTTGGGCCATTCTGACAGGTATAAAGTGATATCTCATTATGTTTTTTTTTTAAATTTTTAATTTTTTGTAAACATATATTTTTATCCCCAGGGGTACAGGTCTGTGAATTGCCAGGTTTACACACTTCACAGCACTCACCATAGCACATACCCTCCCCAATGTCCATAACCCCACCCCTGTCTCCTAACTCCCCTCCCCCCAGCAACCCTCAGTTTGTTTTGTGAGATTAAGAGTCACTTATGGTTTGTCTCCCTCCCAATCCCATCTTGTTTCATTTATTCTTCTCCTACCCCCTTAACCCCCCATGTTGCATCTCCACCTCCTCATATCAGGGAGATCATATGATAGTTGTCTTTCTCCGAATGACTTATTTCGCTAAGCATGATACCCTCTAGTTCCATCCACGTTGTCGCAAATGGCAAGATTTCATTTCTTTTGATGGCTGCATAGTGTTCCATTGTGTATATATGCCACATCTTCTTTATCCATTCATCTGTTGAGACATCTAAGTTCTTTCCATAGTTTGGCTATTGTAGACATTGCTGCTATAAACATTCTGGTGCACATGCCCCTTCGGATCACTACGTTTGTATCTTTAGGGTAAATACCCAGTAGTGCAATTGCTGGGTCACAGGGTAGTTCTATTTTCAACATTTTGAGGAACCTCCATGCTGTTTTCCAGAGTGGTTGCACCAGCTTGCATTCCCACCAACAGTGTAGGAGGGTTCCCCTTTCTCCGCATCCTCGCCAGCATGTCATTTCCTGACTTGTTAATTTTAGCCATTCTGACTGGTGTGAGGTGATATCTCCTTGTGGTTTTCATTTGTATTTCCCTGATGCTGAGTGATGTGGAGCACTTTTTCATGTGTCGTTGGCCATCTGGATGTCTTCTTTGCAGAAATGTCTGTACATGTCTTCTGCCCCTGTCTTGATTGGATTATTTGTTCTTTGGGTGTTGAGTTTGCTAAGTTCTTTATAGATTTTGGACACTAGCCCTTTATCTGATATGTCGTTTGCAAATATCTTCTCCCATTCTGTCAGTTGTCTTTTGGTTTTGTTAACTGTTTCCTTTGCTGTGCAAAAGCTTTTGATCTTGATGAAATCCCAATAGTTCATTTTTGCCCTTGCTTCCCTTGCCTTTGGTGATGTTCTTAGGAAGATGTTGCTGCGGCTGAGGTTGAAGAGGTTGCTGCTTGTGTTCTCCTCAAGGATTTTGATGGATTCCTTTCTCACATTGAGGTCCTTCATCCATTTTGAGTCTATTTTCGTGTGTGGTGTAAGGAAATGGTCCAAATTCATTTTTCTGCATGTGGCCGTCCAATTTTCCCAACACCATTTATTGAAGAGGCTGTCTTTTTTCCATTGGACGTTCTTTCCTGCTTTGTCGAAGATTAGTTGACCATAGAGTTGAGGGTCTATTTCTGGGCTGTCTATTCTGTTCCATTGATCTATGTGTCTGTTTTTGTGCCAGTACCATGCTGTCTTGATGATGACAGCTTTGTAATAGAGCTTGAAGTCCGGAATTGTGATGCCACCAACTTTGGCTTTCTTTTTCAATATTCCTTTGGCTATTCGAGGTCTTTTCTGGTTCCATATAAATTTTAGGATTATTTGTTCCATTTCTTTGAAAAAAATGGATGGCATTTTGATAGGAATTGCATTAAATGTGTAGATTGCTTTAGGTAGCATAGACATTTTCACAATATTTGTTCTTCCAATCCAGGAGCATAGAACATTTTTCCATTTCTTTGTGACTTCCTCAATTTCTTTCATGAGTACTTTATAGTTTCTAAGTATAGATTCTTAGTCTCTTTGGTTAGATTTATTCCTAGGTATCTTCTAGTTTTGGGTGCAATATAAATGGGATTGACTCCTTAATTTCTCTTTCTTCTGTCTTGTTGTTGGTGTAGAGAAATGCAACTGATTTCTGTGCATTGATTTTATATCCTGACACTTTACTGAATTCCTGTAGAAGTTCTAGCAGTTTTGGAGTGGAGGCTTTTGGGTTTTCCACATATAGTATCATATCATCTGCGAAGAGTGATAGTTTGACTTCTTCTTTGCTGATTTGGATGCCTTTAATTTCCTTTTGTTGTCTGATTGCTGAGGCTAGGACTTCTAGTACTATGTTGAGTAGTAGTGGTAATAATGGACATCCCTGCCGTGTTCCTGACCTTAGCGGAAAAGCTTTCAGTTTTTCTCCATTGAGAATGATATTTGCGGTGGGTTTTTCATAGATGGCTTTGATAATATTGAGGTATGTGCCGTCTATCCCTACACTTTGAAGAGTTTTGATCAGGAAGGGATGCTGTACTTTGTCAAATGCTTTTTCAGCGTCTATTGAGAGTATCATATGGTTCTTGTTCTTTCTTTTATTAATGTATTGTATCACATTGATTGATTTGCGGATGTTGAACCAACCTTGCAGCCCTGGAATAAATCCCACTTGGTCGTGGTGAATAATCCTTTTCATGTACTTTTGAATCCTATTGGCTAGTATTTTGGTGAGAATTTTCACATCTGTGTTCATCAAGGATATTGGTCTGTAGTTCTCTTTTTTGATGGGATCCTTGTCTGGTTTTGGGACCAAGGTGATGCTGGCCTCATAAAATGAGTTTGGAAGTTTTCCTTCCATTTCTATTTTTTTGGAACAGTTTCAGGAGAATAGGAATTAGTTCTTCTTTAAATGTTTGGTAGAATTCCCCCGGGAAGCCATCTGGCCCTGGGCTTTTGTTTGTTTGGAGATTTTTGATGACTGTTTCAATCTCCTTACTGCTTATGGGTCTGTTCAGGTTTTCTATTTCTTCCTGGTTCAATTGTGGTAGTTTATATGTCTCTAGGAATGCATCCATTTCTTCCAGATTGTCAAATTCGTTTGTGTAGAGTTGCTCATAGTATGTTCTTATAATTCTCTGTATTTCTTTGGTGTTCGTTGTGATCTCTCCTCTTTCATTCATGATTTTATTTATTTGGGTCCTTTCTCTTTTCTTTTTGAGAAGTCTGACCAGGGGTTTATCAATCTTATTAATTCTTTCAAAGAACCAGCTCCTAGTTTCGTTGATTTGTTCTATTGTTTTTTTGGTTTCTATTTCATTGATTTCTGCTCTGATCTTTATGATTTCTCTTCTCCTGCTGGGTTTAGGGTTTCTTTCTTGTTCTTTCTCCAGCTCCTTTAGGTGTAGGGTTAGGTTGTGTACCTGAGACCTTTCTTGTTTCTTGAGAAAGGCTTGTACCGCTATATATTTTCCTCTCAGGACTGCCTTTGTTGTGTCCCACAGATTTTGAACTGTTGTGTTTTCATTATCATTTGTTTCCATGAATTTTTTCAATTCTTCTTTAATTTCCTGGTTGACCCATTCATTCTTTAGAAGGATGCTGTTTAGTCTCCATGTATTTGGGTTCTTTCCAAATTTCCTCTTGTGATTGAGTTCTAGCTTCAGAGCATTGTGGTCTGAAAATATGCAGGGAATGATTCCAATCTTTTGATAATGGTTGAGACCTGATTTAGGACCGAGGATGTGATCTATTCTGGAGAATGTTCCATGTGCACTAGAGAAGAATGTGTATTCTGTTGCTTTGGGATGAAATGTTCTGAATATATCTATGATGTCCATCTGGTCCAGTGTGTCATTTAAGACCTTTATTTCCTTGTTGATCTTTTTTTTTTTTTTTTTTAAAGATTTTATTTATCTATTTGACAGAGAGAGAGAGAGAACAAGCAGGGGGAGCAGCGGAGAGAGAAGCAGGCTCCTTGTTGAGCAGGGAGCCCAATGTGGGGCTTGATCCCAGGACTCTGGGATCTTGACCTGGGCCAAAGGCAGACGCTTAACTGACTGAGCCACCCAGGCGCCCCCCTTGTTGATCTTTTGCTTGGATGATCTGTCCATTTCAGTGAGGGGAGTGTTAAAGTCCCCTACTATTATTGTATTCTTGTTGATGTGTTTCTTTGATTTTGTTATTAATTGGTTTATATAGTTGGCTGCTCCCACGTTAGGGGCATAGATATTTAAAAATGTGAGATCTTCTTGTTGGACAGATCCTTTGAATATGATATAGTGTCCTTCCTCATCTCTTATTATAGTCTTTGGCTTAAAATCTAATTGATCTGCTATAAGGATTGCCACTCCTGCTTTCTTCTGATGTCCATTAGCATGGTAAATTGTTTTCCACCCCCTCACTTTAAATCTGGAAGTGTCTTCGGGTCTAAAATGAGTTTCTTGTAGGCAACATATAGATGGGTTTTGTTTTTTTATCCATTCGGATACCCTGTGTCTTTTGATTGGGGCATTTAGCCCATTAACATTCAGAGTAACTATTGAGATATATGAATTTATTGCCATTGTATTGCCTGTAAGGTGACTGTTCCTTTATATTGTCTCTGTTCCTATCTGATCTACTACTTTTAGGCTCTCTCTTTGCTAAGAGGACCCCTTTCAGTATTTCCTGTAGAGCTGGTTTGGTGTTTGCAAATTCTTTCAGTTTTTGTTTGTCCTGGAAGCTTTTAATCTCTCCTTCTATTTTCAATGATAGCCTAGCTGGATATAGTATTCTTGGCTGCATGTTTTTCTCGTTTAGTGCTCTGAATATATCATGCCAGCTCTTTCTGGCCTGCCAGGTCTCTGTGGATAAGTCTGCTGCCAATCTAATATTTTTACCATTGTACGTTACAGACTTCTTTTCTCGGGCTGCTTTCAGGATCTTCTCTTTGTCACTAACACTTGTAAATTTTGCTATTAGGTGACAGGGTGTGGACCTATTCTTATTGATTTTTTTTTTAAGATTTTATTTATTTATTTGACAGACAGAGATCACAAGTAGACAAAGAGGCAGGCAGAGAGAGGAGGAAGCAGGCTCCCCGCTGAGCAGAGAACCGGATGCGGGGCTCGATCCCAGGATCCTGGGATCATGACCTGAGCTGAAGGCAGAGGCTTTAACCCACTGAGCCACCCAGGTGCCCCATATTCTTATTGATCTTGAGGGGGGTTCTCTGCACCTGGATTTTGATGCTTCTTCTCTTTGCCATATTAGGGAAATTCTCTCCAATAATTCTCTCCAATATACCTTCTGCTCCCCTCTCTCTTTCTTCTTCTTCTGGAATCCCAATTATTCTAATGTTGTTTCGTCTTATGGTGTCACTTATCTCTCGAATGCTCCCCTCATGGTCCCGTAGCTCTTTGTCCCTCTTTTGCTCAGCTTCTTTATTCTCTGTCATTTGGTCTTCTATATCGCTAATTCTTTCTTCTGCCTCGTTTATCCTAGCAGTGAGAGCCTCCATTTTTTATTGCACCTCATTAATAGTTTTCTTGATTTCAACTTGGTTAGATTTTAGTTCTTTTATTTCTCCAGAAAGGGCTTTTATATCTCCTGAGAGGGTTTCTCTAATATCTTCCATGCCTTTTTCAAGCCCGGCTAGAACCTTGAGAATCGTCATTCTGAACTCTAGACCTGACATATTACCAATGTCTGTATTGATTAGGTCCCTAGCCTTCAGTACTGCCTCTTGTTCTTTATTTTGTGGTGAATTTTTCCGCCTTGTCATTTTGTCCAGATAAGAGTATATGAAGGAGCAAGTAAAATACTAAAGGGTGGCAACAACCCCAGGAAAATACGCTTTAACCAAATCAGAAGAGACCCCAAATCGTGGGGGGAGAAAGGGGATAAAAAGAGGTTCAGAAAAAAAAAAAAACAATTAAAAAAAGTAAACAAATAAAGAAAAAATATAAAAAAGAAAAAATATATATATTAGATAAACTAGTTAAAAAACGTTAAAAAAGAAAAGGGTAAAAGTTAAGAAAAATTTAGCAGGAAGAAAAAAAATTAAAAAAAAATTAAATTAACTGCAAGACTAAAGAATCATGTGGCGAAAGCCACGAGTTCCGTGCTTTGCTTTTTCCTCCTCTGGAATTCTGCTGCTCTCCTTGGTATTGAACCTGCACTCCTTGGTAGGTGAACTTGGTCCTGGCTGGGTTTCTTGTTGTTCTTCCGCGGGAGGGGCCTGTTGTAGTGATTCTCAAGTGTCTTTGCCCCAGGCGGAAATGCATCGCCCTTACCATGGGCCGGGCTAAGTAATCCACACGGGTTCGCTTTTGGGAGCTTTTGTTCCCTGAGCGCTTTCCGTAGACTTCCGGAGGACGGAAGTGAAGATGGCTGCCTCCCAGTCTCCGACCCAGAGGAGCTGAGAGCTCGGGGCCCCACTCCTCAGTGTGCCCTCAGAGAATAGCGTCCAATTACTCCCGTCTCCCTGGCCTCCGGCTGCGCTCCGAGCTCACCAGCCTGCGACCGGTTCAAGGTAACCCGGAGCTTAGAGCTCTCTCCTCAGCTCTGTCTCTGTAGCCGGCTTCCCCGTTCTAATACCTGCAAGCTCTGCGACACTCAGACACCCCCGATCCTTCTGTGACCCTGTGGGACCTGAGGCCACGCTGACCCCGCATGGGCTTCATCCTGGTTTAACCTTTGGAGCAATGTCCCTCAGCGGAACAGACTTTTAAAAGTCCTGATTTAGTGCTGCGTTGCTCTGCCGCTTGCCAGGAGGCGGCCCCTCCCCCCGCGGTCTAAGTTCCCGTCGCTTTGGATTCACTTTGCCAGTCCTATCTTTCAGAAACAGGTTGATTTTCTGTCTCTAGAATTGCTGTTCTTCTTCTCTTCGATCTCCCGTTGGATTTGTAGGTGTTTGCAATCTTTAGATAAGCTATCTAGCTGATCTCTTGCTACTTGATGTAGTCTCAGACTGCTACTTCTCTGCCATCTTGACTCCTCCCCCTCATCATGGTTTTAATTTGCATTTCTCTGATGATTAGTGATATGATTCATGTGTCTGTTGGCCATCTGTATATCTTCTTTGGAAAAATAACTTTTCAGATCCTTTGCCCATTTTTAAATTGGACTATTTGATTTTTGATGGTAAGTTGTGTAAGTTCTTCATATATTTTGAATATTAACCCCTTGTTGGTTATATCATTTATAAATATCTTCTTCATTTCAGTATCTTGACTTTTTATTGGTTGATGGTTTCCTTTGCTGTGCAGAAGGTTTTTATTTTGGTGTAGTCCCAGTAGTTTAATTCTGCTTTTGTTTCCCTTGCCTGAGGAGACATATTTAGACAAATGTTTCTAGGGCACCTGGGTGGCTCAGTCAGTTAAGTGTCTGCCTTCGGCTCTGGTCGTAATCCCAGGGTCCTGGGATTGAGGTCCTCATCAGGGAGCCTGTTTCTCCCCACCCCCTCAACCTCCTGTTCATGCTTTCCCTCGCTCTCTCTCTCTCTCTCAATGAATAAAATCTTTTTTTAAAAAAAGAAAAATGTTTCTGTGGCCAATGTCAAGGGAATTGCTGCCTATGTTTCCTTCGAGGAGTCTTATGGTTTCAGATCTCACCTTTAGGCCTTTAATCCATTTTGAGTTTATTTTTGTGTACGGTGTAAGAAGTGGTCCAGTTGCACTCTTTTGCACGTGGCTGTCCAGCTTTCCCTGCATCATTTGTTGAAGGGACTGACTTTTCCCCATTGTGTACTTTTGTCTCCTTTGTCAAAGATGAGTTGGCCGTATAAATATGGATTAATTTCTGGGCTCTCTGTTCTGTTCCATTGATCTATATGTCAGTTTTCATGTTAGATCCATACTGTTTTAATTATTACAGCTTTGTAATAGATCTTGAAATCTGGGATTGTGACACTTCTTGTTTACTGTAAATCTTTGTTGTTTGTTTGTTTGCTGTAAATCTTAAAAAAACAGGTTTCATTCTTAAATTCCACATCCTGTGGCCCTACTATGCCCACTGTTGGCAAGGGAGTGCTGTCCTGCCATACCCCTTCCTGAACACCCATGTGAAGCTCATTTTGTATACTCAGTGCCTGGAGGGATGTTACCTGCACCCTAACATCCAGGCCCAAAGGGTCATGTAAGATATTTCCTTGCCTTTTTCACTGGGATGTCTCACAGCCCAGCCAGCTAGCAGGACTGTCCAAATGTTCCTTCGCTTGCTGTCCTTTCTTTCCTACTCTTCAGTAAGGACATTCCTTCTGTTACCAACTCTATGACCAAGACTGGGGGGCCCATTCCTGCCTTTGTCCTTGGGTGATAATAGAGTGCGTT
The DNA here is from genome assembly GCF_902655055.1 of Lutra lutra. NCBI lineage: Eukaryota > Metazoa > Chordata > Mammalia > Carnivora > Mustelidae > Lutra > Lutra lutra. Next base: position 106,935,436 of record NC_062280.1, read on the forward strand.
TCATCATCATCCTTCAGGGACAAGCATCTACGTGCCCTGCAAACCTCTCCTACCTTACGGATTGCTTTTCACACACAACTCTGGTGTGTTTTTAAACCAAAGGACCCCTTTCCCATTTGGAGTGAGGATGGATTGAACAAAGTGAATGGAGGGAACAGAGGACCCTGTTTCCACTCACACATATACCACACAAGGAAACACGTGCACACACACATTGTATGGGTTTTTTTTTTTTAACATAAACATAATAATGCTTTAAGAATTATTTTGCAACTAGCTTTTCCCATGTACAGTAATATGTGTTGGACATCTTTCCAGTTAGTACTTATTCTTTTAAAGTACTGTGGTCATCTATAATATGGGGGGTGGTGTGTAGAACAGGCATGACCAGAGGGATGTAATCAGATTTTATTTTCCACTGTCTCTTACCACATTCTTTTTTTTTTTTTTTAAGATTTTATTTATTTATTTGTTAGAGTGAGACAGAAAGAGAGCACAGGCAGGCAGAATGGCAGGCAGAGGCAGAGGGAGAAGCAGGCTCCCCGTGGAGCAAGGAGCCTGATGTGGGACTTGATCCCAGGACACTGGGATCATGACCTGAGCCGAAGGTAGCCGCTTAACCAGCTGAGCCACCCAGGTGTTCCTCTTACCACATTCTCAGTGGAGAGTTTCTCTCTGTGTCTTAGGTACAAACTCAGATGGTCCTGTGACTAGTCTGCTCCTTTTTTTTTTTTTAAAGATTTTATTTATTTATTTGACAGAAAGACATCACAAGTAGGCAGAGAGGCAGGCAGAGAAAGAGAGAGAGGAGGAAGCAGACTCCCTGCCAAGCAGAGAGCCCGATGTGGGACTCCATCCCAGGACCCTGAGGCAGAGGCTTAACCCACTGAGCCACCCTAGTCTGATCCTTTGTATGTCACTTGAATCAGTAAAACAGTCTCTATGCAGAAATGAGAATGTGTGGTCTGATGTGTTACCTGTTTAATGCTTTCTGACTCCTGACTCCTCTAGGCTCTGGCATTGGGTGTAGGGGGCCCCCAGCCTGTGAAAGAAGGGAGTGTGTGGGGGAAGTGACCACTTTCTTCTTTCCTTTTTAATCCTCTCATCCAGGTTTGCACAGAGGATAGGAAGAGCTGAAAGTTCTACATTGCCTGGTATTGTCTCAAGATGGCTCTGAACTCACTCTTGTGACTAAAACTCTTGATGGGCAGGGTTTTGTGTTGCTCTGGCTGCTGCTATCCCCTGAGACCCCCAGTTTCCAGCAGACCCCTCCACCTTGGTTGTTGAACACCCACACCCTTTCATGTGATCTCCAGGCTGGCTTTGTCTCCCAGATGGCCCACATCTGGTCCACATGAAGCCTTTGTGTATCTCTTACCTTCCACTTTCTGGGAGCACTAGCCAGCCCAAAGCAGCCACCTCCCTTGAGACTCAGTTCTTAAGTGGTTAGCTGCCTCTCTTACCCTCTTGATTTCTTGGGCTGGATCAGAATGTGCTTCTCAAACTCTGGGGACACGTATCAGGCACATTTATTCCGAACCCCCTCTGTCTGGATAAGTCTGGAGTAGTGAGGTGGGACTCTCCTCCCTCGGTGTACGGTCAGCCTCATGACTTCAGTGGTCTACTGCAAAAGTCCTCCTCATAAAATTCATTTTCCCCTTTATACACCCTCAAGGTTTGGGGAGGGCTCTAATGGTCTTGTGATCGGTGTTCAGATACCTGCTTTAATGATTCCTCTAGAAACCTTGATATGTGAGATCCACTGTCTCTCAGCATCTCAGTCAAAACTCCTCATTTAGTATTGATCACATGAGTCTATTTTTCTATTAAGAAATATTTTGGTTGTTTACTTCCACCCCCAAACCATCTTGATATAAAAATACCACTGCCGTGAATATCCTTAAAAAAATATCTTGGTGCACAAGTGCAGATGTTTCTTTTCTTTTTCTTTTTTTTTTTTGCAGATGTTTCTTTTGACTGAATTACACACCTTAGTCATTTGCTTGCCTACTTCACTTGGAGATTTAGGAAGAGCTTAGCAGAAATGTATGTGTGTGTATGTATGTGCAGACTGGGCAGGTTCAGAGAACCAAGGATCTGGAGGGACAGAAGTAGGACATCTCCAAGCAGCAGATGAACCTACAGAGCCACACCAGCGCACCTCAGTGTAGGGACAAACAGCTTCCCACTAGCCATTAGCCTGGCCAGGCTAAGTGGGCCACACTGGGCAGCCAGCATGATGTTTCTGAACGGCCAGTAGACACAGGACAGTGAGACAAGGCACACTTTAACAAGGCGATTAAGCTTTCAAAATGATTTCTAGAGAGAATTAGCAATGCTACTAGATTTCTGATATGGTCAGAAATAGGTAATATGTAAAAGAATTTAAAGGTAGAAGTTTGAAACGGTAAGTTTTAGCTTTTAGAAAATTTACTTACATGGATTCCCTTATTCCCTGATGATGCAAGTAAACATGATATAACAACTTTATGACATTCAGAGCCACATAATCATTTATTTACTTTTGGTGCCTATTAGTTTCCTGCTGACCGTGTAATGCAAATAAAAGTGGGCATCTTCGGCGCCCATCTATTCTTGGTCTGTCATTGAAAAGAGCCGTGTATCTGATAATCAAATCATATGAAAAAGGAAAGACTTCATGTATCTCCCATACAATCCAGGCATTCTACTTCTAGATATTTACCAAAAAGAAATGAAAACATGTTTCCACATAAAGACTTGGACTTGAATGTTCACAGCAGTTTGGTTTGCAATAGCTAAAGACTGAAAACAGTCCAAATGTCCATCAGTAGATGAAGGGGTATACAAAGTGTATACAAAGTGTAGTCTCCCCATATAATGGAAATCCACTCAGCAGTAAATAAGAATGAACTCGTGATACGTGTAGCAACGTGGACACATCTCAGAATCATTACGCTGAATGAAGGAAGCCAGACACAAAGGAGTTTCTTTTGGATGCGTCCATTTATATAAAATACAACCTAGTTTATAGCGACAAAAAGCAGATCAGTGATGGTTTAGACCTGAAGGCTGGGGGATGGAATACAGAAGGAACCTTCTGGAGGTGGCAGAAATGTCCTGCATCTTGATCGTGGTGGGTCTTCAGGGGTGAGTACAACTGTCAAAACCCATACAATTGTACTCTGTGAATGGATGCAGTTTACTGCATGGCAATTATTTCTCAGTACACTTGATAAGGAAAAAATAAGTAAAATCCTTACTGAAGTGTCTTAGAGTGACTATTTATCTACCCTTGAAATCTAGTTTAACTGCCTTTTCACTTGATAGGGAAGTGGAAGGAGGCATATATAAAATGCTCTAGACAGTGGCTGGTCCACGACAAACGGTCAGAGATGGAGAGATGGAGCTGCTATTGTCGTGAAGCTAGGCGTGGATGTCCGCAAACATGTCTTCTATCTACACGTATTCCGGAACCTCTCTGCGGACCTGGCTCATTGTTTTTCTCCAATAAATGCTTTTTTTTTTTTTAAATTAAAGATTTTGTTTATTTATTTGACAGAGAAAGACACACAGAGAGAGGGAACACAAGCAGGGGGAGTGGGAGAGGAAGAAGCAGGCCTCCTGCTGAGCAAGGAGCCCGATGTGGGGCCTGATCCCAGGACCCTGAGATCAAGACCCGAGCCAAAGGCAGACGTCCAGCAACTGAGCCACCCAGGTG